>NC_134357.1:214060306-214360306 GCF_048569485.1 Anomaloglossus baeobatrachus | reverse complement strand
AGCCTCAAAGGCAGTGCGGGCGAGGTGCTCCACCTGTCTGTCGGGTCCTTGATGGAGGAGCCATCGGGTAAAGACAGGAGTGTCTTTGTGGCAAGGCAGGAGACTGGGGGCGAGGGGGGGTCGACTGAGGGCGGATCGGCCCAGCCCTTATGGGCAGGTGAGGCAAAGGGGTACCGGGCCTCCATGAGTTTTCGGTTACCGAAGCGCCTGTCAGGTTTCTCCCTTTGCTTTGTGAGGATATCTTGAAACTCTGGGTGATCAGCGAAAACCTTTTGGGATTTCTTTGCCCTCTTAAAGGAGACCGCATGGTCAGTGGTAGTCGATGGGGAATCCTCCACATGCAGAGTTTGGTTGATTGCTGCGATAAGGGAGTCTATTGCAGTTTGATCATCTGGAGAGGTTGAGACCAAGGAATTATCCTTGTACAAACAGCATTCTCCCTCCTCCAGCTCTTCAGAAGCCGTGGAACGTGTGGGAGAGTCTGCCCTGTGTGCTCCCGAGGAAGAGCCCTGGGGGCCATGAAATAGTGCTGGAGCCACCTGGTCGTGTGCCCTTTTTCTGATCCCTGCAACCAGTGAAGCATGGGCCTGGATTTCCTCAGAAGGACCCTCCATAGGGGGTGACAATAGGCTGCGTTCTGACCGGGGGCCCAGAAGGGTGCGGAGGACAACATTGCATAGCCAGCACCAGGTTCTGGGACAGTTTTTCCATGGATTGGGACAGAAACTGTGCACATTCTGGTGGGCTGGGAGCTCTAGGCTCTGGACTGACGGTTGCAGCGGTTGTGGCGGGGGGGTCTTCGGGGGCTACAGGGACACAGGACTCACAGAAAGAAGAGGTGTGTTTACGTGGTAGCTCAGCGTGGCAGGTAGTGCAGGCTGAATAATAGACTATGTGAGCCTTAGCACTCTTAGAATTTTGCATGCTCCTAGTTGGAGTATGCCAGGAGGGGGAGCAATGATCTGCAGAGCTTCAGTGAAGCAGTGAGAAGCAAGGTTCGTATTTGCTTCGGTGTACCTCACCAGAATCAGCCGATGGCCCTGCGTCCTCAGGAAGGAGTAAGCCCGCTCTGTGTGGAGATCTTCACGCGCTTTCCTAGGGGGGGGTTGGCTTATCGCAGCTCGAGGGGGGCAGGGCTTAGCGCTAAAAAAGGCGCAGAGAAGTCAGTTGTTAGTGAAAAAACGGCAGGAAGGGGACTCCCCCTCCCTCCAGCCAGCACACAGCTAGTGGGAATAAAGACTGTGAGTTCATGAGTCCTGGGAGCCCTCCCCCATGACCGGTAGATTGTCTCTGCGGTGCTCCTGTGATCAGCGAGGGACTCCGCCTCCCTCCAGCCAGCATGCAGCTATGGTGGGAATAAAGCCTGTGAGCTCATTAGTCCTGGGAGCCGTCTTACTCCCTTTGCCTGGGAAACAAGTCAGGGAGGATCTCACCTTAACACTGCCTCAGTCCAGGCAGTGGAAATAGCCTGTTGTGTCCGGCCACACAGGTGCAATATATCAACTCAGTGCCTGCAAAAGGAGCTGAGGAAGTGTGCCTCTGCCCTGGGCCTCTGGAAAAATCGGTGTCTGTGGGACCCGTCGTCCAGTAAGATGCAGCCCGGGATTCAGCGTCGCAGGAAGGGGTACGGGGAGGCGACACTCCGCGTTCCCGCCCGTTGATGGTATTGGGAGATCGGTCCCTAGGAGAACCGTCGCCCTCAAAAAATAACAAAAAAAACCTTGAAAGGATGTGCCTCCTACAGACACTAAGCTAAAACTGGGGTTGCCTGGCCCGGCCATGGGGTGTATACTGCAGAGGAAGAGCTAATGTCTTTTGCATCTACTTAGTGTCCTCCTATGGATAAGCAGCATAACACCCATGGTACATGGTCCTGTGTCCCCCAATGAGGCGTCAGAGAAAACTGTATATAGCAAGTCAAATACAGAAAATTGCATGCACAAGACAGATGGTAATCAATAGATACCAAATCTGCACAGATCAGATGAAGGAATACCGATCAGAAGCAAGTCCCAAGCGTAAGGTAAAATGACCATTCTGGAGGAGGAATCCAGAACAACTCCCTCCAACGCGTATCGCCACCCTAATGGCAGCTTCTTCAGGGAAAAATGGGGCAGCAACTCCATTCTAGCTGTTTCACCACAGAAGTTCTAGATTGTAGTTGCTGCTCTGAGGTTCACAATTTCTGATCTCATAGAACGGTCTATAAGGAACGTCCTCTGTACAGTAATTCCATTCTCACTACAGAGGTGACTAGATTGTAGTTGCTGCACTGAGGCTCATAATTTCTGTGCACGCTGTACTGTCTGTAACGGGTGGGGAACCTTTTTTCTGCCGGGGGCCATTTGGAAATTTCTACCAACCTTCGGGGGCCGCAAAAAATTAACAGCTTGAAAGTTACCATAATATATTTGGTCAAACAATTTAACTCACACCTACACCCCAACTATGGTGGCTGGAGTTGCTTTTCTTTGTTGTGGCTGTGATATTCGGCAATATTGAACATGCTGCTTCTCACAACTGCTTTTCCAGGTTTGTCTCAGTCTGAGCGCAGTCAACAAATTGGTAAATCATAAACATCACAGGAGGGGCTGGGGGCGTATATACAGCACAGTAGGGGCTGGGGGCATATATACATCACAGGAGAGGCTGGGGGAATATATACATCACAGGAGGGGCTGGGAGCTTGGACCGCACTGGGGGACACACACAGACAGCACTGGGGAGTTAGGAGTCACACAGCAGTGAGAGGCATAAACTGCAGGGAGGCATGAGTCACACAGCCAGGGGAGGCATGCAAAGCAGGGAGTCAGGACTTGCACAGCACGAGAAGACATGCACAGCAGGGAGGGGGAGGGAAGTCACACAGCACAAGAATCAGGGCTCACACAGCACGGGAAAGCATGCACAGCAGGGAGGCATGAGTCACACAGCCCAGGGAGGCATGCACAGCAGGGAGGCAGGACTCGAACAACACGAGGAGGCATGCACAGCAGGGAGGCATGAATCACACAGCCAGGGAAGGCAGGATTCACTCAGCATGGTGAGGCATGCACAGCAGGAAGGGATGAGTCACAAAGCACAGGGAGACATGCACAGCATGGAAGCAGGACTCGCACAGCCCGGTGAGGCATGCAGAGCAGGGAGGCAGGAGTAAGATAGCACGTACAGCAGGGAATCTGGTAAAGCTGCTCCTCTTCTTCTGTGGGACAGGAGCACACACAGCGTGAGCGTATCTCACGTTTATCCTGCCCACAAAGTACGTCGGAAGCACACTGGTACAGGCCAGTGTGCTGAGAGCCTATGCTATGCGCACCACAATGTGTGATTTAAAGGGCCGGCAGCCGACATGATCGTGGCTGCCGCCGGAGTAGTGCGGTCACCGGCAATGTGCCCAGGGGCCGTATAATACAGCCCGCGGGCCTGAGGTTCCCCACCCCTGGTCTATAAGGTTGTCCTCTGTACAACACCTCCATTCTAGATGTTTCAGTACAGATATGACTAGATTGGAGTTGTTGCACCTAGGTCCATGATTTTTGGGTACTGTACTGTCTTATCAGGATGTCCTCTGAAGCAACTCCATTCTAGCTGTCTCACTACAGAGATGTAGAATATAGAAATGTGGCACTCCTTCTATAGTCGCTGGTGCTTGGATAGGGTCCCACCCCAGATCAAAAAATTGAAAAAAATCCAGCACTCAAAGCATTCAACTGAAATTGTTTTATATTTTATTCATTGATCTGTGTAATTATTAAAGACGTTTCGGTCATCCGACCTTCATCAGTTTACACTACAATAAAAAGATACATAAAAATTTTTTAAGTATACAGAAATAATGGCATTATACAATCATGGTAACAAAAAAAGGCAGAAATATTCACCACATTATAATGCATGAACCATAAACTATGATATACAAAAAATGTCAACAAAAAGACAAAAAAACAAAAATGAAGAATCTGTCAGTTGAGCCGCTTCACTAGCAGATATACTGTCCACCTAAAGATATAATTGAAATACAGATAAAATGTAGCATAATAGAACTATTATACAACAAAAGGGGAACCAAACAGGAAACCCAAAAATTTATCCAAAAAATGTATATCTTGCTAATATAGAAGGACAAAGAGCCTAAGCACCAGCACTGAGACACTATTCTAATCTAATAAAACAGACAATACACAGAAATGCCATGTAATGAACACTCACCAGAAAGGGCTCTGTAGAAATATATGGAAAAGCTGGACCAGAGGAAAAAGCTGCCCGTCCGGGTCTGCAGTCAATGTAATCTGACAGTCCAATGTCCAGATTTAAATAGACCGCTCAATTAGCTCATTAACAAGTTACAGAGCGTCACTTCCGGTCCGAAGACCGGAAGTGACGTCACGGAGCGTCACTTCCGGTCCGAAAACCGGAAGTGACGTCACCGGCTGGCAAAGTGTAAATCCTGATGGTTGGCAACTGTAGACATACACAGACAGCCGCTCCTCACCGCAGGACGTCACTTCCGGTCCGCAAACCGGAAGTGACGATCCTGGTTGGCAAAATGTAAACCAAATGGTTGGCAATTTAAAGACAAATTACCTAAAAGATCAAATGAAAGAAGAAATAGGCGAAACCACCCAGACTGTTAAGGAACGTATATCACAACATAAATCCACCATTAGGTGTGAGAGATTGACTTTACCTCTTCCATCTCATTTTCATAAACAGGGACATAGTGTTAGTCAATTACGGTTTCAGGTGTTGGAGCAGGTCTTGCCAAATAGAAGAGGAGGTGATAGGGTTAAAAAATTGAAACAAAGGGAGGCGTATTGGATTTTTACTCTTCAGACTTTGGAGCCCAAAGGCCTTAATCGTGATTTCGATACTTCTAGTTTCTTATAGCTTGTCATTTATTTATGCCTACTTATTATTATCTTTTTCAGAGGAGTTGATCACTGATTTGATGATGGCCGGTCCCTTTAGGTATTGTCTTATAATCTTCTTCCTGTTTCTTTCTTAACATAATCCTTTTTTCTGCTTTTTCCCTAGTTTTAGTTTTTTCTACGCATTACTAATTTTCCCTGGATCCCCTTTTTTCCATAGTCTTTCCTTTCCCTTTCCCCTTCCCTCCAACTTCCCCTTCCCCCCCCTCCCTCTTCCCTTCCCAATGCCCACCCCCTTTTCCTTTCCCTTCCCTTCCCCCCTTCCCCTCCCCCCTCCATTTCCTTACGTATATTCCTCTTAGTTTTTCTCTTTTCTTCTTTTCTTTCTTTCCTTTTTTTACTAGGGTTGATTATAGTTGATAAAAAATTAAAAAATTATTAAATTGATTCTGAATAAATACACCATTCCCTTAGTCCTCTTATTTTATTTCTTCTATTTTTTCTTTCATTTGATCTTTTAGGTAATTTGTCTTTAAATTGCCAACCATTTGGTTTACATTTTGCCAACCAGGATCGTCACTTCCGGTTTGCGGACCGGAAGTGACGTCCTGCGGTGAGGAGCGGCTGTCTGTGTATGTCTACAGTTGCCAACCATCAGGATTTACACTTTGCCAGCCGGTGACGTCACTTCCGGTTTTCGGACCGGAAGTGACGCTCCGTGACGTCACTTCCGGTCTTCGGACCGGAAGTGACGCTCTGTAACTTGTTAATGAGCTAATTGAGCGGTCTATTTAAATCTGGACATTGGACTGTCAGATTACATTGACTGCAGACCCGGACGGGCAGCTTTTTCCTCTGGTCCAGCTTTTCCATATATTTCTACAGAGCCCTTTCTGGTGAGTGTTCATTACATGGCATTTCTGTGTATTGTCTGTTTTATTAGATTAGAATAGTGTCTCAGTGCTGGTGCTTAGGCTCTTTGTCCTTCTATATTAGCAAGATATACATTTTTTGGATAAATTTTTGGGTTTCCTGTTTGGTTCCCCTTTTGTTGTATAATAGTTCTATTATGCTACATTTTATCTGTATTTCAATTATATCTTTAGGTGGACAGTATATCTGCTAGTGAAGCGGCTCAACTGACAGATTCTTCATTTTTGTTTTTTTGTCTTTTTGTTGACATTTTTTGTATATCATAGTTTATGGTTCATGCATTATAATGTGGTGAATATTTCTGCCTTTTTTTGTTACCATGATTGTATAATGCCATTATTTCTGTATACTTAAAAAATTTTTATGTATCTTTTTATTGTAGTGTAAACTGATGAAGGTCGGATGACCGAAACGTCTTTAATAATTACACAGATCAATGAATAAAATATAAAACAATTTCAGTTGAATGCTTTGAGTGCTGGATTTTTTTCAATTTTTTGATCTGGGGTGGGACCCTATCCAAGCACCAGCGACTATAGAAGGAGTGCCACATTTCTATATTCTATATAGTATATCCTTTAGTGTGTGCACCCTCATTTTTTCTTATAATGGCCAATGTGGCGTTTTCTTATACTGCGGATGAAATGGCAGATATTATGAGCCGTACCACAGTGCAGAGTGATTTTTTGCATATTCCTACTTCTGAGCTTCGAACCCGTGATTTCCAGAAGGAATCTAGAAAATTACAAAATTTGGAATTGCACTGTGCCACTATTGCAGAATACGTACGTGTTCAAAGAATTCCAAGAGGACTACGGGTTGGTGTAAGACCGACCATCTTCAGTGACAACCCTGATTTTTGTAATCGTTTTGAACAGATTCTTAACAAATGCTCTTTTGACTTAATGACTTTGACTTTGGATTATTTAAATCAAGCGATCATTACCAAACGTGAAGAGATTGTCGTGATTGAGCAACAATTAAATTCCACCTCTTCGGCTGAGGATCTGGCAAAAATCAAAGATCAAGTCACAAGAGATTTACAAATCCATAAAATTGAAAGTCAAAAAATTAAAAGAGAAAAATTCCTACGGGATACTGAGGACTATAAAAATAATCGAGTTTATCGGTGGCGTGATACATCCTCCAGAGTGTTTCCAAGACGTTTCCAATATTCCTCTAGTGGTGATTCAGCTTCGGATTCGGAATTTTCCTTTACCAGACGACCAAAACCACATTTTTTAGGTCAAAGAAGCCGCAGAGGTCAAAGAGGAAACCTAGGCGGGGGGGACAACGCCACCGAACCTGCAAGAACAACGATGGTCACCAGATCCCAGGTACGCCGGATACCATTGTAGTTAACATTTCTTCTAAGAATTTGTTACCGGATCAAATTAGTCTTCTTCAGAAGGGTTTATCTTTTTGTCCTTCCTACAAATTCAATACATTCCAGTTACAAATGGACTTACTAAGATTTTATCGAAATTTACGTATTAAGGCCCATTTTTCATCATTATCTGATATAGGTCTGAGACCATCGACACAATCTACTTCTATTGCTCCTATCAATCTCCAAGGATTGGGACTCAAAACTAAGAGCACTTTCATGCCTCCCAAAAGTAACCCTCCAGTGGAAACGTTCATAGGTTTATTGGAACATGACATTACGTCATTTTTCAAAGATGTGTCTAACAAATCATTACACTGTCCTTCCAATTTTTCAGATAAGGATAAAAATGCGTTGGCATCTCTTATGCAGGATAAAGACATAATTATCAAACAAGCCGATAAAGGCGGAGCTTTGGTGGTTATGGACAAATCCATGTATTTACAGGAAATACTGAGACAATTGGGGGACAGTAATGTTTATGGAATATTGGCAAGTAATCCGACGAATAGGATTCGAGATAGGATTAGATCCGTGACCGGCCACTATCTACAAAAGGGAGTAATAGATCAGAAGACATTTGATTTCTTACAAAAGCAGAATCCAATCATTCCTGTCTTTTATGTACTCCCCAAAATTCATAAGACCTTAGTGAACCCTCCTGGTAGACCTATAGTGGCGGGCACGGATTCTATCCTTTCCCCTTTAGCTATTTTACTTGAGAAGATTATTACTCCTTTGACTAAAAACATTCCTTCTTTCCTGTTGGATACTGGTCACTTCCTAGAGGTGATTCGTGGACTTGATACTATTCCATTTGATGCTTTTCTCGTGACTTGGGATGTGACAAGTTTATATACGTCTATTGTACATCAGAAGGGCATGTCAGCAGTTCGTGAGTTATTGTTACAACATAACTTTTCGAGTGATACAAGTGATTTCTGTCTGGACTTATTACAAATAGTGTTAACTGAAAATTTCTTTTTGTTTCAGGACATCTATTATATTCAAAAACAGGGGACCGCGATGGGGTCCAACGTAGCGCCCCCGTATGCAAATACGTACATGTCTTATTTTGAAGATACATTCATATATCCACATAAGGGATTCCAAGAGCACTGTAAGTGTTGGAAGAGATTTATTGACGACGTTTTTTGCATATGGGTTGGCCCGTTGGATTCCATCATGGAGTTCCATAATTACATTAACAGCATTTGGTCTGAACTTCAATTTGTTATACAATATGATTTACATCATATCAATTTTTTAGATGTCACTGTTACGAAATTAGAGAATGGACATTTACAAACCGATTTGTACATAAAGTCGACGGACAGGAATAACTTACTCGCATATGATAGTTGTCATCCCAAAGCCATGAAGAATTCTATACCTAAGTCCCAGTTTCTTAGGGTACATAGGATTGTTAACCAACAAGAAATTAAAGATACCAGATTACAGGAGATGAGGACTAAGTTTCTGGCGAGGGGTTATCCACAGGAGGTTTTGAATAGTGCCAGTGTGAATACCGAATCTTCTATTGGTAAGACTAGAGATAAACGTTTGGCTTTCGTTCATACTTACCATCCTTTTTCTTACAAAATTCATAAATTCATCAGAAGTCATTGGAACATCTTGCGTAAAGGGTACCCGGAGGTGGAAGAATTTAAATCACCTTTTCTTCCTTGTTTTAGACGACCGTCCAATCTCAGTAATAAATTGGTGAGAGCTGATGTGGGCGCCGGTGTGACTGGACCCGTTCAAACTCATCTTTATACCCAGAGACGTGGTACTTTTCCATGTTTAAATTGTGCCCAATGCAGTAATGTGCTGAAAGGTGATAGAGTTTTGCATCCCTACAGTGGTCGGGGTTATCCCATTAGAGGTTTTTTCACCTGTGAGACATCTTATGTTGTATATGTAGTGAAGTGTCCTTGTGGCTTACTCTATGTAGGCGAAACCACCCAGACTGTTAAGGAACGTATATCACAACATAAATCCACCATTAGGTGTGAGAGATTGACTTTACCTCTTCCATCTCATTTTCATAAACAGGGACATAGTGTTAGTCAATTACGGTTTCAGGTGTTGGAGCAGGTCTTGCCAAATAGAAGAGGAGGTGATAGGGTTAAAAAATTGAAACAAAGGGAGGCGTATTGGATTTTTACTCTTCAGACTTTGGAGCCCAAAGGCCTTAATCGTGATTTCGATACTTCTAGTTTCTTATAGCTTTTCATTTATTTATGCCTACTTATTATTATCTTTTTCAGAGGAGTTGATCACTGATTTGATGATGGCCGGTCCCTTTAGGTATTGTCTTATAATCTTCTTCCTGTTTCTTTCTTAACATAATCCTTTTTTCTGCTTTTTCCCTAGTTTTAGTTTTTTCTACGCATTACTAATTTTCCCTGGATCCCCTTTTTTCCATAGTCTTTCCTTTCCCTTTCCCCTTCCCTCCAACTTCCCCTTCCCCCCCCTCCCTCTTCCCTTCCCAATGCCCACCCCCTTTTCCTTTCCCTTCCCTTCCCCCCTTCCCCTCCCCCCTCCATTTCCTTACGTATATTCCTCTTAGTTTTTCTCTTTTCTTCTTTTCTTTCTTTCCTTTTTTTACTAGGGTTGATTATAGTTGATAAAAAATTAAAAAATTATTAAATTGATTCTGAATAAATACACCATTCCCTTAGTCCTCTTATTTTATTTCTTCTATTTTTTCTTTCATTTGATCTTTTAGGTAATTTGTCTTTAAATTGCCAACCATTTGGTTTACATTTTGCCAACCAGGATCGTCACTTCCGGTTTGCGGACCGGAAGTGACGTCCTGCGGTGAGGAGCGGCTGTCTGTGTATGTCTACAGTTGCCAACCATCAGGATTTACACTTTGCCAGCCGGTGACGTCACTTCCGGTTTTCGGACCGGAAGTGACGCTCCGTGACGTCACTTCCGGTCTTCGGACCGGAAGTGACGCTCTGTAACTTGTTAATGAGCTAATTGAGCGGTCTATTTAAATCTGGACATTGGACTGTCAGATTACATTGACTGCAGACCCGGACGGGCAGCTTTTTCCTCTGGTCCAGCTTTTCCATATATTTCTACAGAGCCCTTTCTGGTGAGTGTTCATTACATGGCATTTCTGTGTATTGTCTGTTTTATTAGATTAGAATAGTGTCTCAATGCTGGTGCTTAGGCTCTTTGTCCTTCTATATTAGCAAGATATACATTTTTTGGATAAATTTTTGGGTTTCCTGTTTGGTTCCCCTTTTGTTGTATAATAGTTCTATTATGCTACATTTTATCTGTATTTCAATTATATCTTTAGGTGGACAGTATATCTGCTAGTGAAGCGGCTCAACTGACAGATTCTTCATTTTTGTTTTTTTGTCTTTTTGTTGACATTTTTTGTATATCATAGTTTATGGTTCATGCATTATAATGTGGTGAATATTTCTGCCTTTTTTTGTTACCATGATTGTATAATGCCATTATTTCTGTATACTTAAAAAAATTTTATGTATCTTTTTATTGTAGTGTAAACTGATGAAGGTCGGATGACCGAAACGTCTTTAATAATTACACAGATCAATGAATAAAATATAAAACAATTTCAGTTGAATGCTTTGAGTGCTGGATTTTTTTCAATTTTTTGATCTGGGGTGCGACCCTATCCAAGCACCAGCGACTATAGAAGGAGTGCCACATTTCTATATTCTATATAGTATATCCTTTAGTGTGTGCACCCTCATTTTTTCTTATAATGGCCAATGTGGCGTTGGCGTTTTCTTATACTGCGGATGAAATGGCAGATATTATGAGCCGTACCACAGTGCAGAGTGATTTTTTGCATATTCCTACTTCTGAGCTTCGAACCCGTGATTTCCAGAAGGAATCTAGAAAATTACAAAATTTGGAATTGCACTGTGCCACTATTGCAGAATACGTACGTGTTCAAAGAATTCCAAGAGGACTACGGGTTGGTGTAAGACCGACCATCTTCAGTGACAACCCTGATTTTTGTAATCGTTTTGAACAGATTCTTAACAAATGCTCTTTTGACTTAATGACTTTGACTTTGGATTATTTAAATCAAGCGATCATTACCAAACGTGAAGAGATTGTCGTGATTGAGCAACAATTAAATTCCACCTCTTCGGCTGAGGATCTGGCAAAAATCAAAGATCAAGTCACAAGAGATTTACAAATCCATAAAATTGAAAGTCAAAAAATTAAAAGAGAAAAATTCCTACGGGATACTGAGGACTATAAAAATAATCGAGTTTATCGGTGGCGTGATACATCCTCCAGAGTGTTTCCAAGACGTTTCCAATATTCCTCTAGTGGTGATTCAGCTTCGGATTCGGAATTTTCCTTTACCAGACGACCAAAACCACATTTTTTAGGTCAAAGAAGCCGCAGAGGTCAAAGAGGAAACCTAGGCGGGGGGGACAACGCCACCGAACCTGCAAGAACAACGATGGTCACCAGATCCCAGGTACGCCGGATACCATTGTAGTTAACATTTCTTCTAAGAATTTGTTACCGGATCAAATTAGTCTTCTTCAGAAGGGTTTATCTTTTTGTCCTTCCTACAAATTCAATACATTCCAGTTACAAATGGACTTACTAAGATTTTATCGAAATTTACGTATTAAGGCCCATTTTTCATCATTATCTGATATAGGTCTGAGACCATCGACACAATCTACTTCTATTGCTCCTATCAATCTCCAAGGATTGGGACTCAAAACTAAGAGCACTTTCATGCCTCCCAAAAGTAACCCTCCAGTGGAAACGTTCATAGGTTTATTGGAACATGACATGTCATTTTTCAAAGATGTGTCTAACAAATCATTACACTGTCCTTCCAATTTTTCAGATAAGGATAAAAATGCGTTGGCATCTCTTATGCAGGATAAAGACATAATTATCAAACAAGCCGATAAAGGCGGAGCTTTGGTGGTTATGGACAAATCCATGTATTTACAGGAAATACTGAGACAATTGGGGGACAGTAATGTTTATGGAATATTGGCAAGTAATCCGACGAATAGGATTCGAGATAGGATTAGATCCGTGACCGGCCACTATCTACAAAAGGGAGTAATAGATCAGAAGACATTTGATTTCTTACAAAAGCAGAATCCAATCATTCCTGTCTTTTATGTACTCCCCAAAATTCATAAGACCTTAGTGAACCCTCCTGGTAGACCTATAGTGGCGGGCACGGATTCTATCCTTTCCCCTTTAGCTATTTTACTTGAGAAGATTATTACTCCTTTGACTAAAAACATTCCTTCTTTCCTGTTGGATACTGGTCACTTCCTAGAGGTGATTCGTGGACTTGATACTATTCCATTTGATGCTTTTCTCGTGACTTGGGATGTGACAAGTTTATATACGTCTATTGTACATCAGAAGGGCATGTCAGCAGTTCGTGAGTTATTGTTACAACATAACTTTTCGAGTGATACAAGTGATTTCTGTCTGGACTTATTACAAATAGTGTTAACTGAAAATTTCTTTTTGTTTCAGGACATCTATTATATTCAAAAACAGGGGACCGCGATGGGGTCCAACGTAGCGCCCCCGTATGCAAATACGTACATGTCTTATTTTGAAGATACATTCATATATCCACATAAGGGATTCCAAGAGCACTGTAAGTGTTGGAAGAGATTTATTGACGACGTTTTTTGCATATGGGTTGGCCCGTTGGATTCCATCATGGAGTTCCATAATTACATTAACAGCATTTGGTCTGAACTTCAATTTGTTATACAATATGATTTACATCATATCAATTTTTTAGATGTCACTGTTACGAAATTAGAGAATGGACATTTACAAACCGATTTGTACATAAAGTCGACGGACAGGAATAACTTACTCGCATATGATAGTTGTCATCCCAAAGCCATGAAGAATTCTATACCTAAGTCCCAGTTTCTTAGGGTACATAGGATTGTTAACCAACAAGAAATTAAAGATACCAGATTACAGGAGATGAGGACTAAGTTTCTGGCGAGGGGTTATCCACAGGAGGTTTTGAATAGTGCCAGTGTGAATACCGAATCTTCTATTGGTAAGACTAGAGATAAACGTTTGGCTTTCGTTCATACTTACCATCCTTTTTCTTACAAAATTCATAAATTCATCAGAAGTCATTGGAACATCTTGCGTAAAGGGTACCCGGAGGTGGAAGAATTTAAATCACCTTTTCTTCCTTGTTTTAGACGACCGTCCAATCTCAGTAATAAATTGGTGAGAGCTGATGTGGGCGCCGGTGTGACTGGACCCGTTCAAACTCATCTTTATACCCAGAGACGTGGTACTTTTCCATGTTTAAATTGTGCCCAATGCAGTAATGTGCTGAAAGGTGATAGAGTTTTGCATCCCTACAGTGGTCGGGGTTATCCCATTAGAGGTTTTTTCACCTGTGAGACATCTTATGTTGTATATGTAGTGAAGTGTCCTTGTGGCTTACTCTATGTAGGCGAAACCACCCAGACTGTTAAGGAACGTATATCACAACATAAATCCACCATTAGGTGTGAGAGATTGACTTTACCTCTTCCATCTCATTTTCATAAACAGGGACATAGTGTTAGTCAATTACGGTTTCAGGTGTTGGAGCAGGTCTTGCCAAATAGAAGAGGAGGTGATAGGGTTAAAAAATTGAAACAAAGGGAGGCGTATTGGATTTTTACTCTTCAGACTTTGGAGCCCAAAGGCCTTAATCGTGATTTCGATACTTCTAGTTTCTTATAGCTTTTCATTTATTTATGCCTACTTATTATTATCTTTTTCAGAGGAGTTGATCACTGATTTGATGATGCCGGTCCCTTTAGGTATTGTCTTATAATCTTCTTCCTGTTTCTTTCTTAACATAATCCTTTTTTCTGCTTTTTCCCTAGTTTTAGTTTTTTCTACGCATTACTAATTTTCCCTGGATCCCCTTTTTTCCATAGTCTTTCCTTTCCCTTTCCCCTTCCCTCCAACTTCCCCCTTCCCCCCCCCTCCCTCTTCCCTTCCCAATGCCACCCCCTTTTCCTTTCCCTTCCCTTCCCCCCTTCCCCTCCCCCCTCCATTTCTTACGTATATTCCTCTTAGTTTTTCTCTTTTCTTCTTTTCTTTCTTCCTTTTTTTACTAGGGTTGATTATAGTTGATAAAAAATTAAAAAATTATTAAATTGATTCTGAATAAATACACCATTCCCTTAGTCCTCTTATTTTATTTCTTCTATTTTTCTTTCATTTGATCTTTTAGGTAATTTGTCTTTAAATTGCCAACCATTTGGTTTACATTTGCCAACCAGGATCGTCACTTCCGGTTTGCGGACCGGAAGTGACGTCCTGCGGTGAGGAGCGGCTGTCTGTGTATGTCTACAGTTGCCAACCATCAGGATTTACACTTTGCCAGCCGGTGACGTCACTTCCGGTTTTCGGACCGGAAGTGACGCTCCGTGACGTCACTTCCGGTCTTCGGACCGGAAGTGACGCTCTGTAACTTGTTAATGAGCTAATTGAGCGGTCTATTTAAATCTGGACATTGGACTGTCAGATTACATTGACTGCAGACCCGGACGGGCAGCTTTTTCCTCTGGTCCAGCTTTTCCATATATTTCTACAGAGCCCTTTCTGGTGAGTGTTCATTACATGGCATTTCTGTGTATTGTCTGTTTTATTAGATTAGAATAGTGTCTCAATGCTGGTGCTTAGGCTCTTTGTCCTTCTATATTAGCAAGATATACATTTTTTGGATAAATTTTTGGGTTTTCCTGTTTGGTTCCCCTTTTGTTGTATAATAGTTCTATTATGCTACATTTTATCTGTATTTCAATTATATCTTTAGGTGGACAGTATATCTGCTAGTGAAGCGGCTCAACTGACAGATTCTTCATTTTTGTTTTTTTGTCTTTTTGTTGACATTTTTTGTATATCATAGTTTATGGTTCATGCATTATAATGTGGTGAATATTTCTGCCTTTTTTTGTTACCATGATTGTATAATGCCATTATTTCTGTATACTTAAAAAATTTTTATGTATCTTTTTATTGTAGTGTAAACTGATGAAGGTCGGATGACCGAAACGTCTTTAATAATTACACAGATCAATGAATAAAATATAAAACAATTTCAGTTGAATGCTTTGAGTGCTGGATTTTTTTCAATTTTTTTTTTTCACTACAGAGATGACTAGATCAGAGTTGCTGCACTGAGGTTCATGATTTCTGAGCTCAGTGTACTGTCTATAAGGACTACCTCAACCAGTCCATGCATTGCGTTCCGAGATTGTACAGACAAGCATAAATGTTTGAATAAGCCTTAATACAGATTACATGAAGCTCCCATACACATAGGGCTAAAGTCAGCAGGATCAGACAACAGGGTGGGAGAAAAACAAGAAACCAACAAGGAGGTCGGCCAGGAAGTACAAATCAAATAAAAACGCACGGTTATTCCTTCAGGAATCAAAATAAAAAATGGCAATGAATTTACAGTGTTAAACCTTCAGCTACCATACTGTCTGAAGACAAAATTAATGTATTGAAAAAAGGTCTGAATTTTGTGCCAACAAGGAATTTTGATTTATACTCCACCTTTAAGGATGTGAATAGATTTATCAGACAACTGTAAAAAAACATTTTTTTCCAGTCGACTGTAGAGAATACAACTGAAAAGAAAGATTTTCCTAATCAATATGAAAATTCGATGTTTATGGAACAGATGACATTACAAAATTTTAATTCCTTGAGCACTGATAATTTAGGCTATGTGCGCACTAGAAAAGTGATTTTTCTCAAGAAAATTCTTGAGAAGCTTCTGGAGTTGAAGATTACCGCACCTGCGGTAAAATACCGCACCAAAACCGGGGGAAAAACGCATGCGTTTTTCCCGCAGGTTGGTCCCAGCGTTTTTTTTATGCTGAACTGCAATAAATATTATTTATTTTATAGAGCACCATTAATTCCATGGTGCTGTACATGAGAAGGGGGTTACATACAAAATACATATACAAGTTACAGTAGACAGACTAGTACAGAGGGAAGAGGGCCCTACCCTTGCGGGCTTACATTCTATAGGATTATGGGGAGGAGACAATAGGTGAAGTGTAGGTCGGGCGGCAAGCTCCGCACGGTGGTCGGGCGGCAGTAAGTTCATTGTAGATTGTAGGCATTTCTGAACAGGTGGGTTTTCAGGTTCCGTTTGAAGTTTGCAAGGGGTAGGGGATAGTCTGACGTGTTGAGGCAGCGAGTTCCAGGAGACTGGGGATGCTCGGGAGAAGTCTTGGAGTCGGTTGCGTGAGGAGCGAATGAGAGAGGAGAGAAGGAGATGGAGATCTTGGGAGGTCCAGAGGTGACGTATTGGAGTGTAGTGGGAGTTTAGTTCGGAGACATACGGAGGAGAGAGATTATGCACAGCTTTGTAGGTTAGGTAAATAATATAAATAATAGATAGTCGATAGACAGATAATGGATAGAGGGAAAGATGGATAGATGAATAGATAGATGAGAAAGACCTATATAATGTCCCACCCCCCTGCATATTCTAAGCTGGCACCCTTTAGTGACTTTCATGTGGCACTAAAGGGTGCCTAGCCTTATATTTAGCCAAAAAATAATTAAAAAAAACAAAGCGACGTGAGGGTCCCCCCCCTATCTTTTGTAACCAGCTAGGGTAAAGCAGACGGCTGCAGCCTGCAGACCACAGCTCGCAGCTTCACCTTGGCTGGTAATCCAAAACAGAGGGTACCCCACGCTGTTGGATCACCAGCAAAGGTAAAGCAGACATCTGGGGTCTGATATTCTCAGACTAGGAAGGTCCACTGTTATTGGACACTCCCCAGCCTAAAAATAGCAGGCTACAGCCACCCCAGAAGTGGCGCATCCATTAGACGTGCTAATCCTGGTGCTTTGCCCCAACTCATCCCATTGCCCTGGTGCGGTGGCAAACGGGGTAATATATGGGGTTGATGCCAGATGTGTAATGTCACCTGGCATCAGGCCCTGGGGGTTAGTGATGTCAAGCGTCCATCAGATATCCGACATCACCAACCCAGTCAGAAATAAATAAAAAATAGACAACAAAAAGTTTTATTTGAAAAAACACTCCAAAACATTTCCTCTTTCACCAATTTATTGACAAGAACAATCAAATCCGGGTTCGGCATAATCCAATAAGGGGGTCCCACGGCGATCCATACCATAGTCAATGTCCCAGTCAATGAAAAACAGAATGTTCCCCATTGGCTGGGAGAGTAATGCAGTGACCTGAGCGAACATCAATAGGTCAGCCCAGGTCACTGCCATCAGGAGGTTAGATGAGATCATTACCTGCTGTGATGATCTCCTGCACTGCTGACGTCAGCGCTGTCACTGCCTTCTATGCCCGCTGCGTTCTCAGCAGTATCGCGAGAGCCTGTGACGTCACCGCTAGTGACAGTCTCGGGCATAGACGGCAGTGACGTCAGGAGATTGTCATCGCAGGTAATAATCTCATCTCAACTCCTGACCCCGCGGCTGCACGCACTGCAGGGTGACAAGCTGCTGATACTGCGGGCAGACACTGACACTGCTGTGCTGGCAGCGGCGGGGCTGAAGCGGGACACAGACTGCACGGGCACCTGGAGGTCACACGAAAGTGCTTCTGTGCGGCGTCCAGGGAGTGTGACGTGTGTGTTTACTCTGCTCCGCTTCCTCTTCCTGTCATAATGACATCACTCCCCTGCAAAACCGCACGCAGTGATGAGCATTACCGCAGGTAAATCGCGGCTATACCGCACATCATTTGCTACCTGCGGTATATCCCCGGTATTTCGCGATTACATTACAGTGAATGGAGGGAAATACCGGGGGAATACCTGTGGAAAAGTAGTGACATGCACATTTTCTCAAGAAATTTTCTCAAGAAAATCTTCAGAAAGAATTTTCTTGAGAAAAAAAAAAAAGTGTGCGCACAGCTATATTTTTTCCCCCATAGGTTTTGCTGGGAAATGTCTGCAGAAAGATCACAAGCATTTCTCAAGAAATTTCCGCAGCAAAACCGTGGGTAAAACCGCAGGTAAAAACGCCAAGTGCGCACAGGGCCTTAAAGGACAATCTTGTAACTGACACATATTTTTCAAAGAGGGTCCCAAATCCAGAGTTTTACCCTCTGGCCTCACGTTCACCTGCCATGGATGACTACCACTATGTTGTGTTTGATGAATTAAAGAAATTACATACAGCCAGTATTGAAGCCCCAGGTCATAGGAACATGACAAATTCAGAACAAGCAGCCCTGAATCAATTGAAATTCAATGACCAAATTATTATAAAAAAACTCGGACAAGGGCGGTTTGGTTGTAGCCTTGGACCGGGGTCTTTATGAAAAACAATTACAACTCATGCTGGATGATCAACACATTTACTGTAAGATTGACAGTAACCCAACTAATGTTATATGGACACGCTTACAAGAGCTGCTGCAGAGAGGTGTGGACTTGGGGTTAATAACGGAAAGACAAAAGGGAATTTATGACTCCTGAAAATCCGAGAGTCCCTTTGTTTCATGCATTGCCTAAAACCCACAAGAATGTTTCCCTCCGCCGTTCAGGCCTATGGTGTCCGGAATAGGGGCTCTATTGGAGAACACTGGAGCATGGCTGGATGAGACTACAACCTCTGATGAAGTCTTCCCCTTCTTACATTAGAGACTCCAAACATGTATTAACGGTTCTGCAGGGGATTGAATGGAGGGAGAACTATTCTTGGATATGCAGTGATGTAACAGCATTGTATTCTTCAATACCGCATGATCTGGCCATAACCGCATTATTACTTATGACTAAGGACCCTTTTGTTTTTATGATATAGGTCCGAAACGCGTAAAGTTTCACCTGTATGCAGATTATACCTTTGTGTGATGTATTTCCAGGAATGATTATTTTAAGGAAATATCAATAAAGAAAATATTTTTATATTTTATTGGATTTGTGCTGAGCCGACTCATCACTTTTTCGCCCGTTATACCAGCTAGGACTGACCGGCAGGCTCGTGCACTTTGGAGCATTACTAGGAGATGAAGAACAGGTGAGCTAGAAAAATCCCCCCCTTTTTTGTTCTGGCCATAACCGCATTACAGGAGCAACTGATGACTTGTTCGAATTATTCTGAAATTTTGCAGGATTTCATTTTGGATGTTACTTTATTTTTGCTCAAAAATATTTTGGTTTTTTTTTTAAAGCAGCACTATATTCAAATCTGTGGCTATAGCATGGGAGCGAGATTTTCACCCTCATTGGCCAATATTTACATGAATTGGTGGGAAAAACAATTTATTTATAACTCCTGGAATCCTTTTTTATCTGATATTTTCTGGTATGGTCGTTTCATAGATGATATTTTGATAATATGGCGTGGAGGTGAGGTGACCATACCAGAATTTTTCAAATACATCAATTCCAATAACTTTAATTTAAAATTTGTTTCCAGCAATAAGGGGAAGTCTATTTCCTTTCTGGATTTAACCCTTACTAGTGATTCTGAGAATGGACAGGTTAATTCGGAACTCTATAGAAAAGCTGTGACAGGAAACTCTCTCCTCCATGCTACCAGCAATCAACCCAAACATATAGTGAGCAATATGCCTATTGGGGAATATATTAGAGCGAAAAGGTCATGTAGCACAGAGGCAGCTTACACTAAAGAATGCGAACGTATTGATAATAGACTGCACAGTAGAGGTTACGACAAAATTTTGGTTGACAGAGCAAAAAGGAAAGTAGATTAAAAATCTAGAACAAATTATTTGAGACAAAAAAATTCCATGGAAAAAACGGATCAGAATGGTGCTTTAGTCTTTTCTACTCAATATAGTGGCAGCTGTCATAAAAATCACACAAATAGTTCGTAAATACCTACCCATTTTACATGTGGATGAAACCGTCAAAAATATTTTGGATGTAGGTTGCCGCTATATATCTAGACGTGCACCTACGATCGGTGATTTGATTTCCGCCTAGTGACTTATATCTGAGGAAGCCCGTGCATATTGATGAAAAGAATTGGTTACCCAGATGGGGTTCCTTCAAGTGTTGCAAAAAACAATGTGGTATATGCGCCTATATGTAAAATAACAAAGAGAGCATCAACTCCATCACGGGAAAGCGCCATAGAATCAATTCTTTTATTAACTGTGGCACGGATTATTGTGTCTATGTTATAACATGTGAAAAATGCCAGAAACAATATATTGGTTGCACGAGCCGCACTTTGAGGAAACGCACAGGGGAGCACTTGTATGACATCCTAAATCCTACCTCCAGGAGTTTGTCAGAAGCATCGAGGCATTTTTTATATGACCACAGTGGTGATAGTTTTTTTTTTCAGGTGAATGCCATAGAACAAATTCCACTCCCTAGAAGAGGGGGAGATCACATTCACATGCTGCGAGATAAAGAGGCCAAATGGATTTTAACATACAATTCCTGCATGCCAATAGGTATGAATATTAGAAGCGACCTTATGTATATACTAGAAGGTGGCCCGATTCTAACGCATCGGGTATTCTAGAATTTACGTATTGTGTAGTTAATGTATGTTTTTGTTATATATATCGATGTTGTTGTGTGTAGTTGCCAGTGTTTGTGTAGGGCGCTGTAAATGTTCTGGGTGTTGTCTGGGTGGGGGTGTGTGAGAGCGGTGTTGTATGTGTGTTGCGTTGCTTGTGGAGCGCTGTGTGTCTGCAGCGTTCTGTGTGTGTGGTGCTGTGTGTGGAGTGCGTATGTGCGTATATGTATGCCACGGGGCGTCTGTGTTGGGGGGCGTCTGTGTTGGGGGGCGTCTGTGTTGGGGGGCGTCTGTGTTGGGGGGCGTCTGTGTTGGGGGGGTGTTTGTGGTTCCCAGTGTGTGTGGTGTGTTGTGCGGTGCGCGTGTGCGGTGTGTGTGTGTTTGGGGGGGGTGGCGGTGTGTGTGTGTTTGGGGGGGGTGGCGGTGTGTGTGTGTTTTGGGGGGGTGGCGGTGTGTGTGTTGTTTGGGGGGGGGGTGGCGGTGTGTGTGTGTTTGAGGGGGGGGGGGTGGCGGTGTGTGTGTGTTTGGGGCGGGGTGGCGGTGTGTGTGTGTTTTGGGGGGGGGGTGGCGGTGTGTGTGTGTTTGTGGGGGGGGTGGCGGTGTGTGTGTGTTTGGGGGGGGTTGGCGGTGTGTGTGTGTTTGGGGGGGGGTGGCGGTGTGTGTGTGTTTGGGGGGGTGGCGGT
Organism: Anomaloglossus baeobatrachus; assembly: GCF_048569485.1. Classification (NCBI taxonomy): domain Eukaryota; kingdom Metazoa; phylum Chordata; class Amphibia; order Anura; family Aromobatidae; genus Anomaloglossus; species Anomaloglossus baeobatrachus. The sequence goes on along the minus strand of NC_134357.1, from coordinate 214,338,890 downwards.
AGTGTGTGTGTTTGGGGGGGGGGGGAGGTGTGCACCCCCCCATCGTGCTCCATCCCCCATGCTGCGCACCCCCCATCGTGCTCCATCCCCCATGCTGCGCAACCCCCATCGTGCTCCATCCCCCATGCTGCGCACCCCCCATCGTGCTCCATCCCCCATGCTGCGCACCCCCCATCGTGCTCCATCCCCCATGCTGCGCACCCCCCATCGTGCTCCATCCCCCATGCTGCGCACCCCCCATCGTGCTCCATCCCCCATGCTGCGCACCCCCATCGTGCTCCATCCCCCATGCTGCGCACCCCCCATCGTGCTCCATCCCCCATGCTGCGCACCCCCCATCGTGCTCCATCCCCCATGCTGCGCACCCCCCATCGTGCTCCATCCCCCATGCTGCGCACCCCCCATCGTGCTCCATCCCCCATGCTGCGCACCCCCCCATCGTGCTCCATCCCCCATGCTGCGCACCCCCCATCGTGCTCCATCCCCCATGCTGCGCACCCCCCTTCGTGCTCCATCCCCCATGCTGCGCACCCCCCTTCGTGCTCCATCCCCCATGCTGCGCACCCCCCATCGTGCTCCATCCCTCATGCTGCGCACCCCCCCATCGTGCTCCATCCCCCATGCTGCGCACCCCCCATCATGCTCCATCCCCCATGCTGCGCACCCCCCATCGTGCTCCATCCCCCATGCTGCGCACCCCCCATCGTGCTCCATCCCCCATGCTGCGCACCCCCCATCGTGCTCCATCCCCCATGCTGCGCACCCCCCCCATTGTGCTCCATCCCCCATGCTGCGCACCCCCCCCATCGTGCTCCATCCCCCATGCTGCGCAACCCCCATCGTGCTCCATCCCCCATGATGCGCACCCCCCATCGTGCTCCATCCCCCATGATGCGCACCCCCCCATCGTGCTCCATCCCCCATGATGCGCACCCCCCCATCGTGCTCCATCCCCCCATGCTGCGCACCCCCCCATCGTGCTCCATCCCCCATGCTGCGCACCCCCCCCCATCGTGCTCCATCCCCCATGCTGCGCACCCACCCATCGTGCTCCATCCCCCATGCTGCGCACCCCCCCAACGTGCTCCATCCCCCATGCTGCGCACCCCCCCTATCGTGCTCAATCCCCCATGCTGCGCACCCACCCATCGTGCTCCATCCCCCATGCTGCGCACCCCCCCCAACGTGCTCCATCCCCCATGCTGCGCACCCCCCCTATCGTGCTCAATCCCCCATGCTGCGCACCCCCCCCCATCGTGCTCCATCCCCCATGCTGCGCACCCCCCATCGTGCTTCATCCTCCATGCTGCGCACCCCCCCATCGTGCTCCATCCCCCATGCTGCGCACCCCCCCATCGTGCTCCATCCTCCATCGTGCTCCATCCCCCATGCTACGCACCCCCCCCATCGTGCTCCATCCCCCATGCTGCGCACCCCCCATCGTGCTCCATCCCCCATGCTGCGCACCCCCCCCATCGTGCTCCATCCCCCATCGTGCTCCATCCCCCATGCTGTGCACCCCCCATCGTGCTCCATCCCCCATGCTGCGCACCCCCTATCGTGCTCCATCCCCCATGCTGCGCACCCCCCATCGTGCTCCATCCCCCATGCTGTGCACCCCCCCATCGTGCTCCATCCCCCATGCTGCGCACCCCCCCATGCTGCTCCATCCCGCATGCTGCGCACCCCCCATCGTGCTCCATCCCCCATGCTGCGCACCCCCCATCGTGCTCCATCCCCCATGCTGCGCACCCCCCATCGTGCTCCATCCCCCATGCTGTGCACCCCCCCATCGTGCTCCATCCCCCATGCTGCGCACCCCCCATCGTGCTCCATCCCCCATGCTGCGCACCCCCCCATCGTGCTCCATCCCCCATGCTGCGCACCCCCCCATCGTGCTCCATCCCCCATGCTGTGCACCCCCCCATCGTGCTCCATCCCCCATGCTGCGTACCCCCCCATCGTGCTCCATCCCCTATGCTGCGAACCCCCCATCGTGCTCCATCCCCCATGCTGCGTACCCCCCCATCGTGCTCCATCCCCCATGCTGCGTACCCCCCCATCGTGCTCCATCCCCCATGCTACGCACCCCCCCATCGTGCTCCATCCCCCATGCTGCGCACCCCCCCATCGTGCTCCATCCTCCATGCTGCGCACCCCCCCCATCGTGCTCCATCCCCCATGCTGCGCACCCCCCCATCGTGCTCCATCCCCCATGCTGCGCACCCCCCCATCGTGCTCCATCCCCCATGCTGCGCACCCCCCCCATCGTGCTCCATCCCCCATGCTGCGCACCCCCCCATCGTGCTCCATCCCCCATGCTGCGCACCCCCCCATCGTGCTCCATCCCCCATGCTGCGCACCCCCCCATCGTGCTCCACCCCCCATGCTGCGTACCCCCCCCCCATCGTGCTCCACAGTTACACATCAGACAGTATACACGCACACATCTGATCGCATACACTCACACCCCACTTCTCCCTGTGCCCTCCGGTGGACGGTCCCAGCAGCTGTGCTGAACGCCGTTGCTCGTCTGCCTTCTGCCGACACTCACACATCCGCTCGCATACACGCACACATCCGATCGCATACACGCACACACACACTGACGATATCGCACATACGCGCTCACATACTAACAACATCCGGAGATACCACATGCTTCCGGCCATGTGATCCTCCGGCAGGTCCTGGAAGGTCACTGCACGCACAGTATCGCCGCCGAGAAGTAAGCGATATCAATGGATGTTGTGAGTGTGTGGATGCGATCTGATGTGTGTGTGTGTGTCTGTTCTTATGTGTGTGCGTGTGTGTGTGTTCCGCCGCTGCAGGACCTTGATGCGCTCACCTGCTCCCGGTCGGCGTCTGGTGAGTATGACTGCGGGGTCTTCTTTCTTCTGTCTTCTCTCTTCTGGGGGTGCCCGCTGCCTATAATGAAGTGTCTTGCAGTGTCTTTAACTCTTTCACCGCTGCATGACACTTCATTATTGACCACAGCGTATGCCGGCTCCCTGCACGTGTGTACCGGGAGCCAGTGTTTGCTGGTAACCATGATACACATCGGGTAACTAAGGGAAGCGCTTCCTATAGTTACGCGATGTGTATCATGGTTACCAGCGTACACCGGCTCCGTCACGATCCCAGCATCGCAAGGTTATGTCTGGGCTGGGGGAGTCGGGGCTTCGTTTGAATTCGGGGGAAGGGGCGTGGCCGAGCCGTCGATGCGTGCGGAGGGTCGGGGCGAGCGGCCAATCCATGCGGGGGGGGGGGGGGGGGCGGGGCCAGGCTGAGGCGAGCGGGCCAATCCGTGGGGGGGGGGGCGCTGACGGAGCCCAGGCCGAGCCCAGAGCGGCCTAATCCATGCGGGGGCGGGGCCAAGACCGAGCGGCCAATCCGTGGGGAGGGGCGGGGGCCAGGCCGAGCCCAGCGGCCAATCCGACAGTTGTCACTTTTATGACACTGTCACGGTGACAATTTTGGAGCAAGACAGACAGACAGAATAAGGCAATTATATATATACTAGAAGGTGGCCCGATTCTACGCATCGGGTATTCTAGAATTTACGTATTGTGTAAGTTCATGTATGATTTTTGTTTATATAGGCAATTATATATATACTAGAAGGTGGCCCGATTCTACGCATCGGGTATTCTAGAATTTACGTATTGTGTAGTTCATGTATGATTTTTGTTATATATATATATATATATATATATATATATATATATATACACACAGTAGATGTTGTTGTGTGTAGTTACCAAGTGTTTGTGTAGGGCGCTGTACATGTTCTGGGTGTTGTCTGGGTGTGGCGGGGGTTGAGAGCGGTGTTGTATGTGTGTTGCGTTGTTTGTGGAGCGCTGTGTGTCTGTAGCGTTGTGTGTGTGTGTTGCGCGGTTTGTGCGTGTGGTGTGTTTTGGGGGAGGTATGTTTTGTGCAATGTGTGTGTTGTGCGGTATGTGCGTATATTTGTGTGTGCCGCGGTGTTTGTGTGTTGGGTGTTGTGTGTGTGCAGCGTTGTCTGTGTGTGTGTGTGTCTGTGTAGGGCAGTTGTTTGTGGTTCCCAGTGTGTGTGTGTGGTGTGTTGTGCAGTGTGTGTGTGTGTGTGTGTTGGGGGGAGGTGTGCACTCCCCATCGTGCTCCATCCCCCATGCAGCGCACTCCCCATCGTGCTCCATCCCCCATGCAGCGCACTCCCCATCGTGCTCCATCCCCCATGCAGCGCACCCCCCATCGTGCTCCATCCCCCATGCTGCGCACCCCCCCATCGTGCTCCATCCCCCATGCTGCGCACCCCCCAAACGTGCTCCATCCGCCATGCTGCGCACCCCCCAAACGTGCTCCATCCGCCATGCTGCGCACTCCCAAACGTGCTCCATCCGCCATGCTGCGCACTCCCCAAACGTGCTCCATCCGCCATGCTGCGCACTCCCAAACGTGCTCCATCCGCCATGCTGCGCACTCCCAAACGTGCTCCATCCGCCATGCTCCGCACTCCCAATTGTGCTCCATCCGCCATGCTCCGCACTCCTAAACGTGCTCCATCCGCCATGCTCCGCACTCCCAAACGTGCTCCATCCACCATTCTGCGCACTCCCCCATCGTGCTCCATCTCCCATGCTGCGCACTCCCCAAACGCGCTCCATCCGCCATGCTGCGCACTCCCAAACGCGCTCCATCCGCCATGCTGCGCACTCCCAAACGCGCAACCCCCATCATGCTCCATCCCCCATCGTGCTCCATCCCTCATGCTGCGCACCCCCCATCGTGCTCCATCCCCCATGCTGCGCACCCCCCATCGTGCTCCATCCCCCATGCTGCGCACCCCCCATCGTGCTCCATCCCCCATGCTGCGCACCCCCCATCGTGCTCCATCCCCCATGCTGCGCACCCCCCATCGTGCTCCATCCCCCATGCTGCGCACCCCCCATCGTGCTCCATCCCCCATGCTGCGCACCCCCCATCGTGCTCCATCCCCCATGCTGCGCACCCCCCATCGTGCTCCATCCCCCATGCTGCGCACCCCCCATCGTGCTCCATCCCCCATGCTGCCCGCAGCATCAGCCTCTCTGCCCGCAGCATCAGCCTCTCTGCCCGCAGCAACAGCCTCTCTGCCCGCAGCAACAGCCTCTCTGCCCGCAGCAACAGCCTCTCTGCCCGCAGCAACAGCCTCTCTGCCCGCAGCAACAGCCTCTCTGCCCGCAGCAACAGCCTCTCTGCCCGCAGCAACAGCCTCTCTGCCCGCAGCAACAGCCTCTCTGCCCGCAGCAACAGCCTCTCTGCCCGCAGCAACAGCCTCTCTGCCCGCAGCAACAGCCTCTCTGCCCGCAGCAACAGCCTCTCTGCCCGCAGCAACAGCCTCTCTGCCCGCAGCAACAGCCTCTCTGCCCGCAGCATCAGCCTCTCTGCCCGCAGCATCAGCCTCTCTGCCCGCAGCAACAGCCTCTCTGCCCGCAGCAACAGCCTCTCTGCCCGCAGCAACAGCCTCTCTGCCCGCAGCAACAGCCTCTCTGCCCGCAGCAACAGCCTCTCTGCCCGCAGCAACAGCCTCTCTGCCCGCAGCAACAGCCTCTCTGCCCGCAGCAACAGCCTCTCTGCCCGCAGCAACAGCCTCTCTGCCCGCAGCAACAGCCTCTCTGCCCGCAGCAACAGCCTCTCTGCCCGCAGCAACAGCCTCTCTGCCCGCAGCATCAGCCTCTCTGCCCGCAGCATCAGCCTCTCTGCCCGCAGCAACAGCCTCTCTGCCCGCAGCAACAGCCTCTCTGCCCGCAGCAACAGCCTCTCTGCCCGCAGCAACAGCCTCTCTGCCCGCAGCAACAGCCTCTCTGCCCGCAGCAACAGCCTCTCTCCTCCCAGCCTCAGCCTCTCTCCTCCCAGCCTCAGCCTCCCCCAGCCTCAGCCTCCCCCAGCCTCAGCCTCCCCCAGCCTCAGCCTCTCTCCTCCCAGCCTCAGCCTCCCCCAGCCTCTCTCCTCCCAGCATCAGCCTCTCTCCTCCCAGCATCAGCCTCTCTCCTCCCAGCATCAGCCTCTCTCCTCCCAGCATCAGCCTCTCTCCTCCCAGCATCAGCCTCTCTCCTCCCAGCATCTGCCTCTCTCCTCCCAGCATCTGCCTCCCCCAGCATCAGCCTCTCTCCTCCCAGCATCAGCCTTTTCGGTCCCCAGCATCAGCCTCTCTCCTCCCAGCCTACCCCAGCCTCAGCCTCCCCCAGCATCAGCCTCTCTTCTCTCAGCCTCCCCATCCCAGCCTTCCCCAGGATCAGCCTCTCTCCTCCCAGCCTCCTCCAGCACGCCGTGCTCCTCTGCCGACACTCACAGATCCGATCGCATACACACACACACACACACACGATCGCATACACTCACGCACACACACGATCGCATACACTCACGCACACACACACACTGACGATATCGCACATACGCGCTCACAACATCCGGAGATACCACATGCTTCTGGCCATGTGATCCTCCGGCAGGTCCTGGAAGCTCACAGCACAGTATCGCTGCCGAGAAGCAAGCGATATCCCAGGATGTTGTGAGTGTGTGGATGCGATGTGATGTGTGTGTGAGAGGGAGTGTGATCTGATGTGTGTGTGTGTGTGTGTGCTGTTATGTGTGTGCGTGTGTGTATGTTCCGCCGCAGCAGGACCTTGATGCGCTGGTAACTATGCTACCATGGTTACCAGCGTATCTCGTCCCCTGCTCGCACGGGAGCCCACACCAGCATACGCCGGGCCAGCTACAGCAATGCGAGGGTATGTGTTGGCTGGTTTGGCAGCGTACGCTGATGTGGGCTCCCGGGGGTACAGTACTCACCTGGGAGTCGTGGCTCCGTGACCGTGTCGGTTCGGGGAATGCGTGGGGGGGCGGGGCCAGAGCTAGCGTGCATTGCGTGAGGGGGGCGGGGCGTGGCCGAGTTGCCAATGCCTGCAGGGTGCCGGGGGCGTGAGGCCAATCTGTGGGGGGGGGGGGGGGGGGGGCGGAGCCTGGGCGAGCGGCCGGCCAATCCGTGTGGGGGCGCAGCCTGGGAGAGCGGCCAATCCGTGCGGGGGGGGGGGGGGCGGGGCCATGGCGATCCCAGCGGCCAACCAGCTTTGTGTCACCGTAAGGACACAATTTTGGAGCAAGACAGACAGACAGACTAAGGCAATTATATATATAGATAGATACTAATTGCATTAGCTATAAGCCTATTGAATTTTCTCTTTTTTTACGTTATTTATATTTGGGATATTGAGAAAAGTAATGTTATGTCATTTTTTGTTCCTCTAGTAAGAAAATTAATTGATGATTTCATGATTGAAAAGATTTTAGCTCATAAGGATTTGCTATGTTCAATGGCTAATGATAGGTTAAATGACTGGCAGAGACATATGGGTCATAATGTTTTGCTGTGTGTCTCCAAACAGGATATGATGTTCAAGGGAGTGATCAGGTATTTTCTATACATATTGTGTCTTATTCAAACAGCATATGTCTAAGATTAAAAGCCACACTGGCTAGAAACGCGTAAGACGTTTTTTGTTTTTTTTTTTATCTGCTCTGGATGTCCATCTAACGTCATGTCAGTTTTAGTTTTTTTCTAAAATATAATAGAGCGTAATAACGGAGAAGGGGTTTTATGCCGCGCTATTCACCAGGCACAAGGACGACAAGATATTCAATGTTCCTTTATTGTAGCTTGAGTCTACGCGTTTCAGGAGCTCTGCTCCCTTCATCAGGACATAAGGCACAAAATTAAAATATGTTATGTTTCTATTCTAAAATATAATGAAATTTTAATCAAACCATCTCTGGACGTGTTGCTGGATAGGAAACACCTTTCCAAAACCTATTGCCATTCCACTCCTGAACACGGAACCCACCTCCTTGCACCGTCCTGGATAGAGGAACAAGTTCTACTGATTACAGGGTGAGCTGAAAAAAAACTTTTTTACCTTTAGGATCAGACAACAGTCTGATGTGTATGGGGGCTTCCCAACTTAAGAATGGATGTCAAGGGAGGGTAGGAACTGGAGTGTTGGAATTCCACTTGTTAAACCTTTTGTTCTCTTAATCCACCACCAGAGGCTGACATCTGCTCTCTAATAGAGAACACAAGTACATTTGGTCAAGCACTCCTGTATGTGATAGTCAAGAGAGCTGTCGACCAAGCGATTGTAGGGATTGGGTGTTTATGGGCCTTAAAGGGTTTGTGTAGTGAAAACAAGGCATCACCTACCTATCCATGTGCTAGGTGATAATTTGCTTATCAGAGTCTGCCCGATCACTGGGACCCACAGTAATTGGGAAAATGGGGAATGTTTTCCAATTCCAAAACAGATAAAAGAGTGCTGCATTCTGCTACCATGTTTTCCCAAAAATAACACGCGGTCATACTTTTTTTTTGCCCCCAAAACAAGCACTAGGGCTTATTTTTGGAGTAGATCTTATTCCTGGTGAAACATGGTTGGGGGTAACTTTACCTCCCCAAAAAATGCAGATTCCACCCTTCACAGGAGACTCATACTTACCAGACCCTGGACGTCTGTGTGTCTCCCAGGTCCTCCCTGTGATCTCCAGTGGGCCCTCTTAGGAGCAGTGCCGCATGGGGTCCTCCCCTGCTTCTGGCCGACACACTCACATACATCAGATCGCACACACACAAGCACCGATCAGATTGCACTCACTCACCATATCCGGCGGTACAGAATGCCTCTGGCCACAGAGAAATATGGGAGGAAGTTACACATTGCAGGTCCTATAAGCTTTCCACCACACTGCGTCTCAGGATTCTGCTGGCCAGAAGAAATCTGTATCGCTGGATGTCGTGAGCGCGTGTGTGTGTGTGTGAGATCTGATGTGTGCGATCCACTGCTGGTCCTCCCACTCAGCGTCCGGTGAGTCTGATTGCGGGGTGTCCGCTGTCTATAATGAAGTATCCTGCATTATCTTAAACTTTTTTTAGCTGCATGGACACTTCATTAATGAACCGCAACTAGGGCTTATATTTAAGCCTTGTTCCAAAAATGCTGAAAATCCCTGCTAGGGCTTATTTTTAGGGGAGGGCTTATTTTTGGAAAAAACACGGTAGATAGAAGAGATGATAATGGGTTATTAGTATTATGGATATCCATCTATGTACTATAGATTTGAGTTACTCCAAATTATGATGTTCTCCTCCTTGGCTAAAAGTATTTCTCAAAATTTCTAATGAGTATTGTTACCCCTCTGTAAAATATGTAGTGGGACCTCTGCCAGCGCCTGTCCTATGGAACAGTGGTGGCAACAGCTTCAGACCCTCAGCGAAAAGCAAGTTACATCCCTAGCAGAAGGAAAAAAAAAAAAAAAAAAAAGTCTATAAAAATAGGTCTCGTCCTATATGACCTAAATCAGGCAGTATGATCCACATGGAGCTATGTCGCCACAACAGGCAGTAAACACCGAGAAACAGGGCTGGGGCCCAATAAATGTGGGGCATATGTGAGGATGAGGGGGCTGAGACAGAAAAAAATGGCAGCGAGATCTGAACCATTTAGTGGGGGTCTACATGCGAGGACTGCGAGTTGTTGTGGACACTACCTACAATAATGTGCGAACACAGCCCGATACAGAGCCAACCGGCAGTTACTGATCACTAATATCACACCGAGCTTTCTAACTATAGAAATGAACATTCATCCCATACTTCTAACAGTTTTATTAAAACAAGTTTATCAATAATTCTGTTTTTGTTTTTTTTATTTTTCTTCTTTACAGTTTTACCGGCAGCAGACTATTGTGAACGATCAGCTGAGCGCTCTCAAAAGCCGGCCGCCGGGCGCTCAGCTGAACGTTTGGCTACCGAGAGACTAAAAAAAGTTTCTGTGATAAAAAAAAAAAAATAATGATGAGCATGCGCAGTGAAAAAGAGGATTCCGCCGCTCAAAAAACGTTACACGCTGCGTTCCTTCCGCCTGGCGGAAGCAACGCAGTGTCGGCCAGCGGAAGCAACGCAGGTACTTTTGGCACAATCTATCATCCATACAAGTCTATGGGAAACAGCGAATCCGTTAAAGGATTCCGCTGTTTTCCAAAAGGGCGGATTGCGCAAGAAGGTAATTAACTTAAGTGTGAAAGTACCCTTAGGCGTAAAAACTGTTGGAAAATTTGTATTTCTACACTTACTATAAAAATCCTCTCTCGTTGAACACATTGGAGGACACAGGAGGTGTGATGTGGATTAGACCACACTGTTCTCTCAGTCTGTAAGGTGGGACAGGGGGGAGCAATTACATCCCGATACCAGTAGTCACAAACTGTATTAGAAAAACAAAGGGAGAAGATTAATAACACACAGCATCACCCCCTGACCTGTGTAATGCCCCCCCCCCCCGCAGCATCAACCCCTGACCTGTGTAATGCCCCCCCGCAGCATCGCCCCCCGACCTGTATAATGCCCCCCCCCGCAGCATCGCCCCCCGACCTGTGTAATGCCCCCCCGCAGCATCGTCCCCTGACCTGTGTAATGCCCCCCCCCCCGCAGCATCGCCCCCTGACCTGTGTAATTGCCCCCCCCCGTAGCATCGCCCCCTGACCTGTGTAATGCCCCCCCCCCCGCAGCATCGCCCCCTGACCTGTGTAATGCCCCCCCCCCGCAGCATCGCCCCCTGACCTGTGTAATGCCCCCCCCCGCAGCATCGCCCCCCTGACCTGTGTAATGCCCCCCCCCGCAGCATCGCCCCCTGACCTGTGTAATGCCCCCCCCGCAGCATTGCCCCCTGACCTGTGTAATGCCCCCCCCCGCAGCATTGCCCCCTGACCTGTGTAATGCCCCCCCCCGCAGCATCGCCCCCTGACCTGTGTAATGCCCCCCCCCGCAGCATCGCCCCCTGACCTGTGTAATGCCCCCCCCCCGCAGCATCGCCCCCTGACCTGTGTAGTGCCCCCCCCCGCAGCATCGCCCCCTGACCTGTGTAGTGCCCCCCCCCGCAGCATCGCCCCCTGACCTGTGTAGTGCCCCCCCCCGCAGCATCGCCCCCTGACCTGTGTAGTGCCCCCCCCCCCGCAGCATCGCCCCCTGACCTGTGTAGTGCCCCCCCCGCAGCATCGCCCCCTGACCTGTGTAATGCCCCCCCCCGCAGCATCGCCCCCTGACCTGTGTAATGCCCCCCCGCAGCATCGTCCCCTGACCTGTGTAATGCCCCCCCCCGCAGCATCGCCCCCTGACCTGTGTAATGCCCCCCCCGCAGCATCGTCCCCTGACCTGTGTAATGCCCCCCCCCCGCAGCATCGCCCCCTGACCTGTGTAATGCCCCCCCCCGCAGCATCGCCCCCTGACCTGTGTAATGCCCCCCCCGTAGCATCGCCCCCTGACCTGTGTAATGCCCCCCCCCCGCAGCATCGCCCCCTGACCTGTGTAATGCCCCCCCCGCAGCATCGCCCCCCTGACCTGTGTAATGCCCCCCCCCCGCAGCATCGCCCCCTGACCTGTGTAATGCCCCCCCCCCCGCAGCATCGCCCCCTGACCTGTGTAATGCCCCCCCCGCAGCATCGCCCCCTGACCTGTGTAATGCCCCCCCCGCAGCATCGCCCCCTGACCTGTGTAATGCCCCCCCCGCAGCATCGCCCCCTGACCTGTGTAATGCCCCCCCCCGCAGCATCGCCCCCTGACCTGTGTAATGCCCCCCCCGCAGCATCGCCCCCCTGACCTGTGTAATGCCCCCCCCGCAGCATTGCCCCCTGACCTGTGTAATGCCCCCCCCCGCAGCATCGCCCCCTGACCTGTGTAATGCCCCCCCGCAGCATCGCCCCCTGACCTGTGTAATGCCCCCCCGCAGCATCGCCCCCTGACCTGTGTAATGCCCCCCCGCAGCATCGTCCCCTGACCTGTGTAATGCCCCCCCCCACCGCAGCATCGCCCCCTGACCTGTATAATGCCCCCCCCCCGCAGCATCGCCCCCTGACCTGTGTAATGCCCCCCCCGCAGCATCGCCCCCTGACCTGTGTAATGCCCCCCCGCAGCATCGTCCCCTGACCTGTGTAATGCTCCCCCCGCAGCATCGCCCCCCGACCTGTGTAATGCTCCCCCCGCAGCATCGCCCCCCGACCTGTATAATGCCCCCCCCCCAGCATCGTCCCCTGACCTGTGTAATGCTCCCCCCCAGCATCGTCCCCTGACCTGTGTAATGCTCCCCCCGCAGCATCGCCCCCCGACCTGTATAATGCCCCCCCCGCAGCATCGCCCCCCGACCTGTGTAATGCCCCCCCGCAGCATCGTCCCCTGACCTGTGTAATGCCCCCCCCCCGCAGCATCGTCCCCTGACCTGTGTAATGCCCCCCCCCCCGCAGCATCGCCCCCTGACCTGTGTAATGCCCCCCCCCCCGCAGCATCGCCCCCTGACCTGTGTAATGCCCCCCCGCAGCATCGTCCCCTGACCTGTGTAATGCCCCCCCGTAGCGTTGTCCCCTGACCTGTGTAATGCCCCCCCGCAGCATCGCCCCCTGACCTGTGTAATGCCCCCCCCCCGCAGCATCGCCCCCTGACCTGTGTAGTGCCCCCCCCCCCGCAGCATCGCCCCCTGACCTGTGTAGTGCCCCCCCCCCCCGCAGCATCGCCCCCTGACCTGTGTAATGCCCCCCCCCCGCAGCATCGCCCCCCTGACCTGTGTAATGCCCCCCCCCCCCCAACACGCAGCATCGCCCCTGACCTGTGTAATGCCACCCCCCAACACGCAGCATCGCCCCCTGACCTCCCGTATTACCCCTTTCTTATGGAAGCCTCCACAAAACCGTGCTGCAGCTTCAGTACATTCTCTGAGTTATACACGACCTGCAGCCCCCAGCAGTGGCAGGAGACACTTTTTTTTTCTGCCCCCAAAATAAAGTGTGAGACACCAGAGCTATAACTATGATAAAAAGCTGAATGATTCCCCCCACCTCAGAGTCAAGATCCGTCCGCTGTGCATAGAGGAGTCCGAGCACTGCTGCTTCCCGCCCACAGATCTGCACGGCACAGAGGAGGCCCCGCCCCTTCCGGTGACGTCTTTCCCTCAAGAAATCAACTCCATTCTAGACTCTACCGTACATTCTAGCATCTTCAGCCCTAGAATCGCCGACATTTCTGACCCGCGACACCCCGGAGCCTTAAGTATTGCTGGTCTTTCATCCTGTGACCCTCCTGAGCCGCGGACACCTCCGTACTTTGAGCCCGTAACATCGCCGACCCAGCCTCCTGAGCCGCCCTGGTGAGCTAATTAATATAAGACACTACGATTATAAGTCAGACCTCCATTTTTACGATTAAAAATGATTTAATTCTTTTCCGTTTTTCCTTCTCTAAATTTGGGGTGCGTCTTATAATCCTAGGCTTATACTCGAGTCAATAAGGCTACTTTCACACATCCGGTTTTTGCTGTGCGGCACAATCCAGCACTTTGCACAAAAAACGCAACCTTATTTTTTGCTGCCGGTTGTGTTTTTTTTTGCATAGACTTTCATTAGTGTCGGGTTGTGCCGCATGGCCTTGCGTTCGGTCCGGTTTTTGCCGGATGCGACATATTTAGCCGATGCGGCGGCCGGATCAAACGTTGCCTGGCACGTTTTTTTATCCGGCAAAAAAACACGCATTGCGCCGCGTCCGGCCGATGCGGCGCATTTTCCAATGCATGCCTATGGACGCCGGATGCGGCAAAAACAGTATCCGGCTGCCGCATGCGGTTTTTGCCACTGCGCATGTTCAGTATCGTGTCGCAAGTGGCAAAAACCGGACGGGCTGCATGTAAAAAGCTTATGCAAAGGATGCGGTTTTGTCGCCACATCCGTTGCATAGGTTTTACAGCCGGATTGAGCCGCAGGGCTCAAACCGGATGTGTGAAAGCAGCCTTAAGGTACCGTCACACTAAGCAACATCGCTGCTGAGGCACAACTTGCTAGCGATGTTGCTTAGTGTGACATCCAGCAACAACCTGGCCCCTGCTGTGAGGTCGTTGGTTGTTGCTGAATGTCCTGGGCCATTTTTTAGTTGTTGCTCTGCGTGTGACAGCGACAGAGCAACAACTAAATGTGCAGGCAGCAGGAGCCGGCTTCTGCGGACGCTGGTAACTACGGTAAACATCGGGTAACCAAGAAGCCCTTACCTTGGTTACCCAATATTTACCTTCGTTACCAGCGTCCGCCGCTCTCACGCTGTCAGTTACCAGCGTCCGCAGAAGCCGGCTCCTGCTGCCTGCACACGTAGCAGAGTACACATCGGGTAATTAACCCGATGTGTACTGTGGCTAGGTGTGCAGGGAGCCAGCACTAAGCGGTGTGCGCTGGTAACCAAGGTAAATATCGGGTTGGTTACCCGATATTTACCTTAGTTACCAAGCGCAGCATGCTTCCACGTGTAGCGATGCTCCAGCGATCCCTGCCAGGTCAGGTTGCTGGTGGGATCGCTGGAGCGTCGCTTAGTGTGACATCTCACAAGCGACCTCCTAGCAACTTACCAGCGATCCCTATCAGGTTGTATTGTTGTTGGGATCGCTGGTAAGTTGTTTAGTGTGACTGGGCCTTTAGTTTACCCAGTTTTTCTGTGGTAAACTTAGGTGGCTCGGCTTAGGCCCCTTTCAGACATCAGTTTTTGCCATCAGTAAGGCTACTCTGACACATCCGGTTTGAGCAGTGCGGCTCAATCCGGCTGTGAAACCTATGCAACGGATGCGGCGAAAACACCGCATCCTTTGCATAAGTTTTTACATGCGGCCCGTCCGTTTTTTTTCCGGATGCGGCACGCTACTGAGCATGCGCAGTGGAAGAAACCGCAATCGGCGTCCGGATGCGGTTTTTGCCGCATCCGGCGTCCATAGGCATGCATTGAAAAATGCGCCGCAGCGGCCGGATGCGTCGCGATGCGTTTTTTTTTTGCCGGAGCAAAAAACGTGCCAGGGAACGTTCCATCCGGCCGCCGCATCGGCTAAATCTGCCGCATGCGCCAAAAAACGGACTGAACGCAAGCCCATGCGGCGCCAATGCAAGTCAATGCTGGAAAAAACGAAACCGGCGGCAAAAAAAAGGTTTCGTTTTTTCAGCAGAGCGCCGGATTGTGCCGCACTGCTACAGCCGGATGTGTGAAAGTAGCCGAAGGCTGCTTTCACACATCAGTTTTTTACAATCAGGCACAATCCGGCGCTTTGCAGAGAAAACGCATCCGTTTTTTTTGCCGCCGGATGCGTTTTTTCCTCATAGACTTGCATTATTATTATTTATTTATAGAGCACCATTAATTCCATGGTGCTGTACATGAGAAGGGGTTACATACAGAATACATACACAAGTTACAGTAGACAGACTAGTACAGAGGGAAGAGGGCCCTACCCTTGCGGGCTTACATTCTATTGCATTAGCGCCGGATTGTGCCGCATGGCCTTGCGTTGCGTCCGTTTTTTTGCCGGATGTGGCATATTTAGCCAATGCGGCGGCCGGATGGAACATTGCTTGTAGCGTTTTTTTGTCTGCGGCAAAAAAAAACGCATCGCGCCGATGTGGTGCGATTTACAAATGCAAGCCTATGGACGCCGGATGCGGCGGCAAAACGCATCTGGCGGCCGGATGTGGTTTTTTTGAACTGCGCATGTTCAGTATCAAACCGGATCTGTCAAAAAACAGATGGGCCACATGGAAAAAGTTATGCAACGGATCCGTTTTTTTTTGCCGCATCCGGTGCATAGGATTTTGAGCTGGATTGTGCCTGATGCAAGAAACTGCTAAGGCTGCTTTCACACTTGTGTTGTTTTGCATCAGTCATAATCCGTTGCCTTGAGGAATTATGGTATCCTGCAAAATATTTTGCAGGATTCCATTTTTTCCCCATAGACTTGTATGGACGACGGATTGCGACTGATGGCCTTGTGTTGCATCCGCCGCGTGACGGATCAGTTGTGTAACGACTGACCGTCAAGCGGCAGGGACGCAGTATGTAGCGTTTTTTGAGCGGCGGAATCCTTTTTTTTTTTTTTTCTTTTTCACTGCACATGCTCAGCTCGGGTTTAATCATTGAAATGAATGTCTCTCTCGGCGGACCGAACGATCAGCTGATCGCCCGGTAAAACAGTAAAAAAAAAACAACAACGTATCGTTGTTTTGTACCATCAGTCACATCAGTTGTGCCACTCTCTGCAACGCATCCGTTGCATCAGTCACACAACTGATTGTGACGGATGCAAAACAACACGAATGTGAAAGCAGCGTAAGGGTGCTTTCACATCAGCATTTTTTGCCTGTAGGTAAAAAAAACGCATATGACCAGATCCTGTGGATTGAATGTGCAACCATAAGTGTTATTTTAACGGATTTTTCTACTTTTTATGGCTGCTGCGATGGATGCAGCGGGACACAGAATTTATTGGCCGGCACTGGAGTCAGTTGATCTGGAGTCAGCTGAACTCCTGATCTCACAGCCCGCACACGCTGTGATGGATGCAGGTTAACAGCAGTCACTGCCTGCTGCCGATCACATGTGACCGTGTGCGGGTTGTGTGGTCAGGAGTTCACCTGAGTTCAGAGTCCAGTGTTGGCCAATTACTTGTTCTGTGTCCCACAGCATCCATCGCAGTGTGTGCGGGCTAGAGGTCAACTGAGTTTAGATCAGTCGACTGCAGTGCCGGCCGAACTCAGCTGACCTCGCAGCCCGCAGAGGCTGCGATGGATGCTGGGGGACACATAACAAGTAATCGGCTGACCCTGGAGTCAGCTGATCTGATTACTTGTTCTGCTGGCTGTGTGGTCAGGAGTAGGGATGAGTGAACAGTAAAATGTCCGACGGCTCAATGGGCGAAGCCCATGTCAATTTTGGTTTTATTCATTTTAAAATAACAAAAAAAAAAACCTAAAAAAACAAAAACAAAACACGTAACCCTAACGTTAGGGGTAAAAAAAAAATGACATGGGCTTCGCCATATTTTTGTATGCTAGCAAAGTACAGCAGGCAAGTACGGGCTGCCCCCAACCCCCAGCTGCCTATTTGTACCCAGCTGTTAACCGAAGATATAGGGAAGCCCTTTTTTAATTATTTCTTGAATTTCATGAAATAATTAAAAAAAAAAAAAACACGACATGGGTTCGCCCAATTTTTGTGTCCAGCCGGGTACAACTAGGCAGCTGGGGATTGGAATCTTCAGCAGAGGGTGGCCCAAGCTTTCTGGGCCCCCCCCCTCCGACGCTGCAAATTCCAGTCCGCAGCCGCCCCAAAAAAATGGCACTTTCATAGAAGCACCATCTTCTGGCGCTGTGTCCAACTCTGCCAGCGGCCCTGCTGCCGGGTAATAATAGGTCTTATGTCTGAGAGAGAGGCTGGTTTCAGACGTCCGTGTTTAATCAGGTACAAGTCACACACATGGGTATGGTCACACGTGTGACATCTGTGTTTGCATACGTGTGACACGTACCAGGTAAAACACGTGTCTCTGCAATGAAAAGATGTTCTATATTTACCTGTATCCAGCGATGCGGTCTTCTGCTCTGCTGCCTCCCGCTCCTAACCTCCGCTCATTATTTTCATAAATTATTCACTGCCCGAGGATTTGGAAGCCGGAGCATCTCCGGGACAGGCTGGGTACATCGCCGGTGACAGGTGAGTATACAGCAGTTTGTGCAGTGACATCCAGGGGGTCATCGGAGTTCCCAATGAACTCTCATAAACCCCTGGAAGTCACAATCGTGACACTCGCTTTAGCGCAGTTGTCGCAGAGGTGTCATCAGGAGGTCATCAGAAATGGGAAATCCGATGACCTCCTGGACGTCCCTGCACACACACTGCTGGCAGGATACTCACCTGTCACTAGCGATGTCCCCAGCAATGCTGTCCTCAACAGTGCTGTCACCACGATGCCCCTGCTCCCGGCAGTGAATAATAAATGCAAATAATGAGCGTGAGGCAGCAGAGCGGGAGACGGCATCGCTGGATACAGGTAAATATAGAAAATCTTTTTATTTAAAAACCTGTGTTTTCTCCGGTCCGTGTCACACTGATGTCACACGGATCACATCAGTGTGCGATCCGTGTGACACCCGTGCTGTTGGAGAAAACAAGGACACGTCTCCATGTGAAATAGCGGGGCCACACGGTCCGTGTGAAAACACGGCCGTGTGAGTACACAATAGGGATATATGGGTACGTGTGACATCTGTGTTAAAAACGGATGTCACACGTACCTAAAACACGGACGTCTGAAACTAGCCAGAGAGAGAGAGATTTCTGTACTGACCGCAAGGCTGCTTTCTGGAGGTCAAAAACGCTACAAGTAGCGTCTTTGAAAAAAGGTAAAATATCGCATAGCATCAGATCCGGTACGTGCCGCAGCCAACCGCATGTGACCGCATATTGCCGCAATTCCATTGTAAATGCATTGAAATGACAACACATTTGTAAAGGATCCGGCTTTGTGGCAAAAAATCCATTTGTGCCGCAGTTAAAAAAAAAAAATGCTTATGTGAAAGCACCCTAACAATCCGTTTTCTCTACAGATCTGTCGCAGATTGAGGCTAAAAACTGATGCAACGGATCAGTTTTTCGACGGATCCGACTAGCTGAGGGCTAAATAATAATTGGAGCATGCTCAGTTAAAAAAAAAAGGAATCCGTCGCCGGATTCCGTCATTTGATGGATTCTGACGGATCCGGCGCCCATAGGCTTCCATTCTAACAAACGACGGACCCGTCGCTGTCCGTTTTTTCGACGTACACAAAAAACGTTAGTTGTCCGTCGTCTCCGTCCGATAGACAATTTTTGACGGAACGGTCGAACGATTGATGAAACGTGAGGCCATCCATCGCTAATACAAGTCGGAGAGAAAAAAACGGATCCAGCGGCATCAGTCGCCGGATGTTTTTTTTTTCAAAATTCGACTGATTGTGACTGATGGCAAAAAAGTGATGTGTGAAAGGGGCCTTATACTCGAGTATACAGTACAGACCAAAAGTTTGGATACATCTTCTTATTCAAAGAGTTTTTATTTTCATGACTGAAAATTGTAGATTCACATTGAAGGCATCAAAACTATGAATTAACACATGTGGAATGAATTACTTAACAACAAATTGTGAAACAACTGAAAATATATCTTACCGTATTTTTCGGACTATAAGACGCACCGGACCATAAGACGCACCCTGGTTTTAGAGGAGGAAAATAAAATTTTAAGCAAAAAATGTGGTCATGACACATTGTTATGGGGCGATTATCTGCTGCTGACACTGTTATGGGGTTAATCTCCCCAAATTCTCTAAAGTACCCCATCCTGGTAATGATCCTCCTGCCTTGTGTATATATATGTCACTCATCCTGGTATAGTCCCCATCCCGCTATATACTGCCATCTTGGTATGTGCTCCCATCCTGCTATATACCCCATCCTGGCATATGGCCGCATCCTGCTATATACCCCATCTTGGTGTATGGCCGCCTCCTGCTATATACCCGCCTCCTGCTATGTGCTCCCATCCTGCTATGTGCTCCCATCCTGCTATGTGCTCCCATCGTGCTATGTGCCATCATCCTGCTATATACCCCTTTCCTGCTATATGGCCGCATCCTGTGGCACACAAAAAAAATAAACGTTTATAATCCCCTTTCCTCGCTCCATGCAGCATCGCTCCTCCTCCTGTCTGTGTTAGCTGACCTGTGTGGAGCCGGCCACGATCTCTGCAGCATCGCGGCCGCGGCACAGACAGGAGGACATCATCCTATCTCGTTTCTTTCTGGGTAGAGCCAAAGACTTATCAGAGGCCCTCGTACGTATGTATATACATACAAACACTGAACTGTATATTTTAGATATATATAGCGTATACAGTACAGACCAAAAGTTTGGACACACCTTCTCATTCAAAGAGTTTTCTTTATTTTCCTATTCAAATGATTTTTATTAGGTTCATGACTATGAAAATTGTAGATTCACATTGAAGGCATCAAAACTATGAATTAATACATGTGGAATGAAATAATTAAAAAAAAAAAAAAAAAAAAGTGTGAAACAACTGAAAATATGTCTTATATTCTAGGTTCTTCAAAGTAGCCACCTTTTTGCTTTGATTACTGCTTTGCACACTCTTGGCATACTCTTGATGAGCTTTAAGAGGTAGTCACCGGAAATGGTCTTCCAACAGTCTTGAAGGAGTTCCCAGAGATGCTTAGCACTTGTTGGACCTTTTGCCTTCACTCTGCGGTCCAGCTCACCCCAAACCATCTCGCTAGGGTTCATTTCTGGTGACTGTGGAGGCCAGGTCATCTGGCGTAGCACCCTATCACTCTCCTTATTAGTCAAATAGCCCTTACACAGCCTGGAGGTGTGTTTGGGGTCATTGTCCTGTTGAAAAATAAATGACGGTCCAACTAAACGCAAACCAGATGGAATAGCCTGCCCCTGCAAGATGCTGTGGTAGCCATGCTGGTTCAGTATGCCTTCAATTTTGAGTAAATCCCCAACAGTGTCACCAGCAAAGCACCCCCACACCATCACACCTCCTCCTCCGTGCTTCACAGTGGGAACCAGGCATATAGAGTCCATCCGTTCACCTTTACTGCGTCGCACAAAGACACGGTGGTTGGATCCAAAGATCTCAAGTTTGGACCAAAGCACTGGTCTTATGTCCATTCTTTGTGTTCTTTAGCCTAAACCAGTCTCTTCTGCTTGTTGCCTGTCCTTAGCAGTGGCTTCCTAGCAGCTATTTTACAATGAAGGCCTGCTGCACAAAGTCTCCTCTTAACAGTTGTTCTAGAGATGTGTCTGCTTCTAGAACTCTGTGTGGCATTGACCTGATCTCTAATCTGAGCTGCTGTTAACCTGCGATTTCTGAGGCTGGTGAATCGGATAAACTTATCCTCCGCAGCAGAGGTGACTCTTGGTCTTCCTTTCCTGGGACAGTCCCCGTGTGAGCCAGTTTCTTTGTAGCATTTGATGGTTTTTGCCACTGCACTTGGGGACACTTTCAAAGTTTTCCCAATTTTTCGGACTGACTGACCTTCATTTCTTAAAGTAATGATGGCCACTCGTTTTTCTTTACTTAGCTGCTTTTTTTCTTGCCATAATACAAATTCTAACAGTCTATTCAGTAGGACTATCAGCTGTGCATCCACCAGACCTCTGCACAACACAACTGATGGTCCAAACCCCATTTATAAGGCAAGAAATCCCACTTATTAAACCTGACAGGGCACACCTGTGAAGTGAAAACCATTTCCGGTGACTACCTCTTGAAGCTCATCAAGAGAATGCCAAGAGTGTGCAAAGCAGTAATCAAAGCAAAAGGTGGATACTTTGAAGAACCTAGAATATAAGTAATATTTTTGGTTGTTTCACACTTTTTTTTAAGTATTTCATTCCACATGTGTTAATTCATAGTTTTGATTCCTTCAATGTGAATCTACAATTTTCAGAGTCATGAAAATAAAGAAAACTCTTTGAATGAGAAGGTGTGTCCAAACGTTTGGTCTGTACTGTGTATATCTATAGCTCTCATACACAGTGGAACCTTGGATTAAGAGTAACTTGGTTTGACAAGCAAAGCTTTTTACAAACTTGTAACTTGGTTTAAGAGCAATGATTTGCATTAAGATCAAATACTCACTGCACAAACTTCCAGTTCTGTCCTTTCACCGTGCTCTGACCCGCTCAGGAGTAGAGAAGAGCCACCCCCCTAGAGTTCGAGTTCGGTTCGTCGAACGGTGCCCCGTTCGACGAACCGTTTGACGAACGGTTCGACGAACCTCTCCAACCCCATTGAAAACAATGGGAGGCAAACACATAAAAACACATTATAAATGTACACATACAGTTAATAAACATTGCCATAACACTTACAGGTCCCCGCGACGCCTCCTGCACTCTGTCACCTGCCGCAATTCCTTCCGATGATCGCTGCCTCCTCCCGGTAACCAGCACTGATGATAGGACCTATCGTGACGTCAAAATAGCATGTGACCAGTCACGTGTCTGTTATTTCATTGGCTGCAGACTGGTCACATGGCTTTGACGTCATGCTAGGTCCTGTCAGTGCATCTCTCCGGTACCCGGTGCTCGTTTGAGCATGTCCGTGTACCGGCGAAATGCTCTGGTACATGGTAGACTCCCCGTTCCTGTGGGCGCTCTTTAAGTCAGCCACATGCAGGGACTAGCTGTCACAGCCGGTAAATAGCGGCATCGGGAATCACGTGATCGGAGCACCGTTGCTATGGTAACCCGTCTTTCAGCGGTGACGCCACTGCTCACAGCCGGCAGCCTCTGCTCACTCACTGAGTGGTTACTGCACGGAGCACAGCGTCTTCCCCCATGCAGTGCTGTCTTATGTAGCAGAGCTGCGTGGGTTGATGGGTTGAAGGAGAAAGCGGACAGAAGACCATGGATCGTGGAGGGCTGACAGGGAGTAATAAGCATGGAGTCTCTAAGTGTGTCTGTGTATTTATTTCTATTAAAGTATTTTTTCTCTGTGTGGTGTCTTTTTTTTTTAACCCTTTATTGGAGATTCTTAATGGCCGGGTCAAATTTGCCTGACATTAAGAATCTCTGGCTTAATACTAGCTAGTATTAACTCTTTATTACCCAGCAAGCCACCCAACTCCAGGGCAGCTGGAAGAGTTGGATCCAGCGCCAGATGATGGCACTTCTATGAAAGCGCCATTTTCTGGGGCGGCTGCGGACTGCAATTTGCAGCAGAGGGACCCAGAAACCTCGGGCCAACATGTGCTGCGGATTCCAATCCCCAGCTGCCTAGTTGTACCCGGCTGGACACAAACATAGGGCGAAGCCTACGTCGTCTTTTTTTTTTTTTTTTTTTTAATTATTTCATAAAATTCATGAAATAATTAAAAAAAAAAAAGGGCTTCCCTATATTTTTAGTTCCCAGCCGGGTACAAATAGGCAGCTGGGGGTTGGGGGCAGCCGTACCTGCCTGCTGTACCTGGCTAGCATACAAAAATATGGCGAAGCTCACGTCTTTTTTTTTTTTTTTTTTTTTTTTTAGTTTTTTGGCAAAAAAAAAATGCTTCCCAGGATTTTCCATTGCCAATGAAGGTAACACCAAGCAGTGGGGGGTAGCAGCTAGTAGCTGCTTGGATTACCCTTAACTAGCAATACAAAAAATGCAGCAGGAGCCCATATATATTTTTTTTAATTATTTATTTAAATAACTTAAAAAAAAAAAAATGGGCTTCCCTGTATTTTGATTGCCTGACATCACAGTACTGTAAAAATAAATCAGTATAAAAAATGACGTAGCGCTCCGTGGTATTTTTGATTCTCAGCGCAGATAAATCAGACAGCTACGGGTTGCCACCCCCATCTGCCTGGCGTTACCTTGGCTCGCAATCAAAATACAGGGAAGCCCATTAATTTTTTTTTATATAAAAAAAATAGTTTAAAAAAAAATGACGTGGGGTCCCCCCATTTTTGATAGCCAGCTAGGGTAAAACAGACGGCTGTAGCCTGAAAACCACAGCTGGCAGCTTTACCGTGGTTGGGGATCCAATGTGGAGGTCACCCCAGGCTCTTTTTTTATAATTTTATAAATAATAATAATTAACAAAAAAAAAAGTAGGGTCCCCCCCAAATTGATCACCAGCCAAGGTAAAGCGGACAGCTGTGGTCTGGTATTCTCAGGGTGGGAAGGTCCATAGTTATTTGGCCTTCACAGCCTAAAAATAACAGGCCGCAGGCGCCCCAGAAGTGGCGCATCCACTAGATGCGCCAATCCTGGCGCTTCACCCCAGCTCATCCCGTGCCCTGGTGCAGTGACAAACGGGGTAATAAATGGGGTTGATACTAGCTGTAAGGTCACCAGACATCAAGCCCAGCAGTTTGTGATGTCATAGCGTCTATCAGATACCCGACATCACAAACTGTCAGTACTAACAAAAAAAAAATAGACAAAATAAAATTTATTTGAAAAAACACTCCCCAAAACATTCCCTCTTTCACCAATTTATTGTAAGGAAAAAAAATAAGGGGGTCCCTTGACGACTCTGGACCGTCTAGAATATGGGGGGACACGCTCAGGGAATGTATCCCCCATTTTCTAGGAGTGCAGACCCTCCATGTGAGGAGTGTGGGTGCAATGAATCTGCACCCACTCTCCCCGGGTCCACAGCAGAGTCCATGTCGTAACTGTTGCTACCAAAGCTGCAATGCCCTGCTCATGAGGTAAGGGCATGCCTAATCAGGAGAACTATTCTACATTTCCAAATATTGGTATTTGCAGATATTATTGCTATTCCACCTACTATATATTGGGGATATTATCTTGGAGATGGAATACCCCATTAAGTCCAGTTATCCAGCTGAATGAATACTAAACAACAGAGCTCGCTATTTAGATGTGTTTTCTTGTGGCGTATAACGGACTATCATGTTTGGTAGTCGTTCAGCAGGGCAACTATAAAATCAAATACCTCCATTTGGAAATGTAGTATAGCTCTCCTGATTAACTATGTTCCTTACCTCATGAGCAGGGCATTGCAGTAGCTTAGAGATGCTTGGTTACCACCACTCACTGTGTCTGAACACAGGAAGCTGAGCTGACAGCCGCTCTGTGCATGTGGCAGCGTCTATTGTGAAGGAGGGGGCCGTGGGGGATCAACGCTGCACAGGTACCGTGGGACACCGGGGAACACCGGTGGGGTTATAGAGGGTGACCTGGCAGGGCCTGGGGAGGAGTTTTCTGTTGCATGTGTCATGGCATATGCGACAGAAATCAGAGGAGTAGGGTGAATGCGCTGCTGTGCGCGCGCCCATCTTGTATTGTCGGGGGGGGCACTTTGGCGACATCGGGGGACTGGAGGAGACCGGGGTGGAGATTTATCTCCCATCTGAGATGTTTGTTTATGCCAGATGGGAGATAAATAATTTTTTACCGGCGCTGTCATTTACTGTAACGTGATCATCGGTATACGGTGTATACCGGTGATCACGTGTGCGGGGACCGGAAAAACCGGCCTGAATCATGATCTCCAGGAGTCTCGGCTACCCCTGAAACCCCAGAGATTTTCGGACGCTCGGGGGCGCTATTCACTTATTTCTGCCTGCTGTTTATAAACGGCAGATCAGAATAAGGCTACATTAACACGACCGATCCGTTTTTGCGGTCCGCGAAAAACGGTCCGTTTCTTTCACGGGTGCATCCGTGTGGCATCCGTTTCCGTTCCGTAGACGGTCCGTATGTCATCCGTTTGTCCAGCGTTCCTGGAGGCAGTGCAGGAATCCGGCTCATGTGTCGGGTAGGAATGTCAGGCAATAGTATTGATCACAGGACACGGCACAAGGGGGACCTGATCACCTAGCTTTCAAGACAAGGCTTACAAGACACGTTGATCAGGCCCCGCCCACATGGCAAGGCCAGTCTTATATACCCAGTACAGTCTCATGTCATATCCTGCTGCAGCAGTGCTGGGCCCATAAGACCAGGTGAGTGGGCGCGGCCCGACCCTATACAGAAGCATGAGTCAGACACATTAGACTGGGGACAGGACACAGGAAAGCACGAGCGGGAGCGGCAGCCGAGACCGGTGGACACGTGGACCGGATCAGTGGGTAAGGAGCGGTGCCGTGCAGGTGCGACCGGATCAGTGGGTAAGTAGTCGTGCCGGGATGGTGCGACCGGATCAGTGGGTAAGGAGCGGTGCCGAGGCATCGGGAGCGTGACACGTATACGGTCCGTTTGTCATCCGTGTGCCTTCCGTTTTTCTTGCGTACTGCAAAAAAACTGAAGGAGGGAAAATACATAAATTTACCCAGGATCCATAGCTTCAACCTACATGAGGCGGTCACATGTTCACTCCAGTGCCATTTTCTACTGCTTTTCACAGCGTAGAGCGCTCTGGTGATTTTCCTGTGCTTGTACCCTTCATAACAGTCTTTTCTGTCATTATAATGGCAGAAAGACACATAATATCCCACTCTCCTGCATTTTGTAATTTTGCACCCTTTGGTGCCTTTCATGTGGCAATAAGGGGTGCTTAGCCTTGTATTTAGCCAAAAAAATAAATGACGTAGGGTTCCCCCTAGTTTTGTAGCCAGCTAGGGTAAAGCAGACGGCTGCAGCCTGCAGACCACAGCTGGCAGCTTCACCTTGGCTGGTAATCTAAAACTGAGGGCACCCCACGCTGTTATTTTAAATTAAATAAATAATTTAAAAAAACACGTGGGGTCCTCCCAAAATTGGATCACCAGCCAAGGTGAAGCGGACAGCTGGGGTCTGATATTCTCAGACGAGGGAGGTCCATGGTTATTGGACTCTCCCAAGCCTAAAAATAGCAGGCCGCAGCCGCTGCAGAAGTGGCGCATCCATTAGATGCGCCAATCCTGGTGCTTCACCCCAGCTCATCCCGTGCCCTGGTGCAGTGGCAAACTGAGTAGTATATAGGGTTAATACCAGATGTGTAATGTCACCTGGCATCAAGCCCTTGGGTTCGTGAGGTCAAGCGTCTATCAGATACCCGACATCACCAACCCAGTCAGTAATAAAAAAAAAAAAATAGACGACAAACACTTTTATTTGAAAAAACACTGCTCAAAACATTCTCTTTCACCAATTTATTAGAAAGAAAACCAAATCCAGGTCTGCTGTAATCCAAGGGGTTCCCATGACGATCCATACCATAGTCAGTGTCCCAGTCAATGAAGAACAGAATGTTCCATATTGGCTGGAAGAGCAATGCAGTGACCTGAACTAACATCAATAGGTCAGCCCAGGTCACTGCAGGGCATGACAAGTGCTGCTGTCAGGAGCGAGGTACATTACCTGCGGTGACGATCTCCTGCACTTCTGATAGCAGAGCTGTCACTGACTTCAATGACCGCCGCCTTCACAGCCAAGTATTGCGAGAGCCTGTGACGTCACCGTTAGTCACAGTCTCGGATGGGCAGCGAGAGGAGGAGATATGACAAGCGGCGGCCATGGAGGACAGTGACAGCGCTGAGGTCAACTTCATCACCGCAGGTAAGCCGATCAGGGTAATGTGTGCGGAGTGCGAGGTGGGTGGAGCCAAGTGGGGTAATGTGTGCGAGGTGGGTGGAGCCAAGCGGGGTAATGTGTGCGGGCAGCGGAGTGCGAGGTGGGTGGAGCCAAGCGGGGTAATGTGTGCGGAGTGCGAGGTGGGTGGAGCCTAGCGGGGTAATATGTGCGGAGTGCGAGGTGGGTGGAGCCAAGCGGGGCCATGTGGCGCTGAGGACGTCAGTGCCGGCGACTGCATGGCTGGGGAAAGGTGTGTGTGTGTGTGTGTGTGTACATGCCGAGTGCATGAGGGGGCGGAGCCAAGCTGGGGAAGTGTCGGCTCCCTGCACACGTAACCAGGGTAAATATCGGGTTACCAAGCAAAGCACTTTGCTTGGATACCCGATATTTACATTGGTTACCAGCTTCTGGCAGGCTGCCAGCGATGGCTCCCTGCACACTGTAGCTGTAAAAAGCCCTGCTTTTGGTGATTGAACCATTCTCGAACGTAACTCGAACTGTCGAGCTTTTAGCAAAAAGCTCGAGTTCAAGTTCGATCTCGAGCACCCCCCAAAATCACTCGAACATGAAATTGGCGAACCTCGAACATCGCTCATCTCTACTCGGGAGGTAACTTTCTGTACATATGTACTCTATACCATTGTACAGTACAGTATAGAATATATAGCATGTCTATCAATTTGCATTTGAGGATACAGTATTGCACTTTCTGCTAACCAGTACAGCACGTTGCTTGTACTGTAACTACCTTTGCAGTATTCCTACCCCACATTTGGCTTAGTTCTGCCCTTATTTTGGGGAGAATAAATTTGGGGTGTGTTTTTTGTGTATTGTACTAGACTAAAGGTTGTCATATTTATACATCATTTTTTCTCTATAGTGTACCTCCTGCACATTAACAATTCTATTGTAAGCAGTTTAATTTGCTTTACATGCTTTTTACTGTACAGTATTTTGTATTGGCAGATTGTAGTAATTTTATATGAATACAGTAAATTTTATATTACTATATTAAGTTTGTATATATACCGTAAATACTTTTCTGTTGTGGAACGGATTGTCTGCATTTCAATTATTTCCTATGGGAAAATTCGTTTTGATATAAGAGAATGCTGGTTTAAGAGCACTCCCCCAAAACGAATTATGCTCGTAATCCAAGGTTCCACTGTATATGTGTGTGTGTGTGTGTGTGTGTGTGTGTGTTTGTGTTTGTATATATAATATAAAATGTATGTGTATTTATATGTATGTGTGTGTGTATATATGTGTTTGTGTATATATATATATATATATATATATATATATATTATAATAATATGCCAAGCGCATGGTATAAGGCAGTGTGGCAGTGTCACTCTGACAGGTGTAATGTCCTGCAATGTAAAGTAGGTGCATCTCAGTGGATTAAGCTACTGATCAGAGTACTACATGTTAACCCCTTCACCACCTGGTGATTTTCTGTTTTTCGTTTTCAGCTTTTCTTTTCCCTTCTTCAAAAAGAGCCTTTTTTTTTTTTAGTTTATTTTTGTCAATATAGGGTTTGTCATATGAGGGTTTGTTTTTTGCGGGATTTCTGAATGACACCATTAATTCTGCCACATATTGTACTGGAAAACGAAAAAAAAAAAATTCAAGTTCGGTGAAATTGGGGGGGAAAAAAAAGGACATTTTGCACTATTTTGTGTTTTGAGTTTCTTATTTTCCTTGTTATATATATATATATATATATATATATATATATATATATATATATATATATATAGTAAAACCCCAGGTCAATACGAGTTCGTAGATACTAAACATGTATAGTTTATTTAAGTGGTGGAAAAATATTCACCATTTTCCAAGACCCGTAGTGTTCTCATTTTTCTAGATTTAGGGTCTGTTAGCTGCGCATTTGCTTATCAGATCGGCAGACATGTGCAATGGAATAATGCGGGCTGCACTAGCCCTCATTGGAGGGAGGCGACCTAGGACGTTTGTGTATATATATATATATACACCCTATTTCGCCGAAAATAAGACACTCTTCTATTTTTATTTATTTACTTTTTTTGCCCCGAAAAAAGCACTAGGTCTTATTTTCGGGGAAGGGCTTATTTTTGCGGAGACATGGTTTGGGGTAACTTTACCCCCCCCCCCCTCCCCAAAAAAAAAAGCAGACCCCCTTTCCAGGATTGTCATACTTACCAGACCCCGGGCGTCCGCATGGCTTCCATGTTCTTCTGCGATTTTCGACAGGTACTCCCAGCAAGCATGCTGCATGCTGTCCTCCCCTGCTTCTGGCCGACAGATACATCTGATCGCGCACACATCACATCACACACACATTTCAGATTGCATACACTCACATATCAGATCACATATACACACACACACACCACAGATCGCACATACAATCACGTGTGCACACACACTTACCACATCCGGTGATACAACTAGCAGGGAACTCTGCTCTCTTGTGTCTATGATGTGTTTTACCCGCAGGTCCTTGAAGCTCTACTGCACCGTGCACAGCGTCACATTATGCATTCCACCTGCAGGTCCTGGAAGCTCCATCACAGGTCCTTAACCCGCTGAGAATCAATCAATATCGCTGGACGTGGTGAGTGTGTGTGTGTGTGTGCGCAAGCTGATGTGTGATTGTGTGTGTTCCACCGCAAGTCCTTGATGCGTTCCACTTCTCCCAGTCGGCGTCTGGCGAGTATGATCGCGAGGTCTTTTCTCTCTTTCTCTTTCTCTCTCTCTCTTTCTCTCTTTTTTTTTTTCTTTTTTCTTCTGGAGGTGTCCACTTGCTATAATGCAGTCCTGCAGTATCTTTAACCTTTTAGCTGCATGGACACTTCATTATTGAATCACAACTAGGTCTTATTTTCGGAGGATGTCTTATATTTAAGCCTTGCAGAAAACTCCTGCTGGGCCTTATTTTCGGGGGAGGTCTTATTTTCGGGGGAACATGGAGGTCTTAAAGGGGTTAAAGTCCCGTAAAGGGACTTAGAAGAAAAAAATACTATTAATGTTTTTGTTTTTTTTTTTAATTATAAAATGAGTAAAAAAATATTACCAACAAATACATATATTTATGTATAAACATAAACAAAAAACTACGCATTTGGTACAACCTGAACTATAAAACTATCAACAATTTAACCCCTTCAGTGAACATTGTAAGAAAAAAAAAAAGTAAAATGTGGCTAAAAACAATGCCTTTTCGTCATCGCCGACAAAAGTGGAATAAAAGTCTGTTGTGAATAAAAACAGTATCTCAAAAAGTTCATCTTTGTCGCGCAAAAAAGCCCCATTCAGCTCTCAGCAGAGAAATAAAAAAAGCTATAGCTCTCAGAATAAAGTAATGCAAAAACTATTTTTTTTTTCTATAAAATAATGTTAATGCTACAAATTTCACACGAGTATATTATACCAATACAATCAATTTTAATAAATAGATATTTAAAATATACAGAATTTAATAATTGAATATATAGTCGAAAATTTTGCAGACAATTAATTATGCGGGGTTACTCACCGCCTTATTATACCAATTATATGTGCAAATACCTGAAATATTTAAAGAATTGAAAATTAATGGGAAATCTATCCCAATTTGTTAATACTGTGCACCAAAATTACCACTGTATATGCTTAAATGATGACCAACCCTTAGGCTATGTGCCCACGCTGTGGAAAATTAGCGGAATTTGACGCGATTTGTTTTCGCGGATTTTTCAAAAATCCACAGTACATCGAGTCCCCAGCCATTTCTATGGCATTTGGGGACTGCTGTGCCCATGCTGCGGTTATTTCCACAGCGGAAATAATGCGGATTCCTCTGCGGAAAAATCTGCAGAATGTCGATTATTCCTCCGGATTTCTCCGCAGGGTCCCATAGTTACCTGCCTTGGTCCCATAGTTACCTGCCTTGATAGCAGACACCGGAGTCACTTTCCTCCGGTGCAGAGGACGGCAGTGGAGCTAGGAGCAGGAAGGAGGAGGTGGGCGGGGCCTGCACGAGCTCCGGTCATATGACAGCCAAAGCTAGTTCAGGCCCGCCCACCTTTTCCTGCACAGTGCAGACGGCCAGACGCTGACAGACACGGCCGGAGAGTGAATTGCTGCGTGATGGAGGTAAGTATGAACTCCCCAATCACTCCAGCACTTGTTCTGCATTGAGGATGCAGTGCCGAAGCCATGGTACTGTATCCTCAATGCAGAATGCCCACAGCATATCCGCAGGAAATTCCGCAGCATGTAAACAGACAAAAGTTGTGCTGCCGATTTCTGGGAGCTCCTGCGGAATGTCTTGCGGATATAACTGCAGGACACTTTCCCCGTGGGCACATAGCCTAAGGCTATGTGCCCACAGGACTCTGTACCCATGGATTTTGCCGCGGAAAACCTGCTGATTTATCTGGATTTTGTAGATAAAGCCGCAGGTTATAGCAAGTACAGACACTCCCCATGTTATCCTATGGGACATGGGGAGTGCTGTGTCCATGCTGCGTTATGTGCGGCTGCGGATGTCCCTGCAGCCGCACGTAATTGCGTGTCAATTATTCCTGCAGAATTCCCGGCCCTCCACTATGGAGAGAGAGGCTGGGACGTCTGCAGGTAAATCGCATGAAAGTCCGCAGGTTTACCTATTTCGCTTTCCGGGGAGCAGCTGCGGGAAATATATCCGCAGGTACATAGCCTTAATATAGAGAATCTTGAATAGATCTATTACTAAACAAAATCACAATCACTTTAATAACTATATTAATATTCAATATATATTTTGGGGTATATAGCCCTTTTAAAGTAAAAAAATATCCTTCATTAGGTGTTATCAACTGTGTATTTTGATATATTAAATGGGTATTAATCCCTTTAAAAATATTTTGGGGTCTCTATCCCAAAAAATGCTGTAAGTGCATCTATTATCTCTTAAAAGGTGCTATAGTGCAAATTTATATTGAATTTATCAAATATATTTATTAATAGGATTTATACAGCTAAAGGCTATAGGAGCACACTGCAGTTTTTCTGCAACAAAAACTGTACCTTGTCACAGTGAGCCTGGAAATGTAAAAAAAACAAAACAAATGAAAAGCTCGTAATGTCGTTGCGTTTTTAGTGGGGTTTTTTTTTGTGTTTTGTTTTTTTTTTAAGGAGAAACAAAATAT
Source organism: Anomaloglossus baeobatrachus (assembly GCF_048569485.1). NCBI lineage: Eukaryota > Metazoa > Chordata > Amphibia > Anura > Aromobatidae > Anomaloglossus > Anomaloglossus baeobatrachus. The sequence continues at coordinate 214,306,789 of NC_134357.1, read as the reverse complement.
TATAGGATAGGATAATTCATAGCTTAGAGGGATAGCTAGCTTGGACAGCTGTTTTTCTTTTTGGGGTAAATGACGGGGGGTCCCCGCCCCATTTTTCATAACCAGCACAGGAACAGCAGCAGCTGTAGGCTGCAACCCTCAGCTATCTGCTGTACCTAGGCTGGTTATGAAAAATAGAGGGGATCCCATGCTTTTTTTTTTTTTTTTTCTTTTTTTAATTTTTTGATTTATTTATTTAAAAAAAAAAAAAAAAAAAAAAAGACGTGGGAGAAAAAAAAGTGGGAGGAAAAAAAAAGAGACGTCCCCCCTTAGCTTAGTGATGGCAGGCATCTATGAGAAACCCCCCCCCCCCTCGCCAAATTACTAATCTGTATGTGAAAGTAAATAAACACAAACACCCAAAAAATCCTTTATTTGAAATAAAGGAACAAAAAAGCCACACTTTCACCGCTTTATTAACCCCGTACCCCCCCAGGTCCGATGTAATCCACATGTGGGCCCATGACCTCCTACCCCCCCAGTGCTCTGCGCTACCCCCCCATCTCTTAAAACTGAGACAAACCTGGAAAAGCAGTTGTGAGAAATAACATGATCAATATCACCTAACCTCACAGCCGCAGCAAAGAGAAGCAGCTCCAGCCACCACACTAGGGTTGAGTTAATTGTTTGACCAAATATAGCAGTGTAAATTTTCAAGTTGATAATTTTGTGCGGCCCTCGAAGGTTGGTAGAAAATTCCAAATGGCCCCTGGCAGTAAAAAGGTTCCCCACCCGTGCCTTGATTTTGAATATGTGAATACACACAAAAATACCCCGCAGTTGCATGACCCTCGGCTCCCACTGTGCTACGTGCGTGAGCAAAGTGTCATGCGAGGACTCGCACATAACCCTGTGTGGCCTCAGCCTAACCGTCTCTGTATCTAGTGGCGTACATAAAGGGATCTTTAGAAAAAGTATTTCTAAAGATTTTTTATCTTATGCTAATGAGCACGGGGACTAGTCCCAAGTGCGTTATATCCCCTGACTAGTCCATCCTCTTAGCATGTTAGCATGCTCCCGGGTGTGTACTAACATGGTTTTCAATTCAGCATCACCAGTGATTGTTGGTCATGTACAGTATGAAGTCGGGTGTACGCGTCCTGGCTTCAGAGAGGTCTACTGCTCATGACTGGAAGTGCTGGGCATTCAGAAGCGCGGTCACAGGGAACACAGGTACACGCATGTTAGTACACCCCTGTGGGCGTGCTAACATGCTAAGAGGATGGACTAGTCGGGGGAAATCATGCCCTTGGGACTAGTCCCCACGCTCATCAGCATAAAATAAAAGATCTTTATAAATACTTTTTCTAAAGATCCCTTTATGTATGCTACTAGATACAGGGACGGTTAGGCTGGGATTAGCAATATGCACCCAGAACTGCTCGTGATTCTTTATGCATATTACACCTAACAGGTTCCCTTTTAAATTGTATTCACTATGTCTAAAGGATCTTAATATGCTAAGTGCAGGGGCATACATAGAAATCATGGGGCCCCATAGCTAAAGTCTGAATTCGGCCCCTCCCCCAATAAAAACAAATATACCGTTAGGTCCAGAAATATTTGGACAGTGACACAATTTTCGCGAGTTGGGCTCTGCATGCCACCACATTGGATTTGAAATGAAACCTCTACAACAGAATTCAAGTGCAGATTGTAACGTTTAATTTGAAGGTTTGAACAAAAATATCTGATAGAAATTGTAGGAATTGTACACATTTCTTTACAAACACTACACATTTTAGGAGGTCAAAAGTAATTGGACAAATAAACCAAACCCAAACAAAATATTTTTATTTTCAATATTTTGTTGCGAATCCTTTGGAGGCAATCACTGCCTTAAGTCTGGAACCCATGGACATCACCAAACGCTGGGTTTCCTCCTTCTTAATGCTTTGCCAGGCCTTTACAGCCGCAGCCTTCAGGTCTTGCTTGTTTGTGGGTCTTTCCGTCTTAAGTCTGGATTTGAGCAAGTGAAATGCATGCTCAATTGGGTTAAGATCTGGTGATTGACTTGGCCATTGCAGAATGTTCCACTTTTTAGCACTCATGAACTCCTGGGTAGCTTTGGCTGTATGCTTGGGGTCATTGTCCATCTGTACTATGAAGCGCCGTCCGATCAACTTTGCGGCATTTGGCTGAATCTGGGCTGAAAGTATATCCCGGTACACTTCAGAATTCATCCGGCTACTCTTGTCTGCTGTTATGACATCAATAAACACAAGTGACCCAGTGCCATTGAAAGCCATGCATGCCCATGCCATCATGTTGCCTCCACCATGTTTTACAGAGGATGTGGTGTGCCTTGGATCATGTGCCGTTCCCTTTCTTCTCCAAACTTTTTTCTTCCCATCATTCTGGTACAGGTTGATCTTGGTCTCATCTGTCCATAGAATACTTTTCCAGAACTGAGCTGGCTTCATGAGGTGTTTTTCAGCAAATTTAACTCTGGCCTGTCTATTTTTGGAATTGATGAATGGTTTGCATCTAGATGTGAACCCTTTGTATTTACTTTCATGGAGTCTTCTCTTTACTGTTGACGTAGAGACAGATACACCTACTTCACTGAGAGTGTTCTGGACTTCAGTTGATGTTGTGAACGGGTTCTTCTTCACCAAAGAAAGAATGCGGCGATCATCCACCACTGTTGTCATCCGTGGACGCCCAGGCCTTTTTGAGTTCCCAAGCTCACCAGTCAATTCCTTTTTTCTCAGAATGTACCCGACTGTTGATTTTGCTACTCCAAGCATGCCTGCTATCTCTCTGATGGATTTTTTCTTTTTTTTCAGCCTCAGGATGTTCTGCTTCACCTCAATTGAGAGTTCCTTAGACCGCATGTTGTCTGGTCACAGCAACAGCTTCCAAATGCAAAACCACACACCTGTAATCAACCCCAGACCTTTTAACTACTTCATTGATTACAGGTTAATGAGGGAGACGCCTTCAGAGTTAATTGCAGCCCTTAGAGTCCCTTGTCCAATTACTTTTGGTCCCTTGAAAAAGAGGAGGATATGCATTACAGAGCTATGATTCCTAAACCCTTTCTCCGATTTGGATGTGAAAACTCTCATATTGCAGCTGGGAGTGTGCACTTTCAGCCCATATTATATATATAATTGTATTTCTGAACATGTTTTTGTAAACAGCTAAAATAACAAAACTTGTGTCACTGTCCAAATATTTCTGGCCCTGACTGTAATAAAATATTAACATAATAAACAGGTATATGTTACTAGGGGTGGCTTACATGTTACTGGGGGGTACATACAAGTTACTGGGGGGGCATACAAGTTATTAGGGGCTGGTGGGGGGCGTATATACACATTATGAATTATTCTTTATTCTAACCAGGCTATACATCTACTAGTCCAGTAAAACTATTACCGGGCGCAACTCCTTCTGCAGAGGACCACTCTAGGCAGTGCAGGACATGCAGGACATTCTAGTCCACCCAGTCCACTGAATCACCCCACAGGACTTCTCCAAAGTCTCTACCTCCCCACAGGACTAGACTCCATGCTGGATCATATTTGTTTATGACGACTGGCGATTCACTATTTTCCCTTAATTACGGATCTTTGCTCGACATGGTCAGATTGTCCGACCTGATGAAGGCCTTGGGCCGAAACGTCCTGGCGGATTTTCTATTCATGTACAGCACAACATTATTTTCCAATAAAGAAATAACAGATTAAAACTATTTGAATTATTGTATTTTTCTTTTTTTTGGGAAACAGCACAGTGTGCCGGAACTCTCTTCTTCTGAGTGCATATTGCACCTGACAGGTTCGCTTTAAGAGATAATAGATGCAACAGCACTTTTAAAGGGAGAGTGACCCCCAACATATTTTTTTAAGGGATTAATACCCATTTAATATATCCACACACATAGTTGATAACACCTAATAAAGGATATTTTTTACTTTAAAGGGCTATGTACCCCAAAATATAAACTGAATATTAATATAGTTATTAAAGGGATTGTGATTTTGTTTAGTGATAGATCTATTCAAGAGTCTCTATGTTAAGGGTTGGTCATCATTTAAGCATATACAGTGGTAATTTTAGTGCACAGTATTAACAATTTCTCATTATCAATTCTTTAAATATTGATTTCAGGCATTTGCACATATAATTGGTATAATAAGGTGGTGAGTAACCCCACATAATTGATTTGTCTGTGAAATACTTGACTACGGTATATATTTTTAATTATTAAGTTCTGTATGTTAAATCTATTTAATAAAATTGATTGCATTGGTATAATATACTCTTTGACATTTGTGGTATTGATCTTATGTTGAGTTGTAATACCGTATATAATTGATGGGAGCATTTTTGTACTTGATTTTATTGTGTAAAGGCGCCCCTCACCCACTCCAAAAAAATAATTATCCACCGTTATCTTGATTGTTTCAAGCCATCAGGTTGCTGGTTTTCGGCTGTGTTCATACAGGACATTTTTGCAGTGTTTTTTACCTGACCAAAACCTGACCTTGTGGTAGGATGTTTCCTGGGAGTCATCTGCGGTTTTGGTGGCATTTTTTTGTGGTGTTTTTACAGCTTTTTTATGTGATGTCAAGACCTGCAAGGGTTCAAGAGTACTTGAGTGCTTACCTTTATCCGGCACTCTGGTAGTAAAAAAAAAAAAAAAAAAAAAAAGGGAGAAAAAAAACCCCGTAAAGTAAGCGCGCTATACTAAGGCTGCGGTCACATCTATTTTTTTTTGCCGGACGGCAAAAAACCGCAAAGCGCATATGACCGGATCCTTTACAAATGCGTTGTCATTTCAATGCATTTGCAATGGAGTCACGGCAATATGCGTTCACTTGCGGTTGCGTGCGTCATACACTGGATCCAGTGGCATGCAGTATTTTATCTTTTTTTCAAGAATGCTACTTGTAGCGTTTTTGACCTCTGACAAAATACTGCATCTCACTGGATCCTTCATATTGTGGCGGTACCTGCAATGCTTTTCAATGAGCTGGATCATGCTCTACCGGAAGGCATCGCATTCTGGTAGGCAAGATCCTGTTTTCAGTACTGAGCATGCCCAGAAAGCAGTTCCTCCCCCGTGTTTTCAAGCGGAGCTGCATCAGTTAAAGAAGACAGAAGACCAGGATCGTGGAGGGGTGAATGGGAGTAATAAAGATGGATTCTCTAAGTGTGTCTGTGTATGTACCGTATTTTTCGGACTATAAGACGCATTTTTTTTCCCCCCAAATGTTGGGGGAAAGTGGGGGAGGGGGTGTCTTATAGTGTGAATATAGGGCATGGCTGTGGGGAATGAGGGTGCTGTGCTGGAGCGAGTCATCGGCGGCACGAGCAGGCTGTTGCAGTGCCTGCCGTGACCATGTGGACCCGCTCATTTAATATGCACGCCCATCATCTCAGCGCTGAAGCCGGCGCTGACAGGTGGGCGGGGTGATGGGCGGGGAATACGCGCATATTAAACAGCCGGCCGTGATCACCCCTGGCAACTACAGCCTGGAGTGATCATGTGCGGCTGTATTCACTGCCCCCCGCGCATCATCGTCAGCGCGGGGAGCAGTGAATCAGTATACTCACCCATCACCGTTCCCCTGCAGCACCGCGATCTCCTCCTGTCTGTGTCGGCGGTGTGGAGACTAGCGGTGCGCACAGCGATGACGTCATTGCTGTGCGCCTGTGTCCACACGCAGCCGGTAGAGACAGGAGGACATCGCGATGCTGCGGGGAGCGTGGCCGGCTCCACACTCCAGCGCTGCTGCTGGCACAGACGGAGGAGGAGCGATGCTGCAGGGAGTGAGGTAAGGGGTAAGGTGAGTATGAACGTTTATTTTTTTTTTTTATGTGCCACAGGATGCGGGCCGTATACCAGGATGGGGGCGTATAGCAGGATGAGGGCAAATAGCAGGATGGGGGTATATTATGAGCAGGATGGGGGTATATTATGAGCAGGATGGATGGGGGTATATTATGAGCAGGATGGATGGGGGTATATTATGAGCAGGATGGATGGGGGTATATTATGAGCAGGATGGATGGGGGTATATTATGAGCAGGATGGATGGGGGTATATTATGAGCAGGATGGATGGGGGTATATTATGAGCAGGATGGATGGGGGTATATTATGAGCAGGATGGATGGGGGTATATTATGAGCAGGATGGATGGGGGTATATTATGAGCAGGATGGATGGGGGTATATTATGAGCAGAATGGATGGGGGTATATTATGAGCAGAATGGATGGGGGTATATTATGAGCAGAATGGATGGGAGTATATAGCAGGATGGAGGTATATAGCAGGATGGGGCCATATAGCAGGATGGAGGTATATTACAGGATGGGGCCATATGCCAGGATGGGTTATATAGCAGGATGGGGCCATATGCCAGGATGACGGTATATAGCAGAATGGGGGCTATACCAGGATGAGGGACATATACTGTATATATAAGGCAGGAGGATCATTACCAGGATTGGGTACCTTAGTAGAGAATTTGGGGACATTTCCCCCATAACAGTGTCAGCAGCAGATCTTCGCCCCATAACAGTGTGTCATGACCACATTTTTTGCTTAAAATATTATTTTCCTCCTCTAAAACCAGGCTGCGTCTTATGGTCCGGTGCGTCTTATAGTCCGAAAAATGTGGTATTTCTAATAAAGTGTTTTTTTCTGTGTGTTGTCTTTTTTTTAATCCTTTATTGGAGATTCTTAATGGCTGGGTCAAACTTGGCCTGACATTTAGAATCTCGGGCTGTATATCAGCTGGTAAAACAGAGCTGGTATTAACCCCTCATCACCCAGCGTGCCACCCGGCACCAGGGCCGCTGAAAGAGCTAGACACAGCGCCAGAAGATGGCACTTCTATGAACGCCATTTTCTGGGGTGGCTACAGACTGCAATTCGAAGCAGGAGAAGTCAGAAAGCTTTGGCTACCCTGTTCTGTGGATTTCAATCCCCAGCTACCTAGTTGTACCTGGCTGGACACAAAAATTGGGTGATGCCCACGTCTTCTTTTTTTTTTTCTTAAATGAATGAAATTCGTGAAATAATTTAAGGGGTTATCCGGCTTATTTTGCTTTTTTTATTATTTCACTATTAGGTTACATTGGGGCAGGTAAGTAGATAGTGACTACTTACCTGCCCTATTGTCAGCCCCTCTCCCCAGGCTCAGAGCGGTTATGTGACTGCTCCTACAGTGATTTTGCTGCTTCCTGTGATGTCATGTCAACCATGTTGACATGCAAAACAGCCACTGCATGTTGCTGCCCTGCTGCTTAGTGGGCAGGTATAATGCGTTGAGTTCCTTTCCCCCTCTTACCCCGCCCCCTCCCACCCATTCAGTAGTCTCCCTTCCCCGCCCCCTGTGCCCAGCTATGGGATATGCTAGCTGAATCAAAGTGACCATCCTTGTGCTAGATGCCCAGGCCTGCCGTTCAATAAGAGGCAAGGAACAGGGGTTGCCCATTCACTATCCTGGACACTGTCAGCGCTGTTTGGAGGGAGGGAGGGAGAGAGCACGGGGAGGGGGGGGATTCTAAACCACTTGGCACTTTTTCATTGAATTGGTTTTGATTTGCTTTAGTAAAATTGTTGTTGGATAGGGTGAACAATTGCAAAGCACTTGGCTCTTTCTACTGAATCAGCTGTAGGACAGTTTCGTGTGTGCGCACCCTAAAAGAAAGAGGCAGCATTCCAACAAACTGTTCAAAAAGTGGACTCCTTTTATTTCCCATGTGGCAATGTTTTGTTTCCATTCTAGAACGTTTTGCTGTCTCTCCAGTGTTTATTTCAGATATACAGTATGTATGTACCGTATTTTTCGGACCATAAGACGCACCCTTGTTTTAGAGGAGGAAAATAGGAAAATAAAATGTCATGAGACACTGTTATGGGGCGAGGATCTGCTGCTGACACTGTTATGGGGGGTAATGTCCCCAAATTCTCTACTAAAGTACCCCATCCTGGTAATGATCCTCCTGCCTTGTATATACAGTATATGTCCCTCATCCTGGTATAGCTCACATCCTGCTATTTACCGTCATCCTGGCATATGGTCCCATCCTGCTCATATACCCCCATCCTGCACATATACCCCCATCCTGCTCATATACCCCATCCTGGAGTATGGCCACATCCTGTGGCACTTAAAAAAAATAAACGTTCACACTCACCTTACCTCACTCCCTGCAGCATCGCTCCTCCTCCCGTCTGTGCCAGCAGCAGCGCCGCTGACCTGTGTGGAGCCGGCCACGATCCCTGCAGCATCGCGATGTCCTCCTGTCTATCCCGGCCGCTGCTGCATGTGGACACGTGCGCACAGCGATGACGTCATCGCTGTGCGCATCGCTAGTCTCCACACAGCCGGCACAGACAGAAGGACATCGCGGTGCTGCAGGGATCGTGGCCAGGGCTGTTTATCCCCTGCCCATCATCCCGCCCACCTGTCAGCGCGGCTTCAGCGCTGACAGATGATGGGCGGGATGATGGGCGTGCATAATAAATGAGCGGGTCCATGTGGTCACGGCAGGCGCTGCTACAGCCTGCTCGTGCCGCCGATAACCCTCATTCCCCGCAGCCCTACATTCAGACTATAAGACGCACCCTCCACTTTCCCCCAACATTTGGGGGGAAAAAAAGTGCGTCTTATAGTCCGAAAAAATACGGTGTATGTATGTATGTATGTATGTATGTATGTATGTATGTATGTATATGTGTGTGTGTGTATATATAATATATATAATATATATATATATTAGAAGGTGGCCCGATTCTACGCATCGTGTATTCTAGAATTTACGTATTGTGTAGTTCATGTATGATTTTTGTTATTTTGTTATATATATATATATATATATATATATATATATATATATATATATATATATAGATGTTGTTGTGTGTAGTTACCAAGTGTTTGTGTAGGGGCTGTACATGTTCTGGGTGTTGTCTGGGTGTGATGGGGGGTGAGAGCGGTGTTGTTTGTGTGTTGCGTTGTTTGTGGAGCGCTGTGTGTCTGTAGCGTTGTGTGTGTGTTGCGCGGTTTGTGTGTGTGTGGTGTGTTTTGGGGGGAGGTATGTTTTGTGCAATGTGTGTGTTGTGCGGTATGTGCGTATATTTGTGTGTGCCGCGGTGTTTGTGTGTTGGGTGTTGTGTGTGTGCAGCGTTGTCTGTGTGTGTGGGTGTCTGTGTAGGGCAGTTGTTTGTGGTTTACAGTGTGTGTGTGTGGTGTGTTGTGCAGTGCGCGCGCGCGTGTGTGTGTGTTGGGGGGAGGTGCGCACTCCCAAACGTGCTCCATCCCCCATGCAGCGCACTCCTCATCGTGCTCTATCCACCATGCAGCGCACTCCCCATCGTGCTCCATCCCCTATGCTGCGCACCCCCCATCGTGCTCCATCTCCCATGCTGCGCACTCCCAAACGTGCTCCATCCCCCATGCAGCGCACTCCCCATCGTGCTCCATCCCCTATGCTGCGCACCCTCCATCGTGCTCAATCTCCCATGCTGCGCACTCCCAAACGTGCTCCACCCGCCATGCTGCGCACTCCAAAACGTGCTCCATCCCCCATGCTGCGAACTCCCTATCGTGCTCCATCCACGATGCTGCGCACCCCCCCATCGTGCTCCATCCCCCATGCTGCACCAGCATCAGCCTCTCTGCCCCCAGCATCAGCCTCTCTGCCCCCAGCATCAGCCTCTCTCCTCCCAGCATCAGCCTCTCTCCTCCCAGCATCAGCCTCTCTCCTCCCAGCATCAGCCTCTCTCCTCCCAGCATCAGCCTCTCTCCTCCCAGCATCAGCCTCTCTCCTCCCAGCATCAGCCTCTCTCCTCCCAGCATCAGCCTCTCTCCACCCAGCATCAGCCTCTCCTCTCTGTCCCCAGCATCAGCCTCTCTCCTCCCAGCCTTCCCCAGCATCAGCCTCTCTCCTCCCAGCCTCCCTCCTCCCACCCTCCCCCAGCATCAGCCTCCCTCTCCCAGCCTCCCCCAGCATCAGCCTCCCCCAGCATCAGCCTCTCTTCTCTCAGCCTACCTCTCCCAGCCTCCCTCCTCCCAGCCTCCCTCAGCATCAGCCTCCCTCTCCCAGCCTCACCAAGCATCAGCCTCCACCAGCATCAGCCTCTCTCCTTCCAGCCTCCCCCAGCATCAGCCTCCACCAGCATCAGCCTCTCTCCTTCCAGCCTCCTCCAGCATCAGCCTCCCTCTCCCAGCCTTCCCCAGGATCAGCCTCTCTCCTTCCAGCCTCCCCCAGGATCAGCCTCTCTCCTTCCAGCCTCCCCCAGCATCAGCCTCTCTCCTTCCAGCCTCCCCCAGCATCAGCCTCCCTCTCCCAGCCTTCCCCAGGATCAGCCTCTCTCCTCCCAGCCTCCGTCCTCCCAGCCTTCCCCAGCATCAGCTTTCCCCTCCCAGCCTCCCTCAGCATCAGCCTCCCCCAGCATCAGCCTCTCTCCTTCCAGCCTCCCCCAGCATCAGCCTCTCTCCTTCCAGCCTCCCTCAGCATCAGCCTCCCCTTCCCAGCCTTCCCCAGGATCAGCCTCTTTCCTCCCAGCCTCCTTCCTCCCAGCCTCCCCCTCCCAGCCTCCCTCAGCATCAGCCTTCCCCTGCCAGTCTCCCCCAGCATCAGGCTCCCCAAGCATCAGCCTCCACCAGCATCAGCCTCTCTCCTTCCAGCCTCCCCCAGCATCAGCCTCTCTCCTCCCAGCCTCCCTCGTCCCAGCCTCCCCCAGCATCAGCCTCCCTCTCCCAGCCTCCCTCAGCATCAGCCTCTCTCCTCCCAGCATCAGCCTCTCTCCTCCCAGCATCAGCCTCTCCTCTCTGTCCCCAGCATCAGCCTCTCTCCTCCCAGCCTTCCACAGCATCAGCCTCTCTCCTCCCAGCCTCTCTCATCCCAGCCTCCCCCAGCATCAGCCTCTCTCCTTCCAGCCTCCCCCAGCATCAGCCTCTCTCCTTCCAGCTTCCCTCAGCATCAACCTCCCTCTCCCAGCCTTCCCCAGGATCAGCCTCTCTCCTCCCAGCCTCCGTCCTCCCAGCCTTCCCCAGCATCAGCTTTCCCCTCCCAGCCTCCCTCAGCATCAGCCTTCCCCTCCCAGCCTCCCTCATCATCAGCCTTCCCCAGCATCATCCTCTTTACTCCCAGCCTCAGCCTCTCTCCTTCCAGCCTCCCCCAGCATCAGCCTCTCTCCTTCCAGCCTTCCTCAGCATCAGCCTCCCTTTCCAGCCTTCCTCAGCATCAGCCTCCCCTTCCCAGCCTTCCCCAGGATCAGCCTCTCTCCTCCCAGCCTCCTTCCTCCCAGCCTCCCCCTCTCAGCCTCCCTCAGCATCAGCCTTCCCCTCCCAGTCTCCCCCAGCATCAGCGTCCCCTTCCCAGCCTTCCCCAAGATCAGCCTCTCTGCTCCGTGCCTCCTCCAGCACGCCGTGCTCCTCTGCCGACACTCACACACCCGACTGATCGCATCCACTCACACACACCCGATCGTATCCACTCACACACACCCGATCGCATCCACTCACACACACCCGATCGCATCCACTCACACACACCCGATCGCATCCACTCACACACACCCGATCGCATACACTCACAGACACTGACGATATCGCACTTACGCGCTCACAGTCACAACATCCGGAGATACCACATGCTTCTGGCCATGTGATCCTCCGACAGGTCCTGGAAGATCACAACAGCACAGTATCGAGGCCGAGAAGCAAGCGATATCTCCGGATGCTGTGAGTGTGTGGATGCGATGTGTGTGTGAGAGTGAGTGTGATCTGATGTGTGTGTGAGGTGTGTGTGAGAGTGAGTGTGATCTGATGTGTGTGTATGTGTGCTGTTATGTGTGTGCCGCTGCAGGACCTTGATGTGCTGGTAACTATGCGAGCATGGTTACCAACGTATCCCGTCCCCCGCTCGCACGGGAGCCCACACCAGCATACGGCGGCGGCGTACGCTGATGTGGGCTCCCGTTGGTGGGGGGGTCACCTGGGATTCGTAGCTCCGTGACCGTGTCAGTTCGGTGAATGCGCGGGGAGGGGGCGGTTTGCGGGGCCAGAGCTAGCGTGCATTGCGTGAGGGGGGCGGGGCGGGGCGTGGCCGAGTTGCCAATCCCTGCAGGGTGCCGGGGCGAGAGGCCAATCTGTGGGGGGGGTGGAGCCTGGGCGAGCGGCTGGCCAATCCGTGTGAGGGCGCAGCCTGGGCGAGCGGCCAATCAGTGTGGGGGGGCGGGGCCATGGTGAGCCCAGCGGCCAATCAGCTTTGTGTCACCGTAATGACACTGTCACCGTGACACAATGTCACCGTGACACAATTTTGGAGCATGACAGACAGACAGACAGACAGAATAAGGCAATTATATATATAGATATGTGTGTGTGGTGTGTACCAAACATACATGGCGTATATATCTACTATAGACTCACATTAGATGCTCTATATAGTCTTCCTTAGGCCCCTTTCACACGTCAGTGATTCTGTTACGTTTGTGCTTTTTTTTTAAACGTACCAGAATCACTGACATATGCAGACCCATTATAATGAATGGGTCTGCTCACACGTCAGTGATTTTTCACTGCACGTGTCTCCGTGCGGCGTACCCGCGTGTGCGTGATTGCTGCACGGAGACATGTCCATTTTTTTCTGGCATCACTGATGTTCCACGGACCACGCAGTGGTGTGGTCCGTGAAACACGTGCCAGAAAAAAACGTGCATTTAAAATAATAAACATTTTTACTCACCCGGCTTCAGCCGCGCTCTCTGCAGCCCGTGCAGCCTGCTGCTTCTAAGCCGGCTGATTACTGTCGTGCATATTAATGATGCACGACACAGCCGACCCGGAAGCAGCTGCTGCAGGGGTCAGCGCCGGCCGGATGCTGCATCGCGGGAGCGATCAGCACCATGGAGAGCGGGAGCGGGCACAGGTGAGTTGATTTCTAAATGCAATCACGGGCCACGGAGAACGGAGCCCGGATTGCACTTAGACAACCCACGTGTGCCGTGATTCACGGCACACGCAGGGACATGTGCGTGTTTTACACGCCAGTGAAAAATGTCTGTGTTTTTCACTGACGTGTGAAACGGGCCTTACACAGAACATGTAACCTCTCTCTGTGTCACCATTGTAGATGTGAGGTGATTGTTCTGTCACCGATGAGAGAAGCAGGTTCTCTGCTCTGTTATTTTTAATGCTGTGGTGATGAGAGGTCAGGTGCTGGGCAGACTGCTGACAGCCAATGATTGTGCAGGGGGCAGCGGGCTAGCTCTGACTGAGGTTTGGCACAGGAAGTTATCATGTTTGGTTGAGTGGCAGGTAAACAAAGAGCTGCAGAGAAAAAAGTGATAATTCAAGAGGAACAAGAGTCAGAAAAAAATAATAATAATGTAGTGGTGTTTTATATAACAATACAGCACAGATTAGCTTAAAAACATTTGAGTTCCTGTCGAACAACTCTTTTAAAAAAAAGGAAAAAAAAGGGCTTCCCTACATTTTTAGTGCCCTGCCTGGTACAAATAGGCAGCTGGAACTTGCGGGCAGCCCATATCTGCCTGCTGTACCTAGTAACATACAAAAAATATGGCGAAGCCCATGTGTTTTTTTTTTTTTTTTTTTGTTTGTTTTTTTTTTTAAGAGGGGCTTTCTTGGATCTTCCATTGCCAGTGAAGGTAACACCAAGCAGTGGGGGTTGCCAGCAGCTGCTTGCGTTACCCTTAGCAATAGAAAATGCAGCGGGACCCCACGCATTTTTATTTTTTTTTTTTCCCTAACCCTGTTTGTTTTTTTTTTTTTTTTTATTTTTTAATGAATTAAAAAAAAAAAATATATAGACATGGGCTTCACCCATCAAGCATTTTACTGCTCCCTCATCCCTACTCCTGACCACACAGCCAGAAGAACAAGTAATCAGATCAGCTGACTCCAGTGTCAGCCAATTGCTTGTTCTGTGTCCCCCTGCTTCAGTCGCAGCGTGTGCGGGCTGTGAGGTCAGTTGGGTTCGGCCGGCACTGGAGTCAGCTGATCTGAACTCAGCTGACCTCACAGCCCACACACGGTGCAATGGATGCAGCGGGACACAGAACAAGTAATCGGCCGACACTGGAGTCAGCTGATCTGATTACTTGTTCTGCTGGCTGAGTTCAGATCAACTGACTCCAATGCCGTCCGAATTTAGCTGACCTCGCTGCGATGGATGCAGGGGACACAGAACAAGTAATCGTCCGACACTCGAGTCAGCTGATCTGAACTCCAGACCGCACACGGTCACACGTGATCGGCAGCAGCCAGTGACTGCTGTCAACCGTTATCCATCGCAGCGTGTGCGGGCTGTGAGATCAGGAGTCAGCTGACTCCCGATCATCTGTCTCTGTCTTTCTCTTTCTGTCGAGTTCCACTGACTCCCGATCACATGACTCCAATGCCCGCCCATAAACTGCAAGTGAGAGGATCCTGTAAAATAACACTTGCGTTTGCATGCGTTCAACACTGAATCAACAGGATCCAGTCATCTGCGCTTTGCGGTTTTTTTTACGTTCGTCAAAAAACCGCTGATGTGAAAGCAGCCTTACCAGTCTCCGGTAGCTGCTAGAGTGTATGGGCTCCTTCCAGGTATGACGTCATTCAACAGGCCCCTATCACATGTGGGGCAAGTGGGGCGAAGCATGATAGTAGTGGTAGGCAGAAAACGTCTCCAAGCTCATTAACCAAGCCATTCACGTCCACTAACCCAGCTGGTCATGCCCACTAACCTGGAAGGAGCCCATACATTCTAGAATCATCTGTTCCTGCTCCCACAGCCCCTCCTACTTCCGGTGCCACTCATTAGCCTCATGCATATTCACTGCTTCCCCCCCCCCCCCCACTGGAGTCTGCTGATCTATTATACAGTAAATAAAAATGACGTAGGGTCCCCCATTATTTTGATACCCAGCACAGATAAATCCTACAGGCTGCAGCCCCCAGCTGTGGGCTTTATCTTGGCTGGGTATCAAAGTAAGAGGGACCCCATGCTGTTTTTTTAAATTATTTAAATAAAAAAAAAAACAGCTTGCGGTCCCCCTCAATATTGAATTGATACCCAGCCAAGATGAAGCCCACGGCTGGGGGCTGGTATTCTCAGGCTGGTGAGACCCAGCCTAAAAATATCAGCCTGAAGCCACCCAGTATTGTTTCATCCATTAGATGCGACAATCCCAGCACATTTCCCGGCTCTTGCCGAATTGCCCTGGTGCGGTGGCAATCTGGGTAATACAGCTCATGGCTGCAACGAAGCCCTAAATTGGTAATGGCAGGCATCTATGTGAGACCCCCATCACCAATCTGTTGTAAGTGACAAGAACTAAACACAGAAAAAATTCTTTATTTGAAATAAAATACAAAAAGCCCCCTCATTCTCCAATTTATTAACCCCATAATCACCCCTTCAGGTCCCATGTAATCCGCACGAGGTCCCACGGCGATTCAGCTCTGTTACATGTAAAGATCACAGCGAGCGCCATAAAACAGGACTGAGCTCCAGAGAATGAATGAGCCACACAATCAGCGGTCACTTCACTCAGGTGATTCCCGGTCACAGCTGTGACCGTAAATAGCCTGAGTGAGGTCACCGCTGAATGAGCGTCTCACACATTCTCTATGCTAGACCTGCAGACCTGTCCTGTGATTGGTTGCAGTCGGATGCTGGAGGCACGTCTGACTGCAATCAATCACAGATGAAAGCAGTGAATATGGAATGAGCGGGGAAGTAGAGCAGCCGCGAGAGGTACAGCCACGCCGGTGATTCGGTTAATATGCTGCGCCTGCTCCAATCCTACTAACCCTGGCACCATTTAAGTTCCAGCCAGATACCCTGGATCAATTCCAGGCCTAACTGGATTTTTTATTAGCCTGGATCAGCGGATCCAACCAGGTTATCTGCAAGTCCACCTGTCACTAGGGTGAAAACCGTAGCAAAAGCACTGAAAATAATTGACATGGTCATTCTTTTCAGAACACAGCAAAATCGGAGGTGGTTCACAAAACTCGAGCAAAGAAAAATTGAGCAATGGCTCCAGCACCAGCAAATTAAAAAGTAAAATCTTTATTCCATATTCTTTAAAATAGCAACATTATATTCAAAAAAAGTAGCAACAGGAATGTACAGAATCTGTCTGCACATTACTGATGCTACTTTTTTTAATATAATGTTGCTATTTTAAAGAATATGGAATAAAGATTTTACTTTTTTAAATTGCTGGTGCTGGAGCCATTGCTCAATTTTTCCTTCCTCCGCTGCTATACCAGATCTGGCTGACCTGGAGGTTCTCATGCACCGCCCTTATAAACCCTGAGGCAACCACCTAGGTAAGCTGAAAATTTTCATTTTTCTTATTCGATTCACAAAACTATCAGGGAAAAAATCCTGACGTGTGTGTGCATAAGATTTCAAAAATCTCATAGACTTTGCTGGAACTGTAAAAAGCAGCGTTTTATTAGCATGGATTTGCATAAAACCAAGGCAAATCTGTAGCTAAAAAACGCCCAGTGTGAACATAACTTTCCTCTTTGCCTTGTTCCTTCTACTCTTCCGATAATGATGTCCTCCTCCAGTGATTGCTCTCTTCGTATGATTTATCCAAAGTAGGGAAGTCGCTGCTTGGTGATTCTTGCTTCAAGTGACCTATCTGGCTTGATTTGTTCCACAATTGAATTGTTTGTTCTTCTTGCGAGCCATGGTATTGATAACATCCTTCTCCAGCACCACATTTCAAAGGCGGTAATTCTTCATTTTGTTTCTTTATCGTCCAGGTTTCGCATCCCTATATTGCTATGGAAAAGACCAGACTATATACCGTATGAGTCGTGTCTTCGTCACCAGTGAAATGTTCCTGTATTTGAGGACCTTGTCCAGTGACTTCATTGTTGAATTCCCCAAAGCTATTCTCCTATTGTCTTTTTGTTGGATCTTGAGTGATCTTTGATCCAAGTAGGTTGAAGTCCTTTACAACTTCCAGTTCATCGCCGTCCATCTCAAATGTGTCACGGTCATACCTGGTAGTAGTCAATATTTTTGTCGCCTTTGAATTGAGTAGGAGTCCCATGTTTGAGCTTTCTATCTTGTAATAAGTCCTTCATTCCATCTACACTTGTTGCTATCAATGTTATATCATCTGCGTATTTAAAATTCTTGATGATTCGTCCATCAATTTTGATTTCTTCTTCTTTTTCTGCATCTCCAGCTTTCCTGAAAATTGCTTCTGCATATAAATTGAAGAAAAATGTTAACAGGATGCAGTCTTGTCTGTCGCATCGCTCTACCTTGAACCTATGCTTTGTCACCATGTTCCGTTTGAACTGTTGCTTCTTGGTTAATGTAAAGGTTCCTGATGAGGCTGATCAGATGTTTTGGAACACTCATATCCAGTGGTATTCCAAAATCTTTGCTGTATTCAATGAACCAACAATAGAGCTCCTTGTTATATTCTTTGCCCTTTTCCATTATCCATCTAATATTAGCAATTACATATCTTGTTACCCTGCCTTTTCTGAATCCTGCTTGTTCCTCTGGCAGTTCTTTAACAAAGTATGGGCATAACCATCTTTGTAGGATCTTCAGTAGTATTTTGCCAGCATGAGGTATGAGCACAGTAGTCCCATAATTTCCACAGTCGGAAGCATCTCTCTTCTTCATAATAGGAATACACACTGATCTTGTCCAGTCTTTGGGCAATTTACGAGCTGCCTATATCTGTTGACACAGGCGTTTGAAAACCTCATCTGCTGCTTCAGGAGACTTTATTTGTGCTGTTGGAATATTGTCAAATCCAGGTGCTTTGTTTTTTGACAGAACCTTTATCGTAGCAACGACTTATTGCTTTTTTCAATGAATATTTTAAAAGACAAAGAGACCAAAATATAACCTTTATTTAAAAGTTCTTAAAACCCTATATAGGTAGGTATGTTACCAAAAGCTGTTCTCTGGGTTACAGTAGATCACAAAAGATCAAATTCATCAACCACTGGCCATAAGCTAACAAGTAGTATTGGCTTTCCCAGAGATGCCACTGATGCATTATCAAAAAACAACAAACCAAACACAACAAAAAAACATGAATAGTGGTTTCTCTAACCCTATAAATAGACCGTGATCCTGTGGGTATAAATAAATAGAAAAACACAAAAGAAATAACTCAAATTATGTTGACAGTGGTCAACAAACCATGCAATTCCGATAGTTCACACTGGCAATACAAGTAAGAGAGAATTTGGAACATTGTCACCGGATTAGTGGGGTGTTGGGGGAGATCGGCGTCTCCATCATGTAGGTGCTGAGGTGTCCATGACGTTACTGACTCTAAATATTTCTAGGACAATTTATTAAAGCCTGTCATCCCATAAGCTTCTGCCCTTACAAGGGCAGACCACAGCTGACCCTATTGCTGAACCCCTAAAATCTCCCTAGTTTTGTCGGCATAGACTCCTTAGGGAGCATCAGTGCATATAATAGGTTCTACATTCCAGCTCCCACACAAAATGAACTACGGAAGCAGGGCAGCTCCAAAGTATATATACAAAGTTCAACCACTCACAGGTTCAAATCAATCAACTCACCCGGTGGCTAATGCATCAATTTCCACTTCGTGGAATCCCATTAGTCACATGGAGAGAAAGAGGCATGGATTGGTTAAAGGCAGCATCACAAACCAGCAGTGTGCAGCGTGGCCCTGTGGAACGCTATCTGCGTGTGTTCCAGATATAGGACCTCCCCCGAGAGAGGTCACAGCGCCACATCAACATCGGAGGTTCACATGCTGACCTATCCCCATCTTGAATATCACCATGTGAATACGGCGCAGGGAACTCCCCGAGGAAGCGTCACACAGAGGGAGGAGCATCACCTCTCCAGCGTCCGGCATGTGACACTGTGGAGCCCAATGTGCTCCACAGTGTCATCACTGTCTCCACCACTGTCTCTGTCTAAACAGACGTTACGTACTTGCATAGGCATATCCGGGATCTTCCCATGTGACTGTGACACGGCAACTTTCTCGGTACGTCATACGGGGGGTGGAACTGCGGTTGCGTCATCGAGTGTAGGGCGCATGCTCCTCCTATAGGACGCAAGCTGCATGAATTCCAAGCGCTGTACATTCACCCGGAAATGGCACAAAACTGCGGAGATGGGTAGTGCACTACAGGCCTGTGGAGTCTGTAAGCCAAACCTCCCGACTCATCAGTTTCCCTGATTACAATTCCACGACTCCGACTCCCTTATACATTACTCATGTCATGTAATTATGATACAACTAGAAGGTGGCCCGATTCTAACGTATCGAGTAGTCTAGAATGTGTATGTAGGTTAGCAGATTGAATAATAATATAAGCAGTAAGTCTTGAATAATGATGGTTCATTTTTTGCTCGTTGGTCTCCTGCTGTGCAGCACGCATCGCCGTGTTTAACAGTGGGAGACCAACGATCTGAATGGGCAGGGAGCCGGGGTAAGCTAGTAACCATGTTTCACATTGGGTAACTAAGCAAAGCGGTTTCTATAGTTACCCGATGTGTACCATGGTTACCAGCCTACGCTGGCTCCGGCACACATGTGCCGGGAGCCGGGGTAAGCTAGTGGTTTCACACATCAGGCTTTTCTCCACTTTGTCGGATCTGGCGCACTGCCGTAGGCTGGTTTCAGACGTCCGTGTTTTAGGTACGTGTGACATCAGTTTTTAACACTGATGTCACACGTACCCATGTTATTCTATGATGTGCCTCACACGTCCGTGTTTGCACACGGACCGTGTGACCTTTCATGACCCCGCACGTACACATGCAAGCATCTCCGGCAGCACGGATGTCACACGGATCGCACACTGATGGGATCCGTGTGACATCAATGTAAACCATACCGGAGAAAATATGGGTCTTTTTAATAAAAAACATTGTCTATATTTACTTCTCTCCAGCGATGCTGTCTCCGGCTCTGCTGCCTCCTTGCTCCTTATCGCCGCTCATTATACTCACTGAATATTCAGTGCCCTGTGGAGCTGGAAGCGGGAACAGCGCTGGGGACTTCAGTGCCGGGGACCGCATCGCTGGGTGAGTATACAGCAGAGTGTGTGTGTGTGTGTGTGTGTGTGTGTGTGTGTGTGTGTGTGTGTGTATATACATACGTGTATGCGCTCGGTGTATCCATATGTCTGCTATGTGTATGTGCTCAGTGTGTGTGCTGAGTGTGTATATGTGTCTGTGTGTGTGTGTGTGTACATGCATGTGCGCTATGTGTGTATGCGCTCGGTGTATCCATGTGTGTCTGCTATGTGTGTATATGTGCTCAGTGTGTGTGTGTGTGTGTGTATACATGCATGTGCAGTGTGTGTGTGTGTGCTCAGTGTGTATATGTGCTCAGTGTGTGTGTGTGTGTATACACATGCATGTGCGCTATGTGTGTATGCGTTCGGTATATCCATGTGTGTCTGCTATGTGTGTATATGTGCTCAGTGTGTGTGTGTGTGTGTGTTGATAGGCGGTCAGGAGCGGGAGGAAGCAGAGCCGGAGAAAGCAGGTAAATATGAAAAATATTTTTATTTCACAGACCCATGTTTTCTCCGGTACCTGTCACACGCATGCAAACACGGATGTCACACGTATGACCATAACCATGCGTGTGACTGGTACCTGATTAAACACGGATGTCTGAAAGCAGCCATACACTGTGTACAGTACAGTGGCCGCGCCGCAACTTCCTGGTCACATGCTCCGGTTACATGACAACACGTGATCGGAGCTTGTCGCGCGGCCACTGTAGTGTACACAGTGCACGGAAGCGCGCCGGATCCGACAAAGTGGAAAAAAGGTAAGTAACTATTCAAAGCGACAGTGCTGACGTGTGCCGGGAGCCGGGGTAAGCCTGAGATTTCCCCAAATTTGTTAAAGGTGTTATGGCCGTAACAGCCTGAGCAGGGTTGGCTATAAATAAAAGTACATCATCTGCAAAAGCCAATATTTTGATCATAGAGGGGCCAACTCTCACCCCCTCAAACTCAGGCATATTTGTAGTGTTCGTAATAGTGGGTCTAGTGCCAGATTGAATAATAGCGATGAAAGTTGGCAACCCTGACGCGTAACCCGCTGAATATTGAAAAACTGAGAGTGCGAATTGTTTATCGATAGATTGGATTTAGGCGGGCTTTGCACACTACGACATCGCAGGTGCGATGTCGGTGGGGTCAAATTGAAAATGACGCACTTCCGGCATCGCATGCGACATCGTAGTGTGTAAAGCCTAGATGATACGATTAACGAGCGCAAAAGCGTCGTAATCGTATCATCGGTGCAGCGTCGGCGTAATCCATGATTACGCTGACGCGACAGTCCGATGTTGTTCCTCGCTCCTGCGGCAGCACACATCGCTGTGTGTGAAGCCGCAGGAGCGAGGAACATCTACCGGCGTCACTGCGACTTCCGTAGGATATGCGGAAGGAAGGAGATGGGCGGGATGTTTACATCCCACTCATCTCCGTCCCTCCGCTCCGATTGGCCGCCTGGCGTGTGACGTCGCTATGACGCCGTACGACCCGCCCCCTTAACAAGGAGGCGGGTCGCCGGCTAGAGCGACGGTCGCAGGACAGGTGAGTCCATGTGAAGCTGCCGTAGCGATAATGTTCGCTACGGCAGCTATCACAAGGAAATCGCTGCTGCGACGGGGCGGGGACTATCGCGCTCGGCATCGCAGCATCAGCCTGCGATGTCGCAGCCTGCAAAGTACCCCTTAGGGTCTTTGTACATCATTTTAATTACCTCACCGAACCAGGGACCAAATTTATGTGTCCCAAGAAGGCCATGCAGGTAGCTCCATGAGACCCTATCGAAGGCCTTGTCTGCATCTAATCCTACTATAATGTTCCTGGTGCAGCGGTGCAACCTAGTGTATGAAATAGCCCCTATTGCCATCCTAATATTGTAGATGATCGATTTTCCATGAATGAACCCGGTTTGGCAGGGTAATATTAAGTCAGGAATTGTTTGTTGTAGTCTATTTGCTAGAATTTTAGTTAAGATTTTGAAGTCCAAATTAAGTAATGAGATTGGCCTATACCCTTCAACTTGTAAAGGGTCTTTACCCGGCTTAGGCAAGACTATGATACTCGCTTCATTAAATCCGTCTGGGAGCTTATTACCAGTTACTATTTCATTGAACACTTCGTATAGGTGCAGCCCTACATAGGGTCCTAACAGCTTATAGTACTCGTTGCTGAACCCATCACGTCCCAGGGCATTAGCAACTTTGAGAGTGTTGATAGTTTGTATAATCTCTGCTGTACTAAGGGGTGCATCTAATATGGCTTTCTGTTCTTGAGTAAGGTATAGGGCCACATCAGAATGAATAAAGCTAGACTGGTCATTAGTATCTCCAGGGTCAGCCAAATAAAGTGAACTGAAAAAGGCCCTAAACGCCTTTGTTATTTCCTCGTCCATAGTTGTAATTGTCCCATCATTTTTTTTTTTATCTTTTGGATTCTAGTGGCCTGTTTAAATGGATTTGTCATCGAGGCTAGTAGTCTCCCCGGCTTATTCCCCCACTTAAAATATTTGTGCTTCTGGTTATCTAGGTTGTTAAGTGCTGCTTCATGAGCCAGCATGTCTGCTGTCTCTTTGGCTTCTAAGAATTTTTGCATTGCTACAGGTGCATTATAAAGTTTAAATGTCTTATATGTCTGTGTTAAATGTTTCTGTGCTTTCAAAGTACGTTCCATTAGCTTTTTATTCCTATGGCTTACATAAGCAAATATCTGCCCCCTCACGACTGCTTTAGAATCTGCCCAAAATAGATGAGCATCCTCACAATGTTCCTGGTTGTCATTTTTGTATGTGTCCCAAAAAGTCGAATACTTTCAGAAAACGTATATGCACGAAAATGGTACAAAACAGCACACGCTAACGTAGTGTGCTCCATTACAGTCAATGGCCCTGTCAGCGCATGCGTCCGAAGCACGTTTTGCAGGGTGGGGGAGGGGCAGTTCGAACGGATGCCCCTACGGGACTAATAAACGTAAGGCAAAACGTAGTGTGAAAGTAGCCTAAGGAAACCTTATAATCCTTTGACTGAAAGATACGATGGGAATCTCCAGCGCCGTCACCTTATGATCAACCTGCCCAACCTGGATTTGAATGTGATGGTCAAATAGGTATATATCTAGGATTCTCGAGGACGTAAGTGAGGGTAACAATGATGAGCCCACCAACCAGTAATCTAATCTCGTGTGGGTATTATGAACATGGGAGTAATGTGAATAATCTTTGTCAATCGATGTAACACCAGCGGGTTATTATCTTATAATTGGTTTCTATAAGAGCAACGCAAGGTATATTTTTGTAGACTGTGGCCAATGACTTTTGAAATCTTTCTTCAAATTGATTTTCTGGGATTTTTAACTCGATTTTCCACTTTTCCAAGTGTTTTAAGTTAAGGAGATTTGTGTCTTCGTTATGAATTTGGTAGATATATTTGGTTTTCCAAGTGTTTTGATTATTTGGATTCTTTAAGAGAGCTGTGATGTTACTTGGAAGGTGGAGGGTGGTGCTAGGTTTCATGAATATTTTTTCTATCTTCCAAGTTTTCTTATTTGACTTTGTTAGTTTGAATTCTTTTGCTAAGTCTTGGTAGGGTTTCAGCTTATCGTTATAGAGTATGTCTGAGATTAAGCATATTCCCTTGGATTTCCAGTGGTTGAGCTTTAATCTTGGTGAGAATGCAGAAAGTGTTGTTTCGATCTTCATCCAACCTATTGATTCGGTGCCATGTATTTTTCTAGATTGGGCTCCATATTTCCTCCATGTTATTATTGAGTCCCTGGTGATGACCTCCTTAGGTAGTCGCTTTTTAGAGTCGCATAGGTAGGCCACCACCAGGTCTCAAACTTTTATATTTGGACAGTAAGAATCTTCAAGTCCCACCCATGCAGGTTTATCATCTCTGTTCCAATACTTCTGGCTGCTTTTAATAGTCGTTGCTTGTTGCCATTATGTTTGGCATCCCCAACACCCCATTGATTCTGTTTTTGTTTAGGGTAGATTGTGCTACTCTAGGTTTAGTTTTACCCCATACAAAAGATGTTAGTTGAGTTTGGAGTTTTTGTATAAGCTGCTTCTTGATTGGTAATGGGATAGTTCTGAATATATAAAGTAGCTTGGGAAGTTCCAGCATTTTGTATGTGTTTATTTTTCCTAACCAGGAAAGCTCTACTTTGGATAGATGTTGTAGATCTTTTTGGATGGTATTACAAATGTCAGTAATATTCTGGTTAGCGCAGTCCTTTGTGTTTTTTGTTAGTTTGATTCCTAAATAAGACATGCTGTCCACATTCCATTGAAATTTGATTTCCGATTGTAGGACTTTTAATAGATCCTGATCCAGATTGAGGTGCATAGCCTGGGTTTTATCCATATTGACCCTATATAATGAGACCCTTGAGAATTCTTTAAAAACTTCCAAGGTCTGATTGACCGAGTTCAGTGGATCCGTTAGAGAGAGTAGGATGTCATCTGCGAAAAGTGACACTTTGAATTGTCTGCTATTAGCAGGGACGCTCCTAATCCGGCTGTCCATCCTGATCTTCTCCGCCAAGGGCTCAATGAAAAGATCGAACAATGACTGGGAAAGAGGACACCCCTGCCTTGTTCCATTCGAGAAGTTGAATTTACCTGAGAGGAGACCATTTGTTAAAATTCTTGCAGACGGGTTTGAGTAGAATGATTTTATAAGGTCTAATACCCTCCCATTGAAGCCAATTTTTTTTAAAGTTTGAAGTAAGTAGTTCCACTGAACCCGGTCAAATGCCTTCTCAGCATCAATTGTGATAAAGTCTGTGGGATTCTTAGTTTCCCCTGAGTGACTGAGTAGGTTTAGGATTCGTCTGGTAGCGTCTTCTGCTCGTTTGTTCGCAATGATCCCCACTTGATCTTTGTGTAGAAGGTTCGGTACTATTTTTTGTAGTCTGGTGGCTAGGGTTTTTGCCAATATTTTCAGGTCACAATTTAGGAGCGAAATGGGTCTATAGTTTTCAATGAGGTCTCTGTCTCCCTTTTCTTTATGCAAAACTGATATAGTGGCTTCTTGCATCTCCTCAGGTAATTTTAAGCCTAGTGATAGTTCATTGATGAGGGTGGTTAAATATGGGGTTAAGATTGTAGCAAACTTTTTGTAGTACTCATTAGGAATTGCATCTGGTCCTGGTGCTTTATTTTGTTTTAGAGAGTTTATTGTAGCCATTATGTCACTGTTTTTATATGCGGTGTTTAGAAAATTTAAATCTTCGTTAGACAGAGAGGGTAACTGAACCAGTCACGGAATTGATTGATGTTTTCCTTAGTGGGTTTGTCTTCTAGTTTATTTTTTAAGTTATATAGGTTGTTAAAAAATTACTCGAATTTTAGTGAAATGTCTTTTGGATTTTTGTAAATTTTGTTGTCCCGATCTCTTATCTGTAAGATTTTGGTCTTAGATCTCAGAATTCTTGTTCTTCTGGCTAAAAAACCCGAAGGTTTATTCATGAGATGGTAAAAATTGGATTTTGAGGTCAGTATGAATCTTTCGTATTCGTTTGAGAGAATGGTTTTTAAATCTAGTCTGAGTTTTAAAATTTCTTTTTGTGTGTCATCTGAAGGACTATTTGCGTGTGAATTTTCTAGTTCTCTAATTTTATTTATAATCTCTTAGGTTTTCTTTTGTTTAATTTTATTAATCTTAGCGTTAAGTTGGATCAGGGTTCCTCTGATGACTGCCTTATGGGCTTGCCACAGAGTTGTGATAGAGATATTAACTAGGTCATTATATTTTTGAAATAATTTTTTAAATCATCTTGTATTTTTAGGCTATGGTCTGGGTGGGCGAATAGAAACGAGTTAGCTCTCAAAGTTTTATTTATGTGATGATTTGTGAGGATTTCAAATGTGATTGGAGAGTGGTCTGACCACACTCTAGGGTGAATGGTAATTTGTTTAATTTTCTGTAAGGTATTGATGTCAGAAAGGACTAGGTCAATTCTTGAAAAGGATCTGTGGGGGTTTGAATAATAAGTATATTCTACTGAGTTTGTATTTAGGCATCTAAAGATGTCGTATAGCTCCTCTCGGTTCATCCAAGAATAAAGAGTGACATTGAGTACCCTGCGTTTGTTGGAAGAGTCGAATTTAGGGTTAGGTATGGCATTAAAATCTCCGAAAAGTAAAAGAGATCCCCTTTGGTGTGATCTAATTAAAGATAGTACTCTATGTAGGAAGATAATTTGTCCCTTGTTAGGAGCGTATATGTTGGCTAGTATGTATGTAGTGTTATTTAGTTTGGACTATTAGATATCTACCTTCTGGGTCAATTATCGTTTTCAGTTCTTCAAATCTTATTGAGTCTCTTATAATGAGAGCCACACCTGATTTTTTTCTTTTCATTTGAAGAGAGAAGGATTGTTGGGAATGATTTATGTTCAAATTTGGGTGTTTTTTCTAGGGCGAATTTTGTTTCCTGTAGTCCAATTATATCTGCTTTGAATTTTTGGATGTCCCTCCATATGAGAAACCTTTTTTGTGGCGAGTTTAACCCATTGACGTTGATAGTCTTGAATTTTGTGGTCATCTTGGTGGTTGATAGCTTTTTTTTTTTTTTTTTTTTTAGGCTTTTTCTCTTGGTGTTTAGATATTTGATCTTCCTCCTGCTGGGGATACTTTTTATCATGTTATTGATCATGTCAGGTAAGGAAACTATTTTAAACATAAACATGGGGTGAAGTTTCAAGGTAGATATATTGTGGGAGATATATTACAACAAATTTCTCCTTGTGGGCTAGTGTTTTCTGCCTATTAGGGTGGTCCCGATTCAGATAAGGGACTTGAGCGAGGGTGCATTGATAATTATCTATTGGGATCATCTTTTTTCCTTCCCAGGTTGGGGAGATGCAATGTTCAAGTCTTTGAACAATTTCAGCCCCTCTTCCGGCTCTTCGATTGACATGGTTTTTTGCTTAAATGTGAAGATCAGATTATTGTTTGGATGGCCCCAGCGATATAAGATGTCATTTTTCCTCAGAGCATCCGTGATAGGCTTATAGTCTCTTCTCTTTTTTAAAGTCTCCTTTGAAAGGTCGATAAATACTTTTAAGTTCTCGTGGGGGGATGGTAAAGTTTTGTTGTTTTGTAAGAAATCCATTTGTTTTTCTTTTGTTCTATAGAACGTAAATCTCGCAATAACGTCTCTGGGGATTTCTTCTGCTAAGAATGTCGGTTTTGGGAGCCTGTGAACGCGTTCAAATGAATACTCCAATTCTGGGAGGGAGGGTAAAGCTTTTTTCACTATGTTCTTTACATATGTCATAAGGTTTGTGTTTTTGATCTTTTCTGGTATTCCTCGAAATTTTAAATTACTTCTTCTGTCTATCTTCTCTATGTATCCATTTATTTCTTAGGAATTTTACCTCCTCTTTTAGCTTGTCTTGTTCTTTTTGTAAGTTCTTTGTGTCCTTTGAGAGTTCTTCCACATCTCTTTCAGTTTTCTCCGATCTTGAGGCTATCATTGCCATAGATGTTTTCAAGTCATCTAAGTCAGTTTTAAGCGATTTGTTGTAAGCTCTGAAGAGGTTGTGGAAGAATTCCCGGTCCAGTGGCTGGCCCACATTGTAGTTCACCATGAATTCTTAGTCGTTTGAATCTCTTCTGGCTTCTTTTTTGACTGGGCTTGAATTGGAAGAATTGCTCCTGTCTGAGTCTGTGACATCAGGTAGATTTGTCACAAGGGAGGATACCTACCGTGTGAGCCCCTTCACATTGTATGCTAGCCCCTTATTGGTATGTATCCATTATCTATAACCCCCCCCCCTTTTTTTCTCATCACTGTTGTCCCTCTAACTCATTCCGCTTATACTATCCATATGTCTCCACACTAGGCGCTCCCCTTGTCTGCTTCACATGTAGCAACAATTTCTTCTTACTGGAGTATTCCTTAAGCTGACTCTTCTAAGTAAGTCAATCATGGTCCTACTACTATGCTCCCTTTTTCCTCCCCTGTTTACACCTTGTTACATTTAGTGTATTTCCTTTTCTTCTCTTCCTCTTCCCAGATTTTCCCTCCTGTTTTCAGGTCCTGATGCACCTATAAGATTTCTTATCACAACCATTTACCTCGGGTATGTCCCCTATGAGTTTTTGCCTCTTGACTACTTCATACCTTTCTCTTTTTCCTATGCTTCCCTCTCCTCTCTTCTAGTCTTTCCCCTCCTTCCTTTCTCTTTCTTTGTTCCTTCTTTCTCCCTGTTTTCTTTTTCTTTTCCTTTTATCTTTAGATCTTCCTCTTTTTTATCCCTAGCGGTTATATCCTTTTGTTCCACACCCCACACCACGACAATTGTCTCCCATTACTTTCTCATTCCCAAATAGGTTATTATTTTCATGTTTTCCCCTGATGCAATGTCCTGATGCAAATTGTAAAAAAAATTTTCTGTTTGTTTTCTTTCTCATACCATGTTTGTCTTAGTACTCTTGGCCCCTGGTGAAGGCTCCTGTGTGAGCCGCAACGTTGGGCGGGTAGTACAGTATTTTTGGTGAAAAATAAAGAAACCTTGTTCAAGCATATCATACCTGGACTTGTCCTAATTTTTTCATACACTGTGTGCCGGGACTACCTCCTTGATCAGGTAGATTTGTGACTTGGGCAGGGTTGTGTTTGTTTTCCATTTCTTTTCTTTTCTTTTCTTGGTTAACCGTAACATCAAGTGATGGACTGAGATCAGGTGCCCATAGGTCCCTATTGTTGTCTCCGCTATTTTTCCTTGATGATTGGGTAGGACCTTGGGCTGTTGGGGGGGGTTTGGTCCATGCACTCCTCATACATGGTTTCATTGTCTACTGTTTTACTATTAGGATTATTTTTGTTTTTGGGTGGCATTGTGTATTAATAGGAGTTTTATAATGTGCTTTTATTCTACTTTTACAATGTAGTTTATTGTGCAGGTTAACTATTGCGGCTTTAAGGATTTTTTTCCTTCTCTTACCTAATCCTCCCCTCTCCCTCCTGTAAAGTAGTTATTTCAGTCGAATGTCTCCCCTGTCACATCTATAGTTTCTAATTGTATTTTTGGATATTCTGATATACTTAAATTCCTCTGCTTTATGGGATCTGGATATGAACAGGTGAGTGGTAGTATTATGGTACAGACCCTTATGGGAGGGTATATTTGGGGTTCCTCTGTGGGTTAGGCCCTTATGATGTGGTATGCTCAAAATCTGCTTATTTGTGGGGTTTTTTGTAGTATAACTCTCAAAGTTTTAATTAGGCCCTTTAAATGTATGGAACGGAAGGTATGGTACTGTGGCACATACACAGCATGCGTGAGCTCACATCTGGTAGTGTCTGTGCCACAGGGATCCCCCCCTCCTCCTGGGTCTGTTGCTTGTAAACAAGTTAAACAGAGCGTATATTGAGTTACTCAGCTCCAATGGAGCGTTAGCTGAGCTCTAAGGTTATATTATACCCAATTTACTTAAATCTCCTATCTGCAGAGCCTGGTAATGCTTTGTTGTATTAACCTGTAAATGAGACAGCTAACAAAAATATATATATATATATATATATATATATATATATATATATATATATATATATATATATATATATATATATATATATATATATATATATATATATATATATATAATATTATATATATATTATTACACATACCTACATACATACATACACACACACACACACACACACACACACACACACACACACACACACACACACACACACACACAATGAGGCTTACTCAGTTACTGTTGGTAGTCTTAAGAGGTTGTAGTAGTATAGTGAGGTACCAGTCTGGGAAGGATGAAGGGAATGCAGCAGTCACCACTTATCTGTTTAAAAGTTGCTTTCAGCTGTGCAATGCTACTGAAAATGGGCAGCAGCTATGCCTTAGTTGTGGATGATTGCTGCACTCCGCTCCCTGTCGTCCCCCCAACGTTGCTATGTCAATCTTCTGTTGTAGTGGTGATTAAACCAGAGTCTGCGGGGCTCGGGTACGTGGGAAGCCCGCCGACTTCGCTTGAGTGATGATCCGCTTCTATACTGTCTTGTGCAGATGCAGAGTTCCTGCACATCCCAGATCTGCGGTGCTTGAGTACGTGGCAGGCTCTTCTACCTGATCAGCTTGCGGTAGTGTCCGTGATGTAGTGCTTCTGTGAGCCGCTGACAAGATCAGCTATGCATCTGTTAGAAGTGCTGTCTGAACCCGGAATCCCATGCGTAAGGTCGGTGCAGATCTGATCACCCAATCTGCTGGCAGGCTGTAGACTGTCTGTTATAGCTGACCGCAGCTAAACCACAGCTCCCTCAGTGACGTTTCCCCGCTGTTTATTGTATTAGGCGTGGTTAAATAGTCTATATAATAGTAAATGCCGATATATGGTGATTCAGTCAATATAGTGGCAGGATCCTTTAAATGCAGGAGCTTACTGAGGTGAGCTCTTGAACAATTACCACTGTGGGGGGGTTTGTCAGAGCTGATAGGATGTGATAATATGAGCCACTGTTAGGAGCCAGAGAGCAAACAATGCAATGTAGTGATATTAGTCCAAAATAAAGTGGTATAGCTCACCTGGTTGCAGGCAATCTATGAAGCTTTGTATTTATCTGTTGAGTTCTTGCTGTTGTGTTAGGAGTCTTGGTAGTGGATGTCCCAGATAGATAAAAGAGGGAGGAGACCCAGGCTGTAATGGCTCTTTAGGGCTGCATCATGGGTTCAGGCCTCCTTGTAAGTATTTAGATGAGGCAAAGTCCTAAGAAGTCCCAAGTAAGATCAAAATGCTCTCTGTGCACTCCTGCGCTCTGTCCTGTTGCTTTGGTAACAGAAAGCAATAGAGAAGGGTGTTCAATTGCCGCGCCAACAGATCACTCGTTCAGATGATGAAGACCAATGTCACTTTATTTGCATATAGGACCTATATGCAAATAAAGTGACATTGGTCTTCATCATCTGAACGAGTGATCTGTTGGCGCGGCAATTGAACACCCTTCTCTATTGCTTTGTTATCTGCCACTGGGTGGCTGCAGCCGTGGATCGTGTTGTACATGCACATATAGTAGTTGTGACTGTCACAACTACATCAGGTGAGTAAGATTACTCCCCCCTCCCCACCCCACACATATTGGGGTAAGACCCTATTTGCGCTTGTTTGTCCACAGCTCTTTTCTATACCTGTTGCTTTGGTAGGGAGATGAGCCTTTAAAAAGGCTAAAAACCCTGTTGCTAGTGATTTAGAAGCAGGAGCACCAAGTCCCTGTGTCTTCACATGGGAAAGCAGGCTACGCCTCCCGATTTTTATCTTTTTCAATCCCTTCCATTATTGCTAACCAACTCAGACATAAAGATGTTGAATGCGGGATTCAGGAAGTTTATCTGGGAACATAAGGGGGTACCAGAATAAGCCTAACTAAACTCAACCTTCCTAAAACGGATGGGCTTATTAACTTGTCGGATATTAATAGATACAACCTAGCAGCAAATTTTGGATATATCATCAATTGGGTGCGTGGAACCTCCCATTTTGCCAATGTTCAACTTGAAAGACAGCTATACCCACACTTATCTTTGATGCCCATGTTACACTTGAGACAGGACGAACTTCCAAGTGACATTACAGAGCACCCCACACTTTCGGCAACGATAACAACATGGAGGAGGGTATGAAAGTTATGCAAAGTTAGCTAATATGTATCACCATTCCAACCATTTGGGGGGAACCCACATTTTCTTGAGGGCAGGCTCACACAGGAGTACGAGGTACTGGCCATGCAGAAGTTCCAGCTGGCGGTGGATCTACTGGATCCCGGTTTCTCCTTACTCTCTTTTGAGAAGGCAACTAGCTTCTTTCCAGCATTCACGCACGAGCCATTCCTATTCCTTCAAGCTCGTAGTCTGTCATAGAAAAACATTGCTCAAGGACTACGGAAAGGGCCAGGAAGAAAGTTAGATACCTTTATTTGCAACGCCAGGTCGCAGGTCACCTCCACGAGCCATATCTACTCTTTATTGCGTCCTCACTGGAATTGGGAGGGGGAAGTGGCGGGACCAGCAATGGAAAACAAAGTTTCCAGAATATGAGATAGCAGACCTGTTGAGAGCTACCCTAACCCTAGTAAAGACCGTGTCATATGCCAGCTACACGGACATGGCATTACGAATCTTTCATAGGGCGTTCATATCACCTATGGTCCAGTTCAAAATGTCTTCCACAATATACTCGTGCTAAGTGTGAGCTGACGAGCTATGTTATGTCATCAGTTTTGGGAATGTACACAAATATGTGACCTATGGAAATTAGTACATTTAGGTTTACAGAAAACTTATACAATCAAGTTCCCGTTAACTCCTCAGTGGGCTACTTTTAATATCCTAGATGAAGCCCAACAGAGTATCCCCAGAGGAACAAAGGTGGCACTCTCTATTCCATGGTGTCCCTTCGTATATCCAGGACACCATGGAATTACTGAAAAAACTTGAGGGGATCCACATGGAGGAACACACTCTGTTGGCCTCAATTGACGTTGAGGCCGTAAATAGTAGTATTCCACACCACATGGGCTTGCAAGTGGTTGAGTTTTATCTTGCTTCCTGGAACCGACATTGTCATGAGCACAACACTTTTGTAATTCAGTTGTTACAATTTTTTCCTCACACATAATATCTTTCTAGTTAATCAAAAAAATTTCCACCAGCTCAGGGGCACAGCGATGGGGAGCCCATATGCCCCCACTTATGCTAATTTGTTCCTGGGCTGGTGGGAGGAGACTTGTTTTTTCAGAGATACACCATGGGTGGCAATCTCCTATTGCATCTTGGTCTCTCTATATAGAGGACATCTTGATATTATGGACTGGAAGCAGGATAGAATTCACAAAGTTCTTGAGTTTTCTGAATGTCAAAGGCCACGTCTCACTAAGCGTCATCGCTGCTGAATCACGTTTTTTGTGACGCAACAGCGATCTTGCTAGCGATGTCGCTGTGTGTGACATCCAGCAACGACCTTTGCCTCTGCTGTGAGGTTGCATGTCGTTGCTGAATGTCCTGGACCATTTTTTGGTCATTGCTCTCCCGCTGTGAAGCACACATCGCTAATGATGTGAATGTGCAGGGAGCTGGTAACCAAGGTACACATGGGGTAACCAAGCAAAGCGCTTTGCTTGGTTACCCGATATTTACCTAGGTTACCAGCGTCCGCAGCTTCTAGAAGCCGTCTCCCTGCACACGTAGCCAAGGTACACATCGGGTAACTATAAGCAAAGTGCTTTGCTTAGTAACCCGATGTGTACTATGGTTACCAAGCACAGCGTCGTTACACGGGTCGCTGGTGGCTGATCTCTGATCGCTGTGGAGATCTCCCTGATTGACAGCTCACCAGCGACCATGTAGCGATCCCTGCCAGGTCAGATCGCTGGTGGGATCGCTGGAGTGTCGACGATACCTTAACACCTTTGGCCTGACCTTCACTTCAGAGATTCATGCACAAGAACTTGCCTTTCTGGATATTACAAGTCAGAAAATGGGAGATGGTACTATCGGTACTAAAACCTACTGTAAGCCTACAGAAACTAGTAACCTACTACATTGGTAAAGCCATCACCCTCTAACCCTCAGACGACGAATACCTAAGGGCCAATTTTTGAGACTCCGTAAAAATTGTTCCTTCATGTCAGACTTTAAACTACAAGCGAAGGAAATGGCAAATCGATTTCCAGATAAGGGCTATCCTCAGGATGTTATCAATAGGGCTTACAATCATGCTTTGTGTTGTGATAGAACTGTGTTACTTAACCCTAGGGATAACAGAAAGGATAGCAATTCCATACGGCTGATTGGCACCTTCGATTGTCAGTCAGAAAATTTATCAAACAATTCGGAAATGTTGGGATATACTTTTGGCTGATCCCGATTTACGTGATTCACTAACAGAAAGACTTAACATCACCTTTCGACGTGGGACTTCACTTAAAGATAAACTAGTGCATAGTTTATACCAGAGGCCCGAGGTAGGGGGGACTTGGCTTGATCGTAGGGTCTGTGGTTTTTTTAGATGTGGCAATTGCAGCTATTGTACTGTGATGAGGCCAGGAAAATCTGTCATGAGCGCTGCTAACAAGAAGGTCTTTTTTCTGAGAGACTTTTGTAATTGCCATACCACAGGAGTCATTTATGTCGCAAAATGTGGTTGCCCTCTTGATTATGTTGGGAAGACCAAGCGAGAATTTCGGAGACGGGTGGGCGAGCACCTTGGCGACATTCGTAATAAACGTGACACCCCTTTTGCTAGACACATGAACCTGGTCCATCCAGATAATCCTCAACAGTTGTCCTTTTCCGTTATTGAGGTTGTCAAAACCTAAATAAGGGGTGGGGACCATGATAAACAACTCTTGAGGAAAGAATGCAAATGGATTTTTCGGATGGATTCGGTGAATCCCAGAGGCCTTAATGAACTGAGATCATTTGCGTGCTTTCTATGAGGTATTTATGGTGTTTTTTCTGATTTTCAATGTTTTTATTCAGTTCTTCCCGATGAGTTTATATCGTCCAATGTCTTTTTTTGGACTAAAAATAGATACAGCTCTATACATCTCTAATGGAGTCGAGTCAATTTTTGCACTATGCCTGATAGGGATGAATCCAGATGTTAAATCTGATAACCTCTGTTGCAAAGCTGTTATGCACCCTGGTCGTGGTTTCCCCGCCCATTCAGTGCTTTTAGGTTGCACTGGTGGTAGTATGTCTATCATGTTGGAGACTGCCCCTGGATTATGCCCTCAATCCTCGTTATGTGATGCCTTTCTTTTATCTTTGGCTATCATGCCCCTGACTATTTGTTATTAATGTTACTCCACCTACCTATAGCGCTATTTTAGAGTGTTATAATTGGTTATCATACTAAGCATATATACTAGCGGTTTTGTCTCTGATACGTGTTAGAATTTATATCAATGCTTGTACCTTGATTATTATGGCCATTAGACTGCGCATGTCCATTAGTTTCATAGTTTCATAGTTTTTAAGGTTGAAGGGAGACTCCTAAGCCCATCTTGTTCAACCCGTAGCCTAACATGTTGATCCAGAGGAAGGCAAAAAACCCCCAATGTGTCAAACAAGCTCCAATGGGGAAAAAAAATTCCTTCCTGACTCCACATACGGCAATCAGACTAGTTACCTGGATCAACACCCTGTCATAAAATCTAATATACATAACTGGTAATATTAAATTTTTCAAGAAAGGCATCCAGGCTCTGCTTAAATGTTAGTAGTGAATCACTCATTACAACATCATGCGGCAGAGAGTTCCATAGTCTCACTGCTCGTACAGTAAAGAATCCTCGTCTGTGATTATGATTAAACCTTCTTTCCTCAAGACATAGCGGATGCTCCCGTGTTCCAGTCGCAGGCCTAGGTGTAAAGAGATCTTTGGAAAGGTCTCTGTACTGTCCCCTCATATGTTTATACATTGTGATTAAGCCTTTGTTTTTCAAAACTAAATAACCCCCAAGTTTAATAACCTGTCTTGGTATTGCAGCCCACCCATTCCTCTAATAATCTTGGTCGCTCTTCTATCTACCTGTAAGATTATGCTATTTATAACCTTCTATACTTTTGCTATCAAGAAAAGCATCCATTCCTCTCTTAAATTCATTCAGTGAGTTGGCCATCACCACTTCCTCAGGAAGAGTGTTCCAGAGCCTCACTGCTCTTACCGTGAAGAACCCTCTTCTATGCTGATGTAGGAATTTTCTTTCCTCCAATCGAAGAGAATGCCCCCTTGTTCTTGTCACAGTCCTTGGTACAAACAGATCATGGGAGAGATCTCTATATGGCCCTATGATATATTTGTACATATTTATTAGGTCTCCCCTAAGTCTTCTCTTTTCTAGAGTAAATAGACCTAATTTTGATAACCTTTCCGTGTATTGTAATGCACCCACTCCATTTATTATTTTAGTAGCCCGCCTCTGAACCCTTTCAAGTTCAGTAATGTCTTTCTTGAGCACCGGTGCCCAAAATTGCACACAATACTCCAAGTGTGGTCTGACGAGTGATTTGTACAGAGGGAGAATGATGTTTTCATCTCGTGCCCCCAGACCTCTTCTAATGCATCCCATCACCCTATTTTCTTTGGTGGCTGCTGCCTGACACTGGGCACTCCAATTTAGATTCTTATTCACTAAGATGCCTAGGTCTTTTTCCATGTCTGATTTCCCCAGCAGTTTTCCATTTAGTAAGTAATCGTAGCAGCTGTTTCTCCTTCCCATGTGCATAACCTTACACTTATCTGTGTTAAACCTCATTTGTCATTTTTCAGCCCAATTCTCCAATTTACTCAAATCCATCTGTAGTTGCAAACTGTCCTCCTTTGTGTTCACTACCTTACATAGTTTTGTATCATCTGCAAATACTGATATTTTACTCTGTAAACCATCCACCAGATCATTAATAAATATAATAAATAGTAGGGGGCCCAATACAGACCCCTGTGGTACCCCACTAGTAACCCTGGCCCAATCGGAGTATGCGCCATTAATAACCACTCTTTGTTTTCTACCACTAAGCCAGCTACCTACCCATCTACACACATTTTCCCCGAGCCCAAGCTTTCTCATTTTACTTATTAGTCTTTTATGTGGGACAGTGTCAAATGCTTTACCGAAGTCGAGATAAATGACATGCATTGATTCTCCTCGGTCCATGTGAGAGCTTACATCCTCATAGAAGCTGATCAGGTTAGTTTGACAGGAGCGATCCTTCATAAATCCATGTTGATATGGAGTTAAACAATTATTAACATTGAGACATTCCATAATAGTATCCCTTAAAAACCCTTCAAACATTTTACCCACAACAGATGTTAAGCTTACCGGCCCTTAGTTTCCAGGTTCCCTTTTACACCCTTTTTTGAATATTGGTACCACATTTGCTAGCCGCCAATCCAGTGGAACAGACCCAGTTTCTATAGAGTCTTTAAATATAAGGAATAGAGGCCTGTCTATCACATTACTTAACTCCCTTAATACCCGAGGGTGAATGCCATCAGGGCCTGGTGATTTGTCAATTTTAATGTTACTAAGTCTGTTCTGCATTTCTTCCTGGGTTAGGCAGGTCATACTTAATGAAGCGTTTACATGATCACTCTGCATTTCCCGTGGCATATGCTTTTCCTGTGATAACACAATTGAGAAAAAAGTATTTGAAACATTTGCTTTTCCCACATCGCTTTCTATGATTT
Source organism: Anomaloglossus baeobatrachus (assembly GCF_048569485.1). Taxonomy (NCBI): domain Eukaryota; kingdom Metazoa; phylum Chordata; class Amphibia; order Anura; family Aromobatidae; genus Anomaloglossus; species Anomaloglossus baeobatrachus. The sequence goes on along the minus strand of NC_134357.1, from coordinate 214,269,483 downwards.
TACCCTCATTGTTCTTTAAAGGGCCAACACCATCAATGTTAATCTTTTTTCTGTTTATATAATTAAAGAATAGTTTGGGATTTGTTTTGCTTTCCTTAGCAATGAGTCTCTCAGTTTCTACTTTTGCTAAATGTATTTGTTTTTTACACATTTTTATTTTTTTCTCTATATCTTTTTAATGCTTCCTCGCTGCCTTCTTGTTTTAGCTTTTTAAATGCCTTTTTCTTATTATTCATTGCCCCTTTTACATCCTTATTTAGCCACATTGGTTTTCTCCTGTTCCTAGCCCTTTTATTTCCATATAGTATGGCTCGCTCGCAGTGGGTGTTTAATACAGATTTAAAAATTTCCCACTTATTTTCTGTGCTCCCATTTTTGAGGACATTGTCCCAATCAATTTGGCGAAGGTCTTCTCTAAGCAGATCAAACTTTGCTTTCCTGAAATTCAGCGTTTTTGTAACCCCCCTCCAAGGCACCTTACTGAAGGACAAGTGGAATTGTATTATATTGTGGTCACTATTCCCTAGGTGCCCATCCACTCGTACGTCTGTTATTCTATCTGGCCTGTTGCTTAAAATTAAGTCGAGAAGGGCTGCCCCTCTAGTTGGGCCCGGCACAAGTTGGGACAGATAATTATCCTTAGTTACTGACCGAAGCCGGTTTCCTTTCTGGGATACGCAGGTTTCAGTTTCCCAGTCTATATCGGGGTAGTTGAAGTCCCCCATAATAATCACCTCATTGTGATTTGCTGCTTTGTCTATTTGTTTCAATAATACATTTTCAGTGGTTTCTGTTATATTTGGTGGCTTATAACAAACCCCTATGAGGATTTTATTAGTTTTCCCTCCTTGTATCTCCACCCATAGAGACTCCACCTCTTCATTTCCCTCTTGGATATCTTCTCTTAGTCTGGGCTTTAAGCTGGACTTTATATATAGACAGACTGCACCCCCTTTCCTTTTTTTACGATCCCTCCTAAACAATTCATATCCTTGCAGGTTAGTCGCCCAGTCATAACTGTCATCTAACCATGTCTCAGTTATTCCTACTATGTCGTATTTTTCCTCATACATTACCAGCTCCAGTTCTTCCATCTTATTGGTCAGGCTTCTTGCATTGGTCACATGCAGGAAAGAAGTTTTGCTCCCCTTTTCTTAGCTTCCTTCTTAGTACCCTGTCTTGGGTCCTCTTTACGGCATCTAGTGCCCTTGATTAGTTTGTCCTTCTGCTGCATGTTCTTGTCTGCTGTTTCTTCTCCCATCCCCTCTTCTTCTAGTTTAAAGCCCTCCTGATGTGTGGTAAGCCTTCTGGCGAACGTGTTTCCCAGGTTTTCTGAGGTGTATCCCGTCTCTTGCGAGAAGTTCATCGTAGAGGTAATTCACTCCATGGTCCAAGGATCCAAATCCTTGCTGCCTGCACCATCGTCGTAGCCAGTTGTTCAAATCTAGTATCCTATTCCATCTTCTGACACCATGGGCATCGACTGATAGGATTGATGAGAAAACAACCTGTACGTTCCGTTCCTTTATTTTCTTCCCCAGAATTTCAAAGTCTTCGCAAATAGTTGGTAGATCATTTCTTGCCGTGTCATTTGTTCCTACATGTATCAATAGGAATGGGTATTCGTCCTTGGATCCGAGGATAGTTGGTATCTTGTTTGCCACATCCTTGATTTTTGCTCCCGGGAGGCAGCATACTTCTCGTGCGGTTATGTCTGGCCTGCAGATAGTTGCCTCCGTGCCTCTTAGTAGAGAGTCGCCCATAACTATCACTCTTCTTTTCTTTCTGGACGCACTGCTTGTTGCTCCTGAGTGTTTGTTTTTGAGTGTTTTTTGTTTCTACTTTTGTTGACAAAGTAACTTTTGATGATTCTGTGTTTTCTCCTGTAGATATGGTATCCTGAGCTGTGCCATTTTCGTTCTCCAGCATTAAAGCTTCATATTGGTTGCTAAGATGTGTGGGTAGTGACGACCACTTGATACGCTGGCTTCTTTTGGTCACATGTGTCCACTTTTCAGCCTCTGTATGTGTTCTGAAGCTTTTCTCACTTTCTATATCCTGAATGGTTGCTTCTACCTCGTCCAAGAAGTCCTCATGTTCTTTAATTCGCTTCAAAGTTGCTATTCTTTCTTCCAGTCCCTACACCTTTTCCTCTAAGAGGGCAACAAGTTTGCACTTTTGACAGCTGAAGTTGTTTTTTTTTGTGCGGCAGATCCGTAAACATGTAGCATGTGTTGCAGATGACCATGTGGATTTTCTTCTCTTCCATATTGCTGATGTAGCGTATGATAGGCGACTCTTCTCCTCTTCCCAGAATGCACTGGAAATATGCCAATCAGCTTCCTGCTTCTCCAATCCCTGGTTTTGCGATGTCCTCAAACAGCGAGACCCGGCAAGTCCCAGCAATTGATCAGCTTAAGGTGACTCTTCTCCTCTTCCCAGAATGCACTGGAAATATGCAAATCAGCTTCCTGCTTTTCCAAGGAGTTGATTATAATGGGGCTTAGCAACCAGTAGGCGGAACTGACCTATTGCAACACAGCTGCTGGTATTTAACCCCTTCACGACCTTTGACGGATCTATCCGTCATGGAGCGTGTGCCGTTAAGCCCCGCCCCCTGCTGCGGGCAGGGTGCGGCTATCGGCGCACATATCAGCTGTTGAAAACAGCTGACGTGTGCCTACATGTTACGAGTGGAATCGCATTCCACCCGTAACATTAACCCCTTACATCTCGCTGCCTAAGTCTGGCAGCGAGATGTATATGCGCTGCGCCATGTTTTTTACTTACCGCCGCCCCCACCGGAAGTCACGTGCGTGATCACGTTACTTTCGGTGGTTGCCATGGTAGCACAGGGTCATGTGATGACGCCTGCAGCTATGACGTTTCACTTTCGTTTTCACTAGGCACGGAGCCGAATGAAACAGGAAGTGACGATATCTGCTGTTATAGCTGTATAGCTGTGATCAGCAGGTAGATAAGAGCGATCGGATTGCTGATCGCTATAGCCCCCTAGGGGGACTAGTAAAATAAAAAAGTAAAAAGTTTTAAAAATTAAAAAAAAACAAACCTAAAAGTTTAAATCACCCCCCTTTCACCCCATTGAAAATTAAAGGGTTAAAAAAAATAATATACATATATTTAGTATCGCCGCGTTCAGAAATGCCCGATCTATCAAAATATAAAATCAATTAATCTGACTGGTAAACGGCGTAGTGGCAAAAAAATTCCAAACGCCAAGATTACATTTTTTGGTCGCCGCATGTTTTACGCAAAATGCAATAACGCGATCAAAACGTAGCATCTGCGCAAAAAATGGTACCATTAAAAATGTCAACTCGAGATGCAAAAAATAAGCCATCACTAAGCCATAGGTCCCAAAAAATGAGAACGCTACGTTTTTCAGAAAATGGCACAAAACGTGCGCCACTTTTATTGGACAAACTTGTGAATTTTTTTGTTAACCCCTTAGATGCAAGTAAACCTATACATGTTTGGTGTCTACAAACTCGCACCGACCTGAGGCATCACACCCATACATCAGTTTTACCATATAGTGAACACGGTGAATAAAACATCCCAAAAACTATTGTGCGATCATACTTTTTTTTGCAGTTTTTCCACACTTGGAATTTTTCTGCTGAATTCCAATACACTATATGGTAAAACCTATGGTTTCATTTAAAAGTACAACTCGTCCCGCAAAAAACAAGCCCTCATATTTCAAGATTGACAGAAAAATAAAAAAGTTACGGCTCTCGGAAGAAGGGGAGCAAAAAACAAACGCAAAAACGGAAAGTGCCCGGGGGCTGAAGGGGTTAAAGTCTCCAGTCTCACTAGCACACTGTGATCTCATTAAATAGGGTGTTTTCCCTTGGACATCAGCACTATTTGGGTCTGCAGTGTGCTATTTATCAACAGGTATGTGCTTCTACAGCTTTTTATGCTTTTTTGGCTCTTGTTCCATTCCTGGTCAGTTAGACCATATCTGATATGTATTGTATGTATCTTATTTCTGTAGGATCCCCTCTTTGAATTAGCCATTTGTCTACTGAGCTTTTTCCTGAACCACCATTGTAGTTTACTATTGGCCTCATGAGGAACCCACTTCTGGGAGAAACGAGTTGAGGCTTGAGATTACCATTCTGTTCACATCAATGAGAAGTTTTTCTTTCCCCTCCCTACTGTCCACCTGACACACTAATTTGTCTGTTGCACTTATCTTAGGCACTGCACCTGCACCACTTAGGGACTTCAGGGGCAGCAGGGAGAGTCGTCGCGGAGTGGGGTAGCCATATCGCATTTTTAGGGTGCCAACCCCTTCTGTTAGGCAGTGCACAGATAGGTGCAGCTGTTGAGGGCTAGCAATCTATCCTGTGCCATTTTAGTAATCACGGTGTGGTTTGAAGTGATTGTATAAAGTATTTAAGTTTTATAGGGACAGTCTATGTGCATGTGTATTGTTATTCCCTAGCTGTTATCACATATGAGTCTTCTTCACGCTCAATCTGGGCAGCGGCCACTAGAAAAAGCATCCTGCATCAATGGATAAGCCTGAACCCCCCCCAACTCTAGCTTTGGTCGATACAAAAATTAAGTTCTTGTTTAAAATGGAGAGATTAGAAACGTTGACAAACAAGGAAAAATTGACTCAAAATTTTTTTGAAACAACATGGAGCCCCTACATACAAAAGCTTCCTATAGACGCTAAGAACAATCTTAGATCTCAATTTGAGAATATCTCATGGTATCTACTGGAGGTTATTGGAGGACACAACCCAATACCGTAAATGTTTAGGCATGGAGAGAGCACATGCAGAGAAAGGATGGGGGGGTTGGGAGTCTGGGGATTTAATACTCGTATTTAGTGTTATAGCTCAGTTATATTGTATTGAGAGTCTACATGTTATTGTTATTAAAACTAATTAAGAGAATTTGAAGAAAAAAAAATGTACAGAAGCAATGGTCACGCTGGCCACTTTACTTTAAAAAACGCAAAACGTACGTAGGGGTTGTGATCCGGTGGTGGCAGCACCTGGTTTCCTTAACCCCTTCAGCCCCCAGCTTATTTTGACCTTACTGACCTCGCCATTTTGCGCAATTCTGACCAGTGTCCCTTTATTAAATTTTTTTTGTTAGGAAGTTAGAAGGGGTCAAAGTTCATCAGCAATTTCTCATTTTTCCAACAAAATTTACAAAAACTTTTTTTAGGGACCACATCATATTTGAAGCGACTTTGAGAGGCCTAGGTGACAGAAAATACCCAAAAGTGACCCCATTCTAAAAACTGTACCGCTCAGGTTACTCAAAACCACATCCAAGAAGTTTATTACCCCTTTAGGTGCTTCACAAGAATCAAAGCAATGTGGAAGGAAAAAATGAAAATTTACTTTTTTTACACAAAAATGTTACTTTAGCCATAAAATGTAGCATTTCACAAGGGTATCAGGAAAAATTACACCATAAAATTTATTGTGCAATTTCTCCTGAGTACACAGATACCTCATATGTGGTGAAAATCAAATGTTTGGGTGCACGGCAGGGCTCGGAAGGCAAGAAGCGCAATTTAACTTTTCAAACGCAAAATTGTCTGGAATCGTAAGGGGACGCCATGTTGCGTTTGGAGACCCCCTGAGGTACCTAAACAATGGAACTCCTGCACAAGTGACCCCATTTTGGAAACTAGACCCATCATGCAATTTTTTTTAGAGGTTTAGTGAGCCCTTTGAACCCCTGTGGGCTTCACAGAAGTTTATAACGTTGAGCCGTGAAAATATTTATATTTATTTTTACCACAAAATTGTTACTTCAACCAGGTAGCTTTTTTCACAAGGGTATCAGTAAAAATTGCACCATAAAATTTATTGTGCAATTTCTCCTGAGTACACAGATACCTCATATGTGGTAGAAATCAAGTGTTTGGGCGCACGGCAAGGCTCGGAAGGCAAGGAGCGCTATTTGACTTTTGGAGCTAATTTTCCATTCAAAAAGTCAGATGGCGCTCCTTGCCTTCCGAGCCCTGCCGTGCACCCAAACAGTGGTTTATGACCACATATGAGGTATCTGTGTACTCAGGAGAAATTGCCCAACAAATTTTAGGATCCATTTTATCCTGTTGCCCATGTGAAAATGAAAAAAAATTGAGGCTAAAAGAAAATTTGTGAAAAAACAAAAAGTACTTTTTCATTTTTACGGATCAATTTGTGAAGCACCTGGAGGTTCAAAGTACACACTATGCATCTAGATAAGTTCCTTGGGAGGTCTAGTTTCCAAAATGGGGGTCACTTTTGGGGGAGCACCAATGTGTAGGCACACAGGGGCTCTCCATACGCGACATGGTGTCTGCTAACAATTTGAATGGAAAATTAGCTCCAATTATTTACGGACACCATGTGGCATATGGAGAATATGTAGTGTATGTCAGGTTGGTGTGTGTGTGTGTGTGTAGTTTAGTATACGTCAGGTTGGTGTGTGTGTAGTGTAGTATACATCAGGTTGGTGTGTGTGGTGTTTACCACACACACATCAACCTGACGTACACTACACCACACACCAACTTGACTTGGTGTATGTTAGGTTGGTGTGTGGTGCATGTCAGGATGGTGTGTGTGGTGTATACTACACCACACATACCAACCTGACGTACACTACACCACACACACATCAACCTGACCTACACTACACCACATACCAACCTGACGTAGTGTATGTCAAGTTGGTATGTGGTGTAGTGTAGGTCAGGTTGATGTGTGTGTGTGTGTGTGGTTTAGTGTACGTCAGGTTGGTATGTGTGGTGTAGTATACACCACACACACCATCCTGACATGCACCACACACCAACCTAACATACACTAAGTAAGGTTGGTGTGCAGTGTGGTATAGGGTAGTGTACCTCAGGTTGGTGTGTGTCAGGTTTATGTGTGGTGTAGTATACACCACACACACACACACACACACACACACACACACACACACTACCTGATGTACACTACAACACACACACCAACCTGACGTACACTATACCACACCGAATACCAACCTGACGTAGTGTATTTCAGGCTAGTGTGGTGTAATGTACTTCAGTTTGGTGTGTGTGGTTTAGTGCACTAGCGCTAGGTTGGGGGTTACTCACACTTTACTGTGGGTCTTCTTCCATGGCCTCCGGCTTCTCCTCCCGGCCTCCGGATGATTTCTTGTCCTGCGAAGTCAAGTCTGTGTCACTGGAGGAGGAAGAAGGGGAGAAATAGAGAAAAGTGGGACCCTCTCCCTCACTATCAGCTACGGAGGGACGAGCAGGACATTTGTGTGCACGTGTGCAAAAAAACCCCTAAACCCTAAACTTTATTTTAGTGTGCGTGTGTATGTGCAAGTGTTTGGTGAAACTTTATACTGCAGGAGAAGGCTGAGGAGATGCAGGAGCCGTAATCACTGGGGCGCAATCACCGGGGCGCAGGGGGACGCAATCACAGGGGGATGCAATCACAGGGACGCAATCGCAGGGGTGTAATTACCGGGGCGCAGGGGGACGCATAATCAAAGGGGCGCAGTCGCAGGGATGCATAATCACAGGGGCGTAATCACCGGGGCACAGGGGGACACAATCGCAGGGGCGCAGATCGCAGGGGCGCAGATCGCAGGGGCGCAGATCGCAGGGGCGCAGATCGCAGGGGCGCAGATCGCAGGGGCGATTGCAGGGGCGCAGATCGCTGGGGCGCAGATCGCAGGGGCGCAGGTGGGGCGATTTGCAGGGGCGCTGGTGGGGCGATCGCAGGGGCACAGAACGCAGCTGGGGCGATCACATGGGGCTCTGATCGCAGGGGCGCAGATCGCAGGGGCGCAGGGGGGTCCGGGTGATCGGCCCCCTGCTGCCCAGTGATCACCAGGGCGGGGGATTGATCACTGGCAGCAGTCACTCACACCAGCTGGGTGTCAGAAGCAGGACACCGGCGGAGAGTGATCACAGGAAGCGGAGGTCGGGGAAGGCAGTGGAGGTCAGTGTGGGTTGGGGGGGTAGAATCGGATGGCGGGGGGAGCGGAGGTCGGGGTGGGGGTGGGATCGGACAACGGGGGGGGAAACGGAAGACAGCGGGGAGGAACGGAAGACAGCAGAGGGGAGCGCGGAACAGCACAGAAGGGAGGGGGAAGACAGCACAGAAACGAAGGGAAAGACAGCAAAGAGGGGAGAAAAACTTATCGGATGGTGATCGGTGGCGGCAGATCGCGGTGGCAGCTGCAGCAGGTGACCCTCCTCTTCAGCGTCGCAGTCCACGGTCAGGATGAAGCTGAAGGGGGAGGGCACCCACTGGTCACATCGCTCCTCCACATCTGATTGGAGGGATAGCGTCACATGGACGCTACCTCCAATCAGATGGGGGGGGGGGGCATTACACGGAGCTCTCCCTGCTCCAGCCAATGGCTGATGATATTGCATCATCAGCCATGGCTGGATTGTAATATTTCACCAAGTTTGATTGGTGAAATATTACAATCGTTCTGATTGAATGTGAAAGTGACACTTTCAACAGCCAATCAGAGCGATCGTAGCCACGGGGGGGCAAAGCCACCCCCCCTGGGCTCAACTACAAGTCCTTATGTACCTGCAGAGCTGGTGACATTTCAGTAAACCCGGTCACCAGCGCTGCAGGAACGGAAACCCGCCATGACGCATACGGTGCGTCAAAGGTCGGGAAAGGGGTTAAAGCCCTAGGCCATGGGTATGTATTTTGGATTAACATACCTCCCTTCTGTTGGCAGTTATTATTGCTATTTAACCCTATCTACCATCAATTCTATGGAGCTTTGATTTAAATAGGCACTTCCTACCTATTAGATTTTTCCATACTGGCCTGTGATGGTGGCATATTGTGCATTGTGTACCATTTTGTGTGGGTTCATGTTTAGGCGTGGTTCACTGTCCATTATATGTTCTGCTTATGTGTACATTCTATTGTCTGTAGACAATCACCCCCTATAGTGCAATGATATAGCCTCTTGAGGCGTTTCCGTCCCTGGGTGTGGGAGGAGGTGGGCCTTGAGACCACCTACTGTAAACTCTGCATACCTGGGAGATTCAGGCAGTCTGTATGAGAACTTCAAGAGTGAAGCAGGAAGATTGAACCTCTGGGAGAAACTGGCTTCTTAGAGAGAAACTGGACATTTATTTATTGCTTACCGGACTATATTTGTGTTACTGGACTAATTTTACACTCTGTTTTGTGGATTATTTGATGGACATTCTGGATTGCTTGGAATAAATATGCTTTGGATTGATCACTCATCTCTCGCTCTGTTGATCGTGTGACATGGGAGAAGGACCCCGTGACAACTGGTGGCAGTGGTGACAACTGGTGGCAGTGGTAGGACCAACAGAGCACAACTTAATGGAGAACAACCCACATAGTGAGTACAGAAACTGGACTGCATCCAGTCTAAAGGAGAGAGCCAGAGATCTGGGCCTGAGCTACCAGGGACTGCGTAAAGAAGCCTTAACACTAGAAGTCCCAGAAATTTTGAGCTCCCACCTAAAGTCCCGAAAGAGGGTCAAATGACCCTTAGTCCAAACTGAATAGAACTAACTAGAGACTAATTGGCTTACTCAATGGAAAACAACAACCTCCTGTGGTGCGACAGTAATGGCTTTAATTACAGAACAAAAGACGGTGATTATAGGATGTTAGCTAAAATCTTTCAGGTCATTCGACCCGTCTCTGGTTCCAAAGGTAGAAATGTTAAGTCCCTCTCTGGGACTTCTAGTGTTAATTGATCTACTGGTGGGTGCGAGTCAGTCCACCTCCTCCCAGATGTCTGACGGACAAACACTGGGGATGGGGATCCCTGCCCCAAAAAGCCAGTGGGTGGTGTGGTTCGAAGAAGAGATGACAGCTCTTGGCCCCGGTGTATCTCTGAAATATAAGGAGCAGGCTGCTCGCCGAGCACAGAGGAGACAAGAAGCAATGGAGTCCAACAGAGAGAATAATGTGAGTTGGAGTGTAAACCCAGCAATCCGGGATCCTGTACGGCTCACCGGGCGGACTTCAAGCCATTTGATGGGGCTTCCGGAGATGTGGAAGGGTTCTTCAGGGACTTTGAGCAGCAGTGTGTCATGATGGAGGTTCCCCACTCTGGCTGGGTGTGTTTGTTAGTTGGACTCCTGAACGGAAGCCTGGCAGAGGCTTATCGCACCATTGACTCACATAGGGCACAGTTCTGAGACCTCCCATGCACCACGGGGGCCCAGGCATGTCGGAGATAGCTGGAAGAGGAAGACACCTTCACTGTGGAAGATATTATACAGGTATTTCTTATAGAACAATTTCTTTATAAGTGTCCTTCAGAAATACGGGAATGGGTCAGAGAACGCACGCCGTGCACCTTGGATGGAGCTGCAGCACTGGCGGATGAGGCCCTTACTATCCGACCGCAATGGAGGACGCTTCTGGACAATAAGCCACAGCCTGCTCGTGCACCCCTGCCCTCTCCGGTTATTTCTGCCTCTTCACCCAGCAGCAGGCCGATGACAACTACGGCTCCCAATCCTGGGTCCCAACAGTTCCGACCACACCCTGGGAGAATCAGAGAGGAGATGTTATGGGTGTGACAACCTGGGCACCAGCAATCCAGTTGTCCCGCAAGGATTCAGAGGGACCCCACACACCTCTATCTCATCCGGTGCATTTTGTGCATTCCATCCTGCCTGAGGAAGAGTTACCACCACCTCTACTGGAATGTACCGCTGACCCCTGCACCATAGATGCCCCTGTTGGAGTGTATTGCCTCCGGCCTTTGTCACCAGGTTCTCCTACTGCCTTCTCCAGAATGCACATTGGAAGGAGCACGACGCAAAGGAGATGTTATCGATGTGGGCAACCTGGGCATTTGCAAAAAACTTACCCTGCTGGTCGATTGAGGAATGACCTTGCACCAAATCGACCTGTTAATTCTCCACAGCCGAACTACCATCAAAGGAAGCACTTACAGGAGGTTGTGCTGGATTGACAGAGTCATTGGATTTTGTGACTCCGGGGCATTTCTCACAAAAGCTGATCCCCGAGTGGTTCGGCGAGAGGCGATACATCATGGACCAGGGATTGTTATTGAACTGGCTGGAGGACAAAGGAGGAATATCCCAAAGGTGACTATAGATCTGGACTTTGGCTTTGGGATCAAGCAATGTGTGGTTGGGGTGATGAGCGGCCTGCCTGCAGATTATTCTCCTAGGAAATGATGTGAGAGATCTACAATGTCGATTTGTGGGTGCAGGAAACACAGTTTGAATGAAGGAGGACACAAAGGGAAGCTTGTCCTTCCAACCCTACCGCTGTACAAGGGACTATCTACAGCTTCTCCATCCAATACAAGCGTGGAAGCCAACACCAGAATGCTAATGGACTGTCCCAGCAAGAAGAACCATAGACTATCCACAGCTGAGCAACATGGACTTAAGTGAGATGGCCAGAGGTCTGTGTAGACCTCATGGCATACTCACTTATTTAGAAGGAGGGAGAGGTTGTGATGGTGGAATATTGTGCATTGTGTACCATTTTGTGTGGGTTCATGTTTAGGTGTGGTTCACTGTCCATTATTTGTTCTGCTTATGTGTACATTCTATTGTCTGTAGATAATCACCCCCTATAGTGCACGGTTATAGCCTCTTGAGGCGCTTCCGTCCCTGGGTGTGGGAGGAGGTGGGCCTAGAGTCCACCTACTGTAAACTCTCTGCTTACCTGGGAGATTCAGGCAGTCTGTTTGAGAACTTCAAGAGTGAAGCAGGAAGATTGAACCTCTGGGAGAAACTGGCTTCCCAGAGAGAAACTGGACATTTATTTATCGCTTACTGGACTAATTTTACACTCTGTTTTGTGGATTATTTGATGGACATTCTGGATTGCTTGGAATAAATATGCTTTGGATTGCTCACTCATTTCTCGCTCTGTTGATCGTGTAATATGGGAGAAGGACCCTGTGACATGGCCTAACAGGAGTTTCTACATACACTGTATTTACCTGTTGCTGTCTTTATTGGTCACATTTTTTTTTAAACGTAAGTCTGTGTACATATTTTATAAATTTGGTTAAAAAACCCCAAATTGTTCACATAGTAAAATGTAACGTCAATTAGTCAAATTACAATCTAAAGTTAAATTAACATTACATTTTTGAAATAGAAGAAATGGGGTAGGGAAAAGGGGAAAGTAAAGGGGAAAAAAAAGGTGGGGGGGGGAAAGGAAAAGGCTATAGGATTGAAGAAAAAGGCAAACTAGAATTGTAGTACAGTTTTGGCTGAAAATTTAACTTCACCCGACTTCATTGTGATCGCGCGGCTGTGTGCGTGTGCCGTGGCTTGATTTGCGATCACAGGTGAAGGACTCACCGGTGACCGCAAATCTCCTGAGTTACTGAAGTGAGCCACGCGATCACTGGTGCCGTCACTCAGGTTACCTGCGGCCAGCTCGAGTCCTCCACCCGAGACCTGTGGCCGCGGGTAACCTGAGTGACGTCTCCGCTGACTCACTTCAGTTTCTGCGTGGAGCTGACAGAGAGTGGCGGTGTTCTGCGGCCGCTCCTGTCAGCTTCATGTAACAGAGCTGGATGCGTCGCGGTACCTCATGTGGATTACGCCGGACCTGGAGGGGTGTTTAAAGATTTTAATTAAGTGGTGAAAGAGGGTGTTTTTTGTCTTTTATTTCAAATTAAGGATTTTTTTGGGTGTATGTGTTTTACTTTCACTTACAGGTTAATCATTGGGGGTGTCTCATAGACGCCTGCAATGATTAACGTAGGACTTAGTGACAGCTATGGGCTGCTGCCATTAACTCCTTATTACCCAGATTGCCACCGCACCAGGGCAATTCTGGATGAGCCGGGTAGAGTCCCGCGACTGTCACATCTAATCGATACGGCAATTCCGGGCGGCTGCTGGCTGATACTTTTAGGCTGGGGAGCCCCCCATAACGAGGGGCTCCCCATCCTGAGAATACCAGCCTTCAGCCGTGTGGCTTTATCTTGGCTGGTATCAAAATTGGGGCGGACCGCACGCCGTTTTTTTTTTTTTAAATTCTTTATTTTACTGCACTACATAGACCCGCCCACCTGCGGCTGTGATTGGTTGCAGTGAGACAGCTGTCACTCAGCGTGGGGGCGTGTCTGAATGCAACCAATCATAGGTGCCGGTGGGCGGGGGAAGCAGTGAATCCGAGATGGAATAATGAGCGGCTGGCATTTTAAAAAGCTAGAGAAGCCACCGCAGTGATGGCCGTGCAGCGCCGCGCCGGTGTTCGATCAGTGATCGGTGAGTATGAGAGAGGGGGGAGAGGGATAGACCGACAGAGAGAGAGAGAGAGAGACACCGACCGACAGGGAGACAGAGAGACCGACATTGCAACCAAAACGCACACAAGAAGTGACATGTTGCTTTTTAGAACGCAGTGTCTTGGCAGCAGCCGAAACACTGCGTTCTAAAACGCAACGTGGGGATGGAATTTGCACAATTTTCATAGATTGTGTAGGGAACGCAGGACGCATGCAGTTACGCTGCAGTGCAATACGCAGCGTAACTGCATGCAAATACGCAACGTGGGCACATAGCCTTAGAATAAAAGAAGACGGAAAATAGTATTAAGTCATTTTTACAGGTAGTAGCTCCACTAACTCAAGGATATATAATAATAAGAATATATATATATATATATATATATATATATATATATATATATATATATATATATATATATATATATATATATATAAATAATAATCGGGATTGAACTTCTGTGACCAAAGGTTCCATCTCACCGAGTATTTATCATATTATCTATCTTTCAAAGCAAATTTAAATTCATAAAGATTGTGAGAGGAAATTCTTTTTATTACTTCATGCATAGATGGAACATTAGTATTTCTCCAGTTGGCAGCAAGGAGATTTTTTAATCACTTGTATGATTTGACCGGTAATATGTCTATAATTTAAGTTAAGTTCATCTATCCCAATTGATAGCAGAACTACCGTATTTTCTTACTATAAGATGCACCGGACCATAAGACGCACCCTGGTTTTAGAGCAGGAAAAGAATATTTTAAGCAAAAAATGTGGTCATGACACACTGTTATGGGGCGAAGATCTGCTGACACTGTTATGGGGGTAATGTCCCCAAATTCTCTACTAAGGTACCCCATCCTGGTAATGATCCTCCTGCCTTGTATATACAGTATATGTCCCTCATCCTGGTATAGCCCCCATCTTGCTATATACAGTCATCCCGGCATATGGCCGCATCCTGCTATATACTGGCATATGGCCGCATCCTGCTATATACTGGCATATGGCCGCATCCTGCTATATACCCCATCCTGGCATATGGCCCCATCCTGCTATATAACCCATCCTGGCATATGGCTCCATCCTGCTCAAATACCCCCGTCCTGCTCATATACCCCCGTCCTGCTCATATACCCCCGTCCTGCTCATATACCCCCGTCCTGCTCATATACCCCCGTCCTGCTCATATACCCCCGTCCTGCTCATATACCCCCGTCCTGCTCATATACCCCCGTCCTGCTCATATACCCCCGTCCTGCTCATATACCCCCGTCCTGCTCATATACCCCCGTCCTGCTCATATACCCCCGTCCTGCTCATATACCCCCGTCCTGCTCATATACCCCCGTCCTGCTCATATACCCCCGTCCTGCTCATATACCCCCGTCCTGCTCATATACCCCCGTCCTGCTCATATACCCCCGTCCTGCTCATATACCCCCGTCCTGCTCATATACCCCCGTCCTGCTCATAATATACCCCCATCCTGCTCATAATATACCCCCATCCTGCTCATAATATACCCCCTTCCTGCTCATAATATACCCCCATCCTTCTCATAATATACCCCCATCCTGCTCATAATATACCCCCATCCTGCTATACACCCCCATCCTGCTAGATGCCCTTATCCTGGTATATGCCGTCATCCTGCTATATACCCCCATCCTGGTATACGGCCCGCATCCTGTGGCACATAAAAAAAAAAAAAATGTTCATACTAACCTTATGTCACTCCCTGCAGCATCGCTCCTCCTCCGTCTGTGTCAGCAGCATCGCAGCTGGAGTATGGAGCCGGCCACGATCCTTGCAGCTTCGCTCGTCCTCCTGTCTGTGCCGGCGGCGGCTGCGATTAGACACGTGCGCACAGGGATGACGTCATTGCTGTGCGCACCGCTAGTCTCCAAACAGCTGCCGCCGGCACAGACAGGCGGACATTGCGGTGCTGCAGGGATTGTGGCCGGTGAGTATGTATACTGATTCACTGCACCCCGCGCTGATGATGATGCGCTGGGGGCAGTGAATATAGCCGCACATGATCACTCCAGGCTGTAGTTGCCAGGGGTGATCATGCGGGCAGGCTGTTTAATATGCACGCATTTCCCGCCCATCACCCCGCCCACCTGTCAGCGCCGGCTTCAGCGCTGAAAGATGATGGGCGGGAGGATGGGCATGCATATTAAATGAGCAGGTCCACGTGGTCACGGCAGGCGCTGCTACAGCCTGCTCGTGCCGCCGATGAACTGCTCCACTGCAGCACCCTCATTCTCCGCAGGCATGCCCTACATTCAGACTGTAAGACGCACTCCCCACTTTCCCCCAACATTTGGGGAAAAAAAGTGTGTCTTTATAGTCCGAAAACTACGGTAATTCTGCAGAGAGACTAATTTCAGATGAGGTTACATTATGGAGGAGAATTTCTGTATCTCTCCACAATTTCTTCAGGTTTGGACAACTCCAAAAAAAATATGACTGGTAGTACCTCTCTATACACACTCTCTCCAACATAAATCATAATTATGAGAAATGAATCAATGTAGTTTTTGTGGGTTATAGTACCACTCAACCAGTATCTTATAATAAGATTATGAATATACAGGTAGAATTCGAGTATGTATAGGTTAACGCAGATTTCCATTTGTAAGATGGAAATGTTGTATTCATTTTGTTTTTTCCAAAATTCCATATTTTTAATTTCTTAAACGTATAGTCATCATTTAAAAATTTAATATATGTTACTGGTATTCCATAAGCCTATTTTTAATGGGTTGTTTAGTAAGTCTATGATGAAGGTGGGTAATTTATTTGATATGTGTTTCTTGCAGACACTCCCATATAAGAGTCCATTTATATTTCACTGATATTGGTAGATTGTATTTTTAAGTAATATGTCAAAAGGAATAATACCTTTTATTACCTACAATATAGTCAAGGAAATGTATACCATATCTTTTCCAATTTAATAATTTAATTCTTGGTATCATGAGTTCCAAAGTATCTATCGCGATGTTTTTTAAACTTGACCTTTTGTGTTAAAGGAAACCTGTCACCACTTTTTTTGGCTGTAAACTGCGGCCACCACCACAGGGCTCTTATATACAGCATTCTAACATGCTGTATACAAGACCTTCAGAAGGAGGAGGACGAAGATGGCCGAAAGAGGCGGCGCCGGTGCCGGACAACGGAGACTCCTCCGTGACCCAATTCCACCGCAGCGCGACCGTTAGGTAAGTATTATAAAGTGGTTTTTATGTAGTCACAGCAGCCTGGGCTCTTATATACAGCATGTTAGATTGCTCTATATCAGAGTCCTGTGGTGGTGGCCGCAGCTTATAGCCAAAAAAAGTGGTGACAGGTTCCATTTAGGCTATGTGCACAGAGTGCGTTTTTCGGGTGCGTTTTTGGCCTCAAAACTGCATGACTTTGCTTCCCCAGCAAAGTGTCTGAGTTTTCATTTTTGCTGTCCGCACACAACTTTTTTTTTTTTTTAAGCTGCGTTTTTGATCTTAAAAAAAAAATGGACATGTCAATTCTTTTTTGCGTTTTTCTGCGTTTTCCCCCCATGCAATGCATTGGAAAAACACAGAAAAACGCAGCCAAAAAAGGCACCAAATCGCGGTAAAAACGCATGCGTTATTTTGCCGCGTTTTTAGCCGCCGGTGCGTTTTTAGTGGCCAAAAACGCAGCGTCAAAAAAACGCAGCATGTGCACATAGCCTTAAACAGTTTAGCAGAGTTCTCCAAGCTTTTATCTCTGCACTATTAGTAGGGTTACTTGGTATTTTTTTATTTGTTCTAAGCAGATAAGCTAAGAGTAAGTATTTTTTATTTTTATTCCAGGTAGTGAATTTTTCAAGAGACATCCAGTTGTTATCAAGGTTCTCTAAGGGTGTGTGCGCACGTTGCTTTTTACCTGCTTTTTACCTGCTTTTTTGCTGCTTTTTCTTCTGCGCTGTTTAATGCCAAAATGGATGTGTTCTTCTATTCAAGCAAAGTCTATGGGAATTTGGGTTTCTTGTTCACACTATGTTGTTCAAAATGCTGCCTTTTTGTGGCAGAACTTTGGTCAAAAACTCAGCTTTTCAAAGAAGCAACATGTCAATTGTTTTTGCCATTTGGGTTTTGCACTGCAAAGCTGAGTTTTTGACCAAAGTTCTGCCACAAAAAGGCAGCATTTTGAACAACATAGTGTGAACAAGAAACCCAAATTCCCATAGACTTTGCTTGAATAGAAGAACACATCCATTTTGGCATTAAACAGCGCAGAAGAAAAAGCAGCAAAAAAGCAGGTAAAAAGCAGGTAAAAAGCAACGTGCGCACATACCCTAATAGTGTAAATGGAGTTTGTTTTACTAGGTTGCTTGGGTAATAGGATTGTATATTAGGCACACCAAAGCCACCTTTCCATTTGTGTTTAACTATAGTATGGTTTTAGGGCAGGGATCTCAAACTCTGCTGGGTGTATGGGCCGCACATAGAAGAAAAAATATTTGGGGGGGGGGGGGGCGCATTCTTTGCAGGACAAAGTGACATTTTAGTGATTCCATGTATTTTCTTCTATACACCTTTTGGATCACTTTTTGTAAACATTTTTTGCTTGTTTATTGAAACAAACCTGCATTTTTTGTAACGTTTATATGTAAAAAAGCATTTTTAATGGTAAAAACATTTTTTTTTTATGTATCTTGTACCCAGTAGTAATGTGCCCCTCCTTGTGCCTTGTAGTAATGTGCCCATCTTTGTGCCCAGTAGTATTGTGCCCATCCTTGTAGCATTGTATCCATTCTTGTCCCCTGTAGTAATGTCCACCATCATTGTGCCCAGTAGCAATGTGCACATCATTGTAGTATTGTGCCCATCCTTGTGCCCATCCTTGTAGCATTGTGCCCATCCTTGTAGCATTGTGCCCATTCTTGTCCCCTGTAGTAATGTCCTCTTTCCCCCGGCACCCAGCTTTCCCACCCCATGCTTGTATCTTTGTCCCCCATCCTGGTATATAACCCTATCCATCTTTTTTTTTTTTTTTTTTTCCCCTGTACATTTATATTTGCGCTTTAAATAACATTATAGATTTATTCATGTTGCATCTAAAAATGGTAGTTTTTTTTTTAGTAGTACACGAATTTTTGGTATTTTTAAGAGGGTTTTTTGGCCCTTTTAGTATTAATTCTGCTGTTTTAGTATCCGAATTTTAAAAATGCCACACATGTACACATTCACACAAATGCAGCTATATACACTAGATTTCGCTTTATATACTGTGTATGTGAGCATTTTGTACACACTGTATATACAAAGAAATAAGAAAATTGGATGTCTGCTAGCAAACCATGAAGATGAGGAGACCCAGCAACCATCACAGGACAGCGGTGAGGTATATCATCAGTTACAGGGCAGTAGAGAAGGGGCAAAACAATGCAGCTATGGGAGGTAAATAGGAGGATAGAAGAGGGTAGTGGTGGAGGGGGGTAGGAGAGTGCAGCTGTGGAGGAGGGGGCAGGAGAGTATAGCTGTGGGGGTGCAGAAGAGTGTAGCTGTGGGGGAGGGGGCAGGACAGTGTAGCTGTGGGGGAGGGGGCAGGACAGTGTAGCTGTGGGGGAGGGAGGCAGGAGAGTGTAGCTGTGGGGAAGGGGGGTAGGATAGTACAGCTGTGTGGGAGGGGGCACGTCAGGTCGCATTGTGTTCCTCTGGAGCCTCCTGCTACTGCTGACTACAGAGCAATGGCAGTGCAGGAGACAGGGATACAAACGCCTCAGAAGTCTCTCATATTTCTGCAGCACTCACTGCACAGGCCTGAGACTCCACAGCAGCTATGTGCTGGTGGGCGGGGCTTACTCCTGTGATGCTCCAGAGTGTAGGAGATGGCTGTGCGCAGCATTTCTCCCCTCTTCTGATGGATGGTACATGCAGCATATGTGCTGTATGCTGGAGGAGAGACTGTCAGGGGCACAGTAGGGGATCCATCCCCAGCAGATGCTCAGCCATCGGCCGGGTGATCACTGTGACCATAATCCCGTCCACCTCTCAGCAATGACTTCAGTGGAAAGAGGTAGGTGGGATTATGGGCGTGGAGAGCAGGGAATATACAATTGCTTAAGTAGCCGGGACATGTGTGATCTCCAGAGTGGCTGCCTCCTGTGACGCGCAATGTGCAGGGACCAGACGGTCAGTGCTGCAATATATCTCAGCTGGATCTGCGCACTTGGGCACACAATAAGCTGAAATGAGTACTGGGTTTTTCCGACTGCGATTGTTCCGCCCTTGGTGCAGAGAGCTCCTAGCTTGCGCTGTGCCGCAAATGCATCAACTGTAGTAAAGCTGCGCCGGCCCCCTGCATAGTAACGCGATTGTCACGGGGTCTGCGGGCACTCGGGCCGCGACAAGCAGTCTCAGGGGCCGTGTGTTTCAGACCTCTGTTTTAGAGGTTCTAGGCTTTTTGCTTTGCCAGATAAACTTTTGTAATTGAGATTGAATTTTTCTTAACCACATATTGGGGATATTAAGGGGTAAACCTCTAAAGGTATATAGAATTCCTTTCTCGCCTTTTCATTGGGGGACACAGACAGTGGGTATTATGATGTCTCCAGGGAGGCGTGACACTAGATTTGCAAAAGTGTTAGCTCCTTCCCCCACAGCATATACCCTAGCTAGGCAGGAAACTAGCTCAGTTTTTCCTAGTGTCAGCAGGGAGGCTGACATGTCTGGACTGAGCTCCACCAGAGGTGCCTCAGGACAGCTTATTTTGTTTTTATTTTTACTTTTTATTTTGTTTTCTTTTGTTTATTCATTCTATTTTTGATTATGGGGCAATACCAGGGTGCCTTGCCACCCCCGTTCCCCTGGTGTTCGGGCAGAGGAAACCTGGCGTGCACAAGCCGTCAGTCTTCCCTTGCGCCCAAGTGGTCGGGTCTGCGTACCCCTCCCTGCTCCCTGGAAGCACCTCACACCAAGGTAGCTCCAGAGGGCTAAGCAGAGCCGAGGACCTGCTTCAGCCTTGAGCCGAAGATGCATTTCTGAGATCCCCGCATCCATCACCGACGCGTCTTCAGATGGAGCCAGGAGTAGGTAGGGAGACGACGAGTCATCTGTCCCCTGCATCCAAACCGCTGCCTGGAACAGCAATGCAGGCCGTGATCCCGGGGACCATCATTAATTTAGCCCCTGGCTTCGGCCTGCATTCTAGCAACGCCCCCTCTCACTGCTCTGGAAGCCGCTCCCTCACTCAGGAGCAGCTCCTTTCCGATTGGCCGTCACACTTAGTCCCAGCCCTGAGACCAATCAGCCTCCGGGGGCCGTCTCTCTCCTCCATGCTGCCAGGAACACTGGAAGCCATTTTCCACGTGGGGAGCAGACTCGGGTGAGATCGCCTCCTTGGCTCTGCACTTCTGCAGCACTATATACCGCTCTGCTCAGCGGTATATCACTGTCTTTCTAGCGGTGTGTGCGTGCTGGCAAGCGGTGTATATCAGCTATTAGCGGTATATACTGGCTCTGCCTGCAGGTATATGCTGGCTGTTTGACAGTATATGCCATTTTGCTACGGTATATACTGGCCATGCATAGCAGTCACTTTATAATACTGCTAGTGGCTCCTCACTCATATAACTCTACCCCTATAGGGCTGTAGGACTCTATTGCTGACATGCGTAACCGCAAGGGTGATAAAGTTTCCCAGGCGTCCTCTACGGACCTGTACTATGCTCTTACCACCTGTGGACGCTCGTTTTCTGATAGCCGAAGCTATCCACTATGCCGGGGCTGCGATGCCCCTTCTACTGTGTCACAACAGACCCCGTTGCCGGACCAGGATGCCGTGCAGTCTCTGGATTCTGCTCCAGAATGGGTGTATGGGCCGCACAGAGGAAAAAAAAATATTTTGGGGGGCCGCATTCTTTGCAGGACAAAGTGACATTTTTATTGGTACCATATATAATATATATATTTTTTTTTACACACCTTGGGATTACTGATTTTCTACATTTTCACTTGTTCATTATAGCAAACGTGCACATTCTTTGTTTAAATATAAACTTTTTTTTTTTTTTTTTTACATTTTATCCCTTTCTTGTAACTAATAGTCTTACAATTAGCACTATATAGAAATTTTGACCAACATCTTTTAGTAATGTTCCCCATATTGTTGTAACATGCCCATCCTTGTCCCCTTGTAGTATTGTGCCCCATCCCACAGTAATGTGCTCATCCTTGTCCCCTTGTAGTATTGTGCCCCATCCTAGTCCCCATCCCACAGTAATGTGCTCATCCTTGTCCCCATCCTAAAGTAATGTTCCCCATCCTTATCCCCATTTTGCAGTAATGTGTTCATCCTTGTCCCCATGTTATAGTAATGTCCCCATCTTATAGTAATGTTCCCCATCCTTGTCCCCTTGTAGTACTGTCCCCATTCTATAGTAATGTGCCCATCCTTTAGTAATGTGCCAACTTTGTCCCCACCCTATAGTAATGTCCCCAGCATTATCCCTATTCTATAGTAATGTTTCCCATCCTTGTCCCCTTGTAGTAATGTCCCTATCCTACATTAATGTGCCCACCTTGTCCCCATCCTATAGTAATGTGCCCACCTTGTCCCCATCCTATAGTCATGTCCCCAGCCTTGTCCGCATCCTATAGTCATGTGCCCATCCTAGTGCCTATCCTATAGTAATGTGCCCATCCTAGTCCCTATCCTATAGTAATGTGCCCATCCTAGTCCCTATCCTATAGTAATGTGCCCATCCTAGTCCCTATCCTATAGTAATGTGCCCATCCTAGTCCCTATCCTATAGTAATGTGCCCATCCTAGTCCCTATCCTATAGTAATGTGCCCATCCTAGTCCCTATCCTAATGTCCTCATACTATAGTAATAATGTCCCCATCCTTGTCCCCATCTCATAGTATGTGCGCACTTTGTCCCCATCCTGTAGTAATGGGTCAGCACTCAGCAGCTCCCCTCACCTTCCAAGACGCCGGAGTGAAGCTGAGGGGAGTGGTCTCTGGACCCAGATCCACAGTGATTGGAGAAATCGGTCACAAGGCCGGTCTCTCCAATCAGAGCTGGGGGCGGGTGAAACACAGGTCACCCAGCTCCAGCCAATGATCAGGGCTACAGCTGCCCTGATCTTGGCTGGATTTCAATGTTTCAGCGATTTTCAATGGCTGAAACATTAGTTGCTGTGATTGGCTGACGAACGCCGCTCAGCCAATCACAGCCTCCGTAGGTCCGGGGAGGAGACACCACCCCTCCTGAGGTCCCCTCCTCCCCGAATCTAAGGTATTTGCAGCCATTACGCTGATGATGATTTCGCCATGACGTACTGGATATGTCATGGGTCCTTAAGTATCAGGGAGCCATAACGTACCCAGTACGTCATAGGTCGCTAAGGGGTTAACATCAAACACACACACACACACACACACACACACACCATTCTTATCACCTGTACCGCGCCCCCTCCGCTGCCTCATCTCTGCTTCGTGCGGCCCCCAGGCCCGTGCCCCTGTTACTATCGCGGCAGCTGCAGTGTCACGGTCAGTGATTTATGTGTGATGATTGTATTGCCGGCGCGAGAGCACAGCGCCAGCAACACATTCATCTGACATAAAGTGCAGACAGTGGCTGCAGCCCCTACACCTGCCGCTATAGTGAACGGGGGCACGGGCCTGGGGGCCGCACGAAGCAGCCTGAGGGGCCGCATGCGGCCTGCGGGCCGCGTGTTTGAGACCCCTGGTCTAGTCCCTCTTCCCCAGAATGTAAAAAGGCCGTTTCCAAAAGGCGCCATTGCGACCTCTACGCCTCTTCAGACTCGGACGATGGTCAATCTGACCCGGGCTCTGTGACTTTTAGTAGTCACGATTCCCAAGACTCTGACTCTGATTCAGATGTCCTTTCTGAGTCTAGGCATATAGAAGACACACTAATTTCGGCTGTCAATCACTCTGTCGATCTCTGATCAGCCTCCTTACCCGACTTCTCAGTCGGCAATCAAGCGGGCCAAGAAGCCTCCTAAATCCTTTGCTCAGGATCCGGTTTTTCGGCAAATTATATCTAAACGGTGGGATCACCCTGATAGAAGGTTTAATAAAAAACCCTTCTCTTCATTCGCTTATCCCTTTCTCTCTGAAATGGTTAAGCCCTGGTCAGTACCCCCCATTGTGGATCCGCCAGTATCCAGACTGGCTAAACACACGGTCATGTCTGTTTCAGACAACGCGTCTCTCAAGGACTCGTCCGACCACGCAGTTGATGCTGCGGTCAAATCTATTTTCCAGGCTTCGGGCTCCTCTCTTCGCCCCCTGTTTGCCTTAACATGGGTCGTGAGAGCTATGGGTGTGTGGAGCAAGAACCTATGCAGGATGCTTCGCTCTTGTTCTCTCTAGCCTCTAATTATTTTCTTCACGGCTCCCTAGATGCAGCTAGTTTGCCAGCCCTATCGGCGGCCAATGCTGTGTTTGCCCGCAGAGTCCTTTGGCTAAAAATATGGAATGCGGACAGTGTCTCCAAGAAATCCCTGTCCACACTCCCCTTCCATGGCCTGCGTCTGTTTGGAGAATCCCTGGACAAACTCATATCTGAGACGACGGGTGGTAAAAGTACCATTCTACCTCAAAAGCGGCCTGTATCCAGGAATTTTAAAAAATCTCCTTGGCGCAGGCAGTCCTTTCGGCCTGCCCCCCAAAAACCATCAGCCCAAGGATCGTCCCAACGCTCAGATCGAGGATCCGGTCTCTCAAGGGGCTCTTCTTGGCGTTCCCACTCCAAGCAAACCTAAACCCAAAGGACCTCGCTCTGTACAGGCCCCCTCAGCATGACGCCAGGTATCCCTCAGATCCGACTCCTGTTGGAGGGCGGCTTCTGCTTTTCGGGATATCTGGCTAGACCACACTCACGATGCTTGGGTTCGAGAAATCGTCACCTCAGGTTACAAGATCGATTTCCATTCCCTGCCGGCCAACAGGTTTCTGCGTTCTCGTCTTCCAAAGTCTAAAACGCAAAGCCAGGCCTTATTTCAGGCCATAGCCTCTTTACAGAAAGCAAATGTTATCATTCCAGTGCCCTTGGAACAGCGCGGCAAAGGTTTCTATTCAAACCTTTTTGTCGTTCCCAAAAAAGATGGCTTTGTCCGCCCTATCTTGGACCTCAAACGGCTGAACAAATTCGTACGGATTTGAACTTTCCGAATGGAATCATTGAGAGCAGTGCTAGCCGCCATGGAACCTGGAAAATTCCTAGCTTCCATAGACGTTCAAGATGCTTATTTCCATATTCCCATAAGTGTCTCTCATCAACGGTTCTTTCACTTTGCCGTAGGACACCGTCATTTTCAATTCAGGGCCCTCCCCTTTGGGCTGGCCACTGCATCTCGGGTCTTCACGAAGGTCATGGCGGCCGTCATGTCCATTTTACACCCCAGAGGCATCCTGGTCATTCCCTATTTGGACGACCTTCTTGTCAAAGGGAGCTCTCTTCAAGTTTGCTCAGAAAGCGTGCAGATTTGCCTAGACACGCTGTCAAGGCTAGGGTGGCTTATCAACTTCAACAAGTCATCCCTCATTCCTCATCAGCGCATCACCTTTTTAGGTATGCTGATAGACACGGCTCAGTCCCGGGTTTTTCTTCCAGAGGACAAGAGGTCTTCCCTGATCCGGGCCGCCCAATCCCTCCGCTCTCGCCGTCACACATCCCTTCGGAATGGAATGAGAGTGTTAGGCAAGATGGTGGCGGTCATAGAAGCCGTGTCCTTTGCCCAATTCCATCTGCGCCCTCTACAACTGGATCTTCTATCCTCCTGGGACAAGAATCCAGCTTCCCTAGACCGGTCAGTCCGCCTATCTCGGTCTGCGCTCAGCTCCCTCATCTGGTGGACTCAAGCCTCATCCCTATCTCAAGGGAAGTCCTTCCGCCCGGTCCACTGGCAAGTAGTCACGACGGATGCCAGCCTGATAGGCTGGGGGGCGGTGTTTCTCCACCATACTGTTCATGGACGCTGGTCTCCTTCCGAGCGCTCCCTGCACATCAATGTTCTGGAGATCAGAGCCATATTTTTGGCCCTTCAGAATTTTCAACCCTTACTATTGGGCCTCCCTGTTCGGATCCAGTCAGACAATGCCACGGTCGTGGCTTACATCAACCGTCAGGGAGGAACTCGCAGCAAGGCAGCGATGACGGAAGTATCCAGGATTCTTCTTTGGGCAGAGAAGCACATCCCCATTATTTCAGCTGTCCATATCCCAGGGATAGACAACTGGGCCGCAGACTTTCTCAGCAGGTAAGGTCTAGCGGCAGGGGAATGGTCCCTCCACGACGAAGTGTTCCATCAGATCACTCTTTGTTGGGGACTCCCGGATGTGGACCTCATGGCGTCTCGAATGAATGCCAAAATACGTCCCTTCATATCCTGGTCGAGAGACCCGCTAGCGATCGGCTCCGACGCCCTAGTCTTTCCGTGGGCGCAGTGCCGCCTACCCTACATCTTCCCTCCGTTTCCTCTCATTCCGAGAGTAATCAAGAAAATCACATCGGAGGGAATCCCGGTGATCCTCGTGGCCCCGGAGTGGCCCAGGAGAGCCTGGTACCCAGAGCTTCTCCAACTGCTCAGCGACACTCCCTGGCGTCTTCCCGACCGCCCGGATCTTCTGTCGCAAGGTCCAATATTCCACCAGAATACAGCACAGCTGCATTTGACGGCGTGGCGCTTGAATCCTTGATTCTAGTAAAATCAGGTCTTTCTTCTAAGGTAGTTCATACCATGCTTAATGCTCGGAAGCCCTCCGCCGCCAGTATCTACCACAGGACCTGGAAGACCTATCTTTCCTGGTGTGACCGTCCTAATCAGTCGCCCCTTACCTTTTCAATCCCTAATGTTCTTGCCTTTCTGCAAGACTGACTGGACTCGGGACTAGCTCTCAGTACCCTTAAAGGACAAGTTTCTGCCTTGTCAGTATTTTTCCAGAAGCGGCTGGCTTCTCGCCCTCACGTCCGTACCTTAGATCCCTGGGATCTAAATCTGGTTCTCGGGGCTCTTCGGCTTCCTCCCTCGGACCTCTGGGGGAAATCTCTCTTAGACGACTGTCCTGGAAGGTTGCCTTTTTAGTCGCCATTACCTCTATCAGGCGAGTGTCCGAACTAGCGGCTCTTTCCTGTCGCTCACCTTACCTGATTTTCCATCATAAGGTGGTCCTTCGGCCTTCCCCTGTTTTTCTCCCGAAGGTCATATCTTCTTTCCACTTAAATGAGGACATTGTGTTGCCGTCATTCTGCCCGGTCCCGGTCCACTCTTTTGAAAAAGCCCTTCACACTCTAGATCTCGTCAGGGCTCTGCGAATCTACATCTCCAGAACAGCGCCGTTGCGCAAGTCCGATGCCCTCTTCGTCCTCTCACAAGGACACAAAAAGGGCAATCCGGCTTCTAAATCCACGATTTCTCGATGGATCAGGACTGCCATCTGTGAGGCTTACAAAACACGAGGTGTTGTTCCTCCTCAATCTGTGTGGGCCCACTCTACGCGAGCAGTGGGTGTTTCGGCGGCCCAACTTTGCAAGGCCGCTACCTGGTCCAGTGTGCACACGTTTACAAAATTCTACAGAGTGCATACGCATGCCTTCGCGGATGCTGCTCTTGGAAGACCAGTCCTTCAGGCGGCAGTGGCCCATTTATAAGTGGCCACTGATCGTTTTTTTGACATTGTTTTGATATGTGTTCGCTGCAGTTGCAGTCGTTAGTCAGCTCTTAGGGTATGTGCGCACGTTGCTTTTTACCTGCTTTTTTGCTGCTTTTTCTTCTGCGCTGTTTAATGCCAAAATGGATGTGTTCTTCTATTCAAGCAAAGTCTATGGGAATTTGGGTTTCTTGTTCACACTATGTTGTTCAAAATGCTGCCTTTTTGTGGCAGAACTTTGGTCAAAAACTCAGCTTTGCAGTGCAAAACCCAAATGGCAAAAACAATTGACATGTTGCTTCTTTGAAAAGCTGAGTTTTTGACCAAAGTTCTGCCTCAAAAAGGCAGCATTTTGAACAACATAGTGTGAACAAGAAGCCCAAATTCCCATAGACTTTGCTTGAATAGAAGAACACATCCATTTTGGCATTAAACAGCGCAGAAGAAAAAGCAGCAAAAAAGCAGGTAAAAGGCAGGTAAAAAGCAACGTGCGCACATTAGTCTGATGTTATACACTGTTAATAGTTCAGTTCCCACCCAGGGACTGCTTTGGGACGTCCCACTGTCTGTGTCCCCCAATAAAAAGGCGAGAAAGGAAATTACATTTTTGTGTACTCACCGTAAAATGTCTCCCTTGGAGCCTTTCATTGGGGGACACAGCTCCCACCCTTGTGGTTTTGGTTGTCCTTCTCCTACTGCTTTTACACCAAACTGAGCTAGTTTCCTGCCTAGCTAGGGTATATGCTGTGGGGGGAGGAGCTAACACTTTTGCAAATTTAGTGTCACGCCTCCCTGAAGACATCATAATACCCACTGTCTGTGTCCCCCAATGAAAGGCTCCAAGGAACACATTTTACAGTGAGTACCCAAAAATGTCATTTTTTGGTAAAATAATACTTTGTATGATGTCATTTTCCCAATCCATGAGGTCTTTTCTATTTTTAAAGCTTTCAGGACATTGTCCAGAGCAGCAAGAAGGTGTTTCATGTTAAAGGGTATAATTTTATTTAAATTACCGTATTTTTCGAACTATAAGGCCCTGTGCGCACTTGCCGGTTTTTGCCGCGGATTTCCTGTGGTTTTGCTGCATGTTTCTCTGCAGAAAATGTTCATAACATCACCAACAAAACCTATGGGAAAAATAAATGCTGTGTGCACTATGCGGATTTTGACAGCTGCATGTTTTGCTGCAGGATTCCCGCAGCAAAAACAATAGCATGTCAATTATTTTCCGCACGTCGCTGCGGGATTTCACTCCATTGACTGCAATGTAATCGTGAAATGCCGCAGGGAATAACGCAGGCAGCAAATTCTGTGCGGTTCATTGCGTTTTCCTGCGTTATTCCCTCCGGTATTTCGCGGTTTACCTGCGGTAATGTACATCGCTGCCCTGCAGTTTGCAGGGAAGTGATGTCATTACAGGAAGAGGAAGCAAAGCAGAGAGTAAACACACACATCACAGACAGACACATAGAATACACACACATCACACACAGACATATAGAATACACATAGAAATCAAATGGAAATATAGGAAAAAAAAAACACGTGGGCTCCGCTGTATATTTACCGTCCAGCCGAAGTAAGCACACAGCGGCGGCACGGTATTCTCAGGCTGAGGAGGGCGAGGGGCAGGGTTAATGTCCCCCGCCTCCCACCCCCTCCCGCAGCCGAGAATATCATCCGCAGCTGCCCCGGGACTGTCGCATCCATTATGCGGCAGTACCGGAGTGTCCCCAGCTCTTCTAGATGCCGTGATGCAGTGGCAATCCAGGTAAAAAAGGAGTTAATGGCGGCGGATCGCGGCCATTAAGTCCAGGCTTGATCATGGCAGTGTCTATGTGACAGCTGACATGATCAACCCGTAAGTAAAGTAAATAAACACACACCGAAAAATCCTTTATTTTAAATAAAGCACAAATAAGCCTCGTTCACCCGTTTATTAACCCCCCCCAAAACAAAGCTCCGACGTAATCCATGTCCTGCGATGCGTGCATCCAGCCGTGACTGACACTGCTGAATGCAGCCTCGCAGCGAGACAGCAGAGGTAACCACAGGGCATTTCCCACGGCCGGTAATGTGAATTCACTACCGACCGTGAGAAATGCAGCGATCTATCTATCTATCTATCCCTCTATCTATCTATCCCTCTATCTATCTATCCCTCTATCTATCTATCCCTCTATCTATCTATCTATCTATCTATTCTTCTATCTGTATTTATTTATCTATCTACTATCTATCTCAGAAGGAAATTATTATTTTTTTTTCTTTCAATGTGCTTTATTGCATTTAATGCAATAAAACACATGTACCAACCCGCACGCGGAAAAAACGCGGCAATACCGCGGTAAAACCGCAGCAAACCGCATGTGGTTTTCGGGTGCGGTTTGCCGCAGTTTTTTACTGCGGTTCGGTAATCTTTCAATTCCTGCGGAATTTTCTTGAGAAAATTCCATTTTCCAGTGCGCACAAAGCCTAAGACGCACTTTTTTACCCCCAAATGTTCGGGGAAAGTGGGGTGCGTTCAATAGTGAGGGTGCTGCGGTGGAGCGGGTCATCGGTGGCATGAGCAGGCTGTAACAGCCTGCCGTGACCATGTGGGCCCGCTTATTTGATATGCATGCCCATGCTCCAGCCCATCATCCCTCAGCGCTGAAGCCAACACTGACAGGTGGGTGGGGGGTGCGGGCATATCAAATGAGCGGGCCCACGTGGTCACGGCAGGCTGCTACAGCCTGGTCATGCCACCGATGATCTGTGTAGAGAGCGGTGAGCACAGCGATGATGTCATCCCTGTGCTCACCGCTAGTCTCTACACAGGTCAGCAGACAGGAGGACGAGCGATGCTGCAGACAACGGTGATGGCTCCACACTCCAGTGGCGCTGTTACCGGCACTGACAGGAGGAGGAGGAGCGACTCTGCATGGAGCGAGAAAAGCTGAGTATAAACGTTCTTTTTTTTTTTTTTTTTTTGTGTGCCACAGGATACAGGCCATTTAGCAGGATGGGGGTATATAGCAGGATGGATGGGGGTATATAGCAGGATGGATGGGGGTATATAGCAGGCTGGATGGGGTATATAGCAGGATGGATGGAGGTATATAGCAGGATGTATGGAGGTATATAGCAGGATGGATGGGGTATATAGCAGGATGGCAGTATATAACAGGATAAGGGCATATACCAGGATGGCGCTATGTAGCAGGATGGGGGCTATACCACGATGGCTGTATATAGCAGGATGGGAATATATACCATGATGGCGGTATATAGCAGGATGGGAATATATACCAGTATGGGGTACATATATACAAGGATGGGGATCATATACAAGGCAGGAGGATCATTTCCAGGAGGGTTACCTTAGTTAGAGAATTTGGGGACATTACCCCCATAACCGTGTCATCAGCAGAACCTTGCCCCATAACAGTGTGTGATGACCACATTTTTTGCTTAAAATTTTATTTTCCTATTTTCCTCCTCTCAAACCAGGGTGCGTCTTATGGTCCGGTGCGTCTTATAGTCCGAAAAATACGGTATTAGAAAGCAATATATCTAAATAAGGTACATTTCCTTCCCCCCAGGAATAGTTAAATTCGTTGTAGATAGCATCTTGTAGGCTGTCATCTAAATTGAAGCTAAGAATTTGTGACTTAAGTTTGTTAATTTTGTAGTAGGAAATATTATTAAATTCCTGTAAGGCTTTGTCAATATTTCTTAGGGGTTCTTACGGATCTGTGATTGATAAAATAATATCGTCCACATAAAGGGTCAGTTTCTACTGTTTCCAATTAGTATTAATTTCCTTAATTCTATGTTTCATTCTAATATAGTCTGCTAGAGGCTCCATAAGTAAGGCGAATAGAACTGGCGATAGTGGGCAGCCCTGTCTTGTACCATTAGTAATATGAAATTTTCTCGAAAGATAATTTATTAACATAAATTTGAGCTGAGGGTTTCGAGTAAAGAAGGGATATGCGATTTTTAATTTGCCCTATGAATCCATATTTTTCCAAAGTTGCATCCAAGTAACCCCAATGGATTCTATCAAATGCCTTCTCTGCATCTAATGCAAGAAACAGAGAAGGAACTTTTTCTTTGTTAATATGGTCACTTAGATTGAGTTTTCTAGTAGCATCTGAGGCCTGTCTCTTTTGACAAACCAAACTTGGTCCATGTTAAATATTTCTGGGATTATAGTTTGGATTGTATTTGCAATTAATTTTGAAATAATGTTTGTGTCCGTATTTACAAGTGAAATTGGCCTATAGTGCAAAACGTCTATAGGTTCTTTGTTTGATTTTAACAGCATAATTATATTCGCCCCTAGCATTTCCTCGGGATTATCATTATATGATAATAGATAATTATTAAGATTGGTTAGGTGGGGTATTAAAATGTTTTGAAATGTTGTGTAATATTCATTATTTAGGCCATCAGGGCCAGGAGATTATTCATTTTTTAAATTTTTAATAATGTTTTCTATTTTGTTATTTGTGATGGGCCTGTGCAGAACCTCGAAATAATTTTCTAAGTCTGTCTGTACCACTGTCTTAATAAAATATTTTTGTATTTGGCACCATATACTCCTGATTCTCCTGATTTGTTTACTTATCCTTGCAGTTAATTTGCCTTTCACTGGTTATCCCTTTACAATATGGAATCACCAGTGTAAATTGATGGTATGGCTAATTTGGGTATTTTATAACATTTGTGTAGTCTATGAATTTGTTCTGAGAAATAGAATGGCCTCCATCAGATCCTCCTTTCTAGATGACCTCAAATCTGACCTAATTATTGTAAGTCTGGAGAACAACCTCTCTACACAAACTTGGGTTGGTGGCAAAGTGGTGTCCACATGAGCAGCATCTCAGGGTATAAACAAATTGCCTCATGCACAGTCAGTTTTGATGTTGATGAACGGTTGAACTCTTCTACTTCTTTGAGAGCAAGTGATAAACTTTGCTGAAATATAATCAATCGGTTTGCTTTGGGAGCACAATCTGTTTCCCTGTAGCAACTAGAGATGAGCGATTTTCGAGGTTCGCCAATTTAATGTTCGAGTGATTTTGGGGGGTGCTCGAGATCGAATTCGAACGTTAGCTTTTTGCTAAAAGCTGGATAGCTCGGAGTTACGTTCGAGAACGGCTCGATCAGCAAAAAGCTATTTATTAGCTGGCTTTTCACTGTAGTAAATTTCCAACTTATCCAAGCTATTTTGAGGGTCATCAGATATCAGAAATTCCAAATAATTCAAATGACCCAAAGTCTCATGAAACATGAAATTCTTTATTATTTTATTAGACAAACACACAAGAAAAATATTAAAAAGATGGATAATGATCTAAAAATATCATGGACTCAACAAGTTTTAAGTTATCTTTTTTTTTTGTTAAATATTGTACATAATAAATTCATACAGGTTCAAAACACACAATTTTTTTGAACAAATTTTTGTACATATGTTTTTGTGAGGTTGGTCTCCTGAAAAAGTATTCAACCCCTAATCCGCCCGCATCGAGGTCAATTTTACAATTATATAGTTTGTGATCTATAAGAAAGTGCTAGTGCTTTAGCATACAGCTAAAAATAAATAAACAATTTGAGAAACCAACGATACATAAGATGAATGAGGGGTTGAATAGTTTTGTGTAGGGGTAGAAATTTGCCTATTCCAATGAATCTATGCAGAGTTATTATTTCTATAAGGCAAGCCACAGAAAAAACTACATCAGAAAAAATTATCTCTATAAGCACTCAAGTTGTCACATGAATTGCTGAAAAACTTTGTATACAAATGCCCAATATACCTATGCATCTACTGTATATTAACCCCATAGCGACGGCCTAACGTCTCAAGACGTCGGAAAAACAGGGTACTTATTCTGTTCCGACGTCTTGAGACGTCAGGCCGGAAAAAGCTTGTAGCGCCCCCCAGTGACGAAAAATCTCGGGGGTTTCAGCTACCGGAGGTAGCTGAGACCCCCAAGATTATGAATTGGGGGTTTTTTTTTGGCCCCCGAAAATGTGATCGCCGGTATACACCGTATACCGACGTACACATAAAAAAAAAAAAAAAGGCAAATAATACTGATTTCTTTCTCATCGGACATGATCAAACATGTCCGATGAGAAAGAAATATAATCCTTTAGTGCCCTCAAAGCCCCCGGTACCGGAGAAACCAACCCCCACCCCCACCGGACATCCAAAATGGCGCCGCCGCGCGCCGAAAACTGCCGCCGGCTCTGCATTCATTTCCCTCCGATCTGAAATGATCAAACATTTCAGATCGGAGGGAAATGTCCTCCCCCTGACCCCTCCTCCGGTGCACCGGAGATCTCTGGTCCCCGGAGCCCCCTCCGGTTCTCCAGAGCGCTCCCCCTTCCCCCCTCCGGAGCATGCAGGATGTCGGCGTGCAGCGGCCGCATTCATCCTGCTCTTTCTGCCGCATGTGACACGTCACATGCGGCAGAAAGGTGTCCCCAGGTCCCGCCGTCACCCCCCGTCTCTCCCCCCCCCCCCCCAGCCCCAGCCCCCGGTCTTACGTTACCTGGCGGCTGTTGCTGCTCCGTCCCCGCGATCACTCCCTCTGGAAAGCTGGCGGCGCATGCGCAGACAGCGGCTGTCAGCTGGATCCCTGCAAGCAGGGACGCTGACGTCGCTGCTGCACAGGCTGCTCCACTGTGGACCGGGGGAGAGTGAGTGCAGTAATCTGCAGCCACACTCCTCACATGGAGTGACTGCTGTTCCAGAAAATGGGGGGTACGTTCTGTGAGCGTACCCCTCATATTCTGGAATGAGGTTACTGCAGGTCACTCTGCCCTAGGTTGGACCGGGGCAGTGTGAGTGCAGTATTCTCAGATTACTGCACCCACACTGCTCATGGAGAGCTTGCTCTTCCAGAAAATGGGGGATACGTTCCCTGAACGTACCCCCCATATTCTAGAAGGTCCAGAGTCGCCGAGGGACCTCCAAAATGGATTACAGCGACCGAAATTTATTTATTTTCAATAAATTGGTAAAAGAGGAATGTTTCGGGGAGTTTTTTTTTCAAATACATTTTTTTTTTGTCTTTATTTTTTTCTATTACTGACTGGGTTAGTGATGTCGAGTATCTGTTTAGATGCCGTGACATCACTAACCCCAGGGCTTGATGCCAGGTGACATTACAGCTGGTATCAACCCCGTATATTACCCCGTTTGCCACCGCACCAGGGCGCGGGATGAGCTGGAGCGAAGCGCCAGGATTGGCGCATCTAATGGATGCGCCACTTCTGGGGCGGCTGCGGCCTGCTATTTTTAGGCTGGGAAGAGTCCAATAACCATGGCTCTTCCCACCCTGAGAATACCAGACCCCAGCTGTCCGCTCCACCTTGGCTGGTGATCTAATTTGGGGGGGATCCCACGTTTTTTTTTTTTTTTTTTAAAAAAACGCCTGGGGAGCCCTCCAAATTGATCACCAGCCAAGGTGAAGCTGTCAGCTGTGGTTTGCAGGCTACAGCTGTCTGCTTTACCCTAGCTGGCTATCAAAAATAGGGGGGACCCCACGTCGTTTATTTTAATTATTAATTTTTTGGGGGGCTAAATACAAGGCTAGGCACCCTTTAGTGCCACATGAAAGGCACTAAAGGGCGCCAGCTTAGAATATGCAGGGGGTGGGACGTTGTATATGTTTGACATCTATCCATTCATCCATTGTAGCATTTTACGCTGTGTGCCCACAATCAGGGTTTGCAGCGTTTTGGGCGCAGAGTGTTTTCCCTGCATCCATAGCGCTGCATTGTGCAGTAGAAGCACAGTGGAAGGATTTTTAGAAATCCTATGCCCACTGTGCTTCTTTTCTCCACAGCATAAACCGACCTGTGGCGCAGCTTCCTGAGCCCTCCGCATGTCAATTTATGCTGCGGAGACAAGAGTGTTGTCTGCAGGTAGCATAGAGCTCCACAGCAGCCTGAACCCAAATTGTGGGCATGGGCAGCTGCGTTCTCCCGTGGACAACACCCACATCTCTGCAGGAAGGCTGACACTGTGTACTAGACGCCGTGTCGCTGGATCATGGCCACATAGCCTAAAAGCGAGAAATTTGTTGCTACAGCAACATTTTTGTGAAGTACCTGTGGATTCAAAATGCTTACTATACTCCTGAATAAAATCCAGTTTCCAAAATGGGGTCACTTGTGGGGGGTTTCTGCTGTATAGGTACCCAAGGGGCCCTGCTAATGTGACATGGTGCCCGCAATTTATTTCAACTTTTCCAGAATTCAAATGGTGCTCCTTCCATTCCAAGCCCTCCCATTTATCCAAACAGAGGTTTTTGGCCACATGTGGGGTATCCCTGTGCTCATAAGACATTGGATAACAACCTGTGGGGTGCACGGTTTGTTGTTGCCTCTTGAAAAAGTAAGAAATATGATGCTAAAGCAACATTTTTATGAAAAAAATGAAAATTTTCAATATGGCAACCTAAGCTTATCAAATTCTGTGAAGTACTCTTGGATTCAAACTGCTCAATATACACCTAGATAAAAGCCTTGAGGTGTCTTGTTTCCAGAATGGGGTCACTTATTGGGGACCTCCACTGTTTAGGCACCTTAGGGGCTTTCCAAATGCAACATAGCGTCCGCTAATGATTCCAGCCAATTGTGCAGTCAAATGGCGCTCCTTCCCTTCCAAGCCCTGCTGTGCACCCAAACAGTTGATTTTCATCACACATAAGGTATCGGCATACTCAGGAGAAATTGCACAATAAATTTTATGCTGAATTTTTTCCTTTTACACTTGTAAAAAAAAAAGCTACCTGGTTGAAGTAACAATTTTGTGGTAAAAATGTATTATTTTTTTTTCACAGCTCAACATTATAAACTTCTGTGAAGCACCTGAGGGTTCAGGGTACTCGCGAAACATCTAGATAAATTC
This sequence comes from Anomaloglossus baeobatrachus, assembly GCF_048569485.1. NCBI lineage: Eukaryota > Metazoa > Chordata > Amphibia > Anura > Aromobatidae > Anomaloglossus > Anomaloglossus baeobatrachus. Next base: position 214,233,592 of record NC_134357.1, on the reverse strand, counting down.
CTTCTGGGGTCTATTTTCCAGAATGGGGCCACATGTTTAGGAGCTTCACTGTATAGACACCTCAGGGGCTCTCCTAATGCAACATAGCGTCCGCTATTGATTCCAGACAATTTTGCAGTCAAATGGCACTCCTCCCTTCCGAGCCCTGTCATGCGCCCAAACAGTTGATTTCCACCACATATAAGGAAATATGAGAAATTGCACAATAAATTTCATCGTGATTTTTTTCCTGTTACCCTTGTGAAAAAAAAAGCTACCTGGTTGAAATAACAATTTTGTGGTAAAATTTTATTTTTTTATTTTCATGGCTCAACGTTATAAAATTCTGTGACGCACCTGGGGGTTCAGGGTACTCACCAAACATCTAGATAAATTCCTTGAGGGGCCTAGTTTCCAAAATGGGGTCACTTGTGCGGGGTTTCTGCTGTTTAGGTACCTTAGGGGACCTCCAAATGCGACATGGTGCCTGCAATCTTTTTCAGCCAAATTTCCTTTCCAAAATTCAAATATTGCTCCTTTCGTTCCAAGCCCTCCCATTTGTCCAAACAAAGGTTTCAGACCACATGTGAGGTACCACCGCGCTCATAAAAAAGTGGTTAACAAACCTTGAGGTCAAATTTTTGGAATTACCTCTTGAAAAAATGAGAAAATTGATGCTAAAGCAACATTTTTGAGAAAATTATTAAAATTTTCAATATGACAATGTAACGTTAACAAAATCTGTGAAGTACCTGTGGATCTAAAATGCTCACTATACCCCTAGATAGAAGCCTTGAGGGGTCTAGTTTCCAAAATGGCGTCACTTGTGAGGGGTTTCTTCTGTTTAGGTACCTTAGCGGACCTGTAAATGCAACATGGTGCCCGCAATCTATTTCAGCCAAATTTGCTTTCCAAAATTCAAATATTGCTCCTTCTGTTCCGAGCCCTCCCATTTGTCCAAACAGAGATTTCTGACCACATGTGGGATATCGGCGCGCTCATAAGAAAGTGGGGAACAAGTTTTGTGGTCCATTTTGTTGTGTTATTTCTTCTAAAAGTGAATAAATTTAGGTTAGAGCAACATTTTTAGGTAAAATTTAATTTTTGCTTTTTTTCATTCCACATTGCTTTTGTTCATGTGAAGCACCTGAAGGGTTAATAAACTTCTTGAATGTGGTTTTGAGTACTTTGGGGGGTGCAGTTTTTAGAATGGTGTCACTTTTGGGTATTTTCTGTCATCTAGGCCTAATGAAGTCACTTCAAATGTGATGTGGTCCCTAAAAAAATGGTTTTGTAAATTTTGATGTAAAAATGAGAAATCGCTGATAAACTTTGAACTCTTCTAACTTCCTAACAAAAAAAAAAATTTGTTTCCAAAATTGTGCTGATGTAAAGTAGACATGTGGGAAATATTATTTATTAACTATTTTGTGTCACAGAAATCTCTGGTTTAACGGTATAAAAATTCAAAAGTTGAAAATTGCTAAATTTTCAACATTTTTGCCAAAATTCAATTTTTTTCATAAATAAACGCAAAAAATATTGTCCTAAATTTGGTACTAACATGAAGTCCAATATGTGACGAAAAAACAATCTCAAAATCACCAGGATCCGTTGAAGCGTTCCAGAGTTATAACCTCATGAAGTGACACTGGTCAGAAGTGCAAAATTTGGTCTGGTCATTAACCCCTTCACGACCGCGGGCAGTAAAATTACGTCCTATTTTAACGTGACTTAACGACCAGGGACGTAATTTTACTGCCTAAACTTCATTTGATTGCCGTGGCCATAGCAACGGCTTTCAAATGATGTCCCCTGCTGTTTCTTACAGCAGGGGACCTTTGCTTGACCCTAGGGGGGGCGGCATCGCCACCCCCTATCGACGATCGATGTGATTGGCTGTTCAAATCTGAACCGCCAACCACATCGATCGCACTAATTTCGGCAAAAATAATGCCCGAATTAGTGCGATCCTGTGAGATCCAGCTATGAGATGCCGCAGCTGCTGCAGCATATCATAGGTGGACCTCAAACATGTCTCCCCCAGCCCCTGCAGCACTGATTGGAGCGATCGTGCTATGACGCGCAATCGCTCCAATCAGTGTGCAGTGGGGCGGTGTGATTTGCCCGTGGCCGCCCTCCCCAGGCCTGTGCTGGCCTGCGAGCCCTCCCCCAACATGGCTGCAGCGTGCAGTGGCTGGTACTTGTGGTACCACGCCACCGCCGCTGCTGCCGCCGCCGCCGCCCTAGCTGTCACCGCTGCTGCACGTGAGTACTGTGCTCACTTTGCAGCCAGCCCGTGCGCGCTCCCGTGGTGCCCCTGCGCGCTCCCGTGGTGCCCCTGCGCGCTGCCATGGTAGCCCCTGCCGTGCCCCCCCCGCGATCTGCTCCCCCCAACCCCCCCCCCCCCCCCCGACATCCCGATCTGCTCCCCCCGCGATCTGACTGCCTCCCCCATTATCTCTGTTCTGCAGCTCCCTCTCCGGTCTCCCCCTCTGCTCTACCCCCTCCCCCTCTGCTTCCCCCCCCCCCCCCTCTCTGCTCTCACTCCCCCCCCCTCTCCCCCTCTGCTCTCCCCCGACGTCCTCTTACCTGTCTTCACCGGCCCGATCACATCTGCGTCCATCGCTGGGTCCTTCCTGGGCATTCTGCTGATCTGCCTGCTGCTCCTGTAAAGCTGTCCATCTCTCTGCCATCTATTCCTCTGCAGCTCTTCTGGTCAGTGTTCCTCCTGCTAGTCCTCTGGGTACTGTGAGTATAACTTTTTTTTTTTTTCCGTATCCCCTGTCCATTTTTACACCTCATCTGTCCGTGCGTCCCGCCAAGCGCTGATCAGGGATGCAGATAACGGATCGGCATCCCTGCTCAATTTTTGGCGTGACTTTTTTTTTTTTTTCCGTATCCCCGACGCTTTTTGTATCGCATCCGTCCGTGCGTCCCGCCAAGCGCTGAACAGGGATGCAGATAACGGATCGGCATCCCTGCTCAATTTTTGGCGTGACTTTTTTTTCCGTATCCCCGACGCTTTTTGTATCGCATCCGTCTGTGCGTCCCGCCAAGCGCTGATCAGGGATGCAGATAACGGATCGGCATCCCTGCTCAATTTTTGGCGTGACTTTTTTTTTTCCGTATCCCCGACGCTTTTTGTATCACATCCATCCGTGCGTCCCGCCAAGCGCTGATCAGGGATGCACATAACGGATCGGCATCCATGGTCAATTTTTGGCGTGACTTTTTTCCATATTTGCGACGCTTTTTGTATCGCATCCGTCCGTGCGTCCCACCAAGCGCTGATCAGGGATGCACATAACGGATCTGCATCCATGGTCAATTTTTGGCGTGACTTTTTTTTTTTTTACGTATCCCCGACGCTTTTTTTTATCGCATCCGACCGTGCGTCCTGCAGCGGCCGATCAGTGCACTGCGTCTGTGCGTTTGAAAAGTCAAATGGCGCTCCTTCTCTTCTGAGCCCCGCCATGCGCTCAAACAATTTATTTCCACCACATATGAGGTATCTGCGTACTCAGGAGAAAATGCACAATACATTTTATGGTGCATTTTTTCCTGTTACCCTTGTGAAAAAAAAAGCTACCTAGTTGAAGCAACCGTTTTGTGGTAAAAAAAAAAAATTTTTCTTTTCACGGCTCAACGCTATAAACTTCTGTGAAGCCCCCAGGTGTTCAAAGTGCACATCAAACATCTAGAAAAATTATTTGAGGGCTCTAGTTTCCAAAATGGGGTCACTTGTGGGGGAGCTCCACTGTTTAGGCACCATAGGGGGTCTCCAAACGTGACATGGCGTCCGCTAATGATTCAAACCAATTTTGCTGTCAAATGGCGCTCCTTCTCTTCTGAGCCCCGCCATGCGCCCAAACAATTACTTTCCACCACATATGAGGTATCTGCGTACTCAGGAGAAATTGCACAATACATTTTATGGTGCATTTTTTCCTGTTACCCTTGTGAAAAAAAAAGCTACCTAGTTGAAGCAACTGTTTTGTGGTAAAAAAAAAAAATTTTCTTTTCACGGCTCAACGCTATAAACTTCTGTGAAGCCCCCAGGTGTTCAAAGTGCACATCAAACATCTAGAAAAATTATTTGAGGGCTCTAGTTTCCAAAATGGTGTCACTTGTGGGGGAGCTCCACTGTTTAGGCACCATAGGGGGTCTCCAAACGTGACATGGCGTCCGCTAATGATTCAAACCAATTTTGCTGTCAAATGGCGCTCCTTCTCTTCTGAGCCCCGCCATGCGCCCAAACAATTACTTTCCACCACATATGAGGTATCTGCGTACTCAGGAGAAATTGCACAATACATTTTATGGTGCATTTTTTCCTGTTACCCTTGTGAAAAAAAAAGCTACCTAGTTGAAGCAACTGTTTTGTGGTAAAAAAAAAAATTTTTCTTTTCACGGCTCAACGCTATAAACTTCTGTGAAGCCCCCAGGTGTTCAAAGTGCACATCAAACATCTAGAAAAATTATTTGAGGGCTCTAGTTTCCAAAATGGTGTCACTTGTGGGGGAGCTCCACTGTTTAGGCACCATAGGGGGTCTCCAAACGTGACATGGCGTCCGCTAATGATTCCAACCAATTTTGCTGTCAAATGGCGCTCCTTCTCTTCTGAGCCCCGCCATGCGCCCAAACAATTTATTTCCACCACATATGAGGTATCTGCGTACTCAGGAGAAAATGCACAATACATTTTATGGTGCATTTTTTCCTGTTACCCTTGTGAAAAAAAAAGCTACCTAGTTGAAGCAACCGTTTTGTTGTAAAAAAAATTTTTTTTCTTTTCACGGCTCAACGCTATAAACTTCTGTGAAGCCCCCAGGTGTTCAAAGTGCTCACCAAACATCTAGAACAATTATTTGAGGGCTCTAGTTTCCAAAATGGGGTCACTTGTGGGGGAGCTCCATTGTTTAGGCACCTCAGGGGGTCTTCAAACCCGACATGGCGTCCGCTAACAGGTGCAGCTAATTTTGCACTCAAAAATTCAAATGGCGCTCCTTGCCTTCCGAGCACTGCTGTGTGTCCAAACATTTGATTTCCACCACATATCAGGTATCTGCGTACTCAGGAGAAAATGCACAATACATTTTATGGTGCATTTTTTCCTGTTACCCTTGTGAAAAAAAAAGCTACCTAGTTGAAGCAACCGTTTTGTGGTAAAAAAATTTTTTTTTCTTTTCACGGCTCAACGCTATAAACTTATGTGAAGCCCCCAGGGGTTCAAAGTGCTCACCAAACATCTAGAAAAATTATTTGAGGGCTCTAGTTTCCAAAATGGGGTCACTTGTGGGGGAGCTCCATTGGTTAGGCACCTCAGGGGGTCTTCAAACCCGACATGGCGTCTGCTAATGAGTGCAGCTAATTTTGCGTTCAAAAATTCAAATGGCGCTCCTTCCCTTCCGAGCTCTGCCGTGCGCCCAAACAATTGATTTTTACCACATATGGGGTATCAGCGTACTCAGGAGAACATGCACAATAAATTGTATTGTGTACTTTCTCTTTTCTCCCTTGTAAAAATGAAAATTTTATGGCTAAAGTAACATTTTTGTGTTAAAAAGTAAAATTTTCATTTTTTCCTTCCACATTGCTTTGGTTCCTGTGAAGCACCTAAAGGGTTAATAAACTTATTGGATGTGGTTTTGAGCAGTGTGAGGGGTGTAGTTTTTAGAATGGGGTCACTTTTGGGTATTTTCTGTCACCTAGGCCTCTCAAAGTCACCTCAAATGTAATGTGGTCCCTAAAAAAATTATTTTGTAAATTTTGTTGGAAAAATGAGAATTTGCTGATGACCCCTTCTAACTTCCTAACGGAAAAAAAATTTGTTTCGAAAATTGCGCTGATGTAAAGTACACAAGTGGGAAATGTTATTTAGTAACTATTTTGTGTGACATATCTCACAGATTTATGGGCATAAATTTTCAAAGTTTGAAAATTGCGAAATTTTCAAAATTTTCGCCAAATTTCCTAAATTTTCACAAATAAACGCAAAAAATATCGGCCTAAATTTACCACTGACATGAAGTACAATATGTCACGAAAAAACAATCTCAGAATCGCCAGGATCCGTTGAAGCGTTCCAGAGTTATAACCTGTCAAAGTGACACTGGTCAGAATTGCAAAAAATGGCCCGGTCATTAGGGTGTTTTAGTGGCCGGGGGTGAAGGGGTTAAGGTGAAAATTAGCTCCATCACTAAGGGGTTAAGAGTTAACAGAGCAAAGTTCAATCTGTTACATAATTAACAGGAATAGTATTACATCAGCATGTTACTAGGCAAGCCACATAACATAACGCCATAAACACTTATATGATTAGAGCAATACTTATCAAGCAGGTATATTAAGGGTTAACAGAGCAAGATTCAGTCTGTTGAAGGAGTTGGATTACATCAGCATGTTACTGGGCAAGCCGCATACCATTAAGCCATAGACACTGATGTGATTAAAGCAATACTTATCAAGCAGGTACAAAGATTAAATCAACATTTTGTCAAACAGATCATACAGAGCGGTGATGAACCATAAACATTAATATAGATCTTAGATAGGAGCACAGGATCCCCCTTAACGATCGTTTCGTCTCTTCCTCAGATTGTGTGTGTTATGAACCTGTATGAATTTGTTATGTACAATATTTAAAAAAAGGAAAAATTAACACTTGTTGAGCCCAGGATATTTTTATATCATTATCCATCTTTTTAATATTTTTCTTGTGTGTTTCTCTAATAAAATAATAAAGAATTTAATGTTTCATGAGAATTTGGGTCATTTGAATTATTTGGAATTTTCACTGTAATAGTGTGAGTCACTGTGATTCACGCTATTACCAAATTTCAGCGTATAGTGTGCGGGGGGGGGGGGACGCGGTTTAGATCTGTGATGCTGATAAAATGCCGATCGCCTTTTTTTTTTTTTTTCCCCCCCCAGCGCGCGTGCAGTGGGGTGGGCCAGGATGTCAGCCAATCACAGACACACACACACACACACACACACAGCTAAGTGTACTTTTTGCCAGAAAAGCAAGGACATGTGTCATAGGCTGTGAATGTCACATGTCCTTGCCTTATAAATACGGCTATTTTCCCTCACGCCACCATTATCTGCTTTCTGCGTGTGGGTGACAGTCACCGCTCACGCTGCTCCTGCCGCCGCTCCTGCTGTGTACGCTATACACACAGCGCTGTACAGATTAGGGACTGCAGTTTTTTTTCGGCCCTTTTCTGGGCTGATTTCCAGGCGCTCAGAGCCATAGCTGACAGGAAGGTCCGTGGAAACGCTGTATACAGCTTCAGATAACAGCATCTGTGTACCTAAGCTCAGGGAATTCCTTGCTGCATTTCATCATTAGGAGGGATAGAAAGCGGGGCTTCCTTTCCTGCCCTGGTACCCGGGCACTGTACCCACCTGCCTATTTTTGCCACGCTAGTTTATTTGCCCAAAGTGCTGACACTTTTTCTGCCATCCTAAAAGTGTCTGGAATACTAATTTAGTGTTCCTTTCCTGTCCACTGAGCCACAGAACCCGGACACTGTACCCACCTGCCCACTTTTGCCAAACTATTTTGATAGCAAACAGTACTGAAACTTAGTGGCATCCACAAAGTGTCCGCTATAGTAACTTAGTGTCCTACTGGTGCCAAGCAAGTTCCACCACCTCTGCATTCTACCCTCCTGCCCATTTTGCTACGCTATTTTTATAGCAAACAGTGCTGCCAGTTTTAGGGCCATAGTTGCATTGTCAGGGATAGTCAGTGTTTGTTCTTCAGCTGTCAATAAAGCTAGACCACCTCTGCAATCTACACCACCTCTCAATTTTTGCTACCACATTTTAAGTGTCCAATCTTGTCTCTAACAAAATGAGTGGCAAAAGGACAGATGCTGGTGGAAAGGGGAACAGGCGTGTTGGAAAAAGAAAAAAGTTTGTGTCCGTGGGGAAGGTGGGAAAGGTACATCCTTTCAATGGCGTATGGAGAATATGTAGTGAATGTCAGGTTGGTTTGTGTGTGTGTGTAGTGTAGTATACGTCAGGTTGGTGTGTGTAGTGTAGTATACATCAGGTTGGTGTGTGTGGTGTTTTTACCACACACACATCAACCTGACGTACACTACACCCAACACCACACACCAACCTGACTAAAGGGGGCTTTACACGCTACGACATCGCTAATGCGGAGTCGTTGGGGTCATGGATTTTGTGACGCACATCCGGCCGCATTAGCGATGTTGTTGCATGTGACACCGATGAGCGATTTTGCATCGTCGCAAAAACGTGCAAAATCGCTCATCGGTGACATGGGAGTCCATTCTCGATTATCGTTACTGCAGCAGTAACGAAGTTGTTCGTCGCTCCTGCGGCAGCACACATCGCTATGTGTGACGCCGCAGGAAAGAGGAAGCTCTCCTACCTGCCTCCCGGCTACTATGCGAAGGGAAGGAGGTGGGCGGGATGTTTCCTCCCGCTCATCTCCGCCCCTCCGCTTCTATTTGGCGGCGGATCAGTGACGCAGCTGTGACGTCGCTGTGACGCTGAACGAACCGCCCCCTTAGAAAGGAGGCGGTTCGCCGGTCACAGCGACGTCGCCGGGCGGGTAAGTATGTGTGACTGCTCTGGGCGATGTTGTGCAACACGGGCAGCGATTTGCCCGTGTTGCACAACCGATGGGGGCGGGTGCCCACGCTAGCGATATCGGGACCGATATCGCAGCGTGTAAAGTAGCCTTTAGTGTATGTTAGGTTGGTGTGTGGTGTATGTCAGGATGGTGTGTGTGGTGTATACTACACCACACATACCAACCTGACGTACACTACACCACACACACACACATCAACCTGACCTACACTACACCACATACCAACCTGACGTAGTGTATGTCAAGTTGGTATGTAGTGTAGTGTAGGTCAGGTTGGTGTGTGTGTGTGTGTGTGTGTGTGTGTGTGTGGTTTAGTGTACGTCAGGTTGGTATGTGTGGTATGGGACCCTCTCCCTCATTATCAGCTACGGAGGGACGAGTAGGACATTTGTGTGCTCGTGTGCAAAAAAAACCCAAACCCTAAACTTTATTTTAGTGTGCATGTGTATGTGCAAGTGTTTGGTGAAACTTTCTACTGCAGGAGAGGGCTGAGGAGATGCAGGAGCCGTAATCACTGGGGCGCAATCACCGGGGCGCAGGGGGATGCAATCACAGGGGGATGCAATCACAGGGACGCAATCGCAGGGGGTGTAATTACCGGGACGCATAATCACAGGGGCGCAGTCGCAGGGATGCATAATCATAGGGGCGTAATCACCGGGGCGCAGGGGGACGCAATCGCAGGGGCGCAGGTAGGGTGATCGCAGGGGCGCAGAGCGCAAGTGGGGCTATTGCAGGGCGCAGATCGCAGGGGCGCAGGTGGGGCGATCACAGGGGCGCAGATCGCAGTGGCGCAGGTGGGGCGATCGCAGGGGCGCAGATCGCAGGGGCGCAGGTGGGGCAATCGCAGGGGGCGCAGGTGGGGCGATCGCAGGGGGCGCAGGTGGGGCGATCGCAGGGGGCGCAGGTGGGGCGATCGCAGGGGGCACAGGTGGGGCGATTGCAGGGGCGCAGGTGGGGCGATTGCAGGGGCGCAAGTGGGGCGATTGTAGGGCGCAGATCGCAGGGGGTGCAGGTGGGGCGATCGCAGGGGGTGCAGGTGGGGCGATCGCAGGGGTCGCAGGTGGGGCGATCTCAGGGGGGCGCAGGTGGGGCAATCGCTGGGGCGATCGCAGGGGCGCGGATCGCAGGGGTGCAGATCGCAGGGGGCGCAAGTGGGGCGATTGCAGGGGCGATTGTAGGGCGCAGATCGCAGGGGCGCAAGGGTGTCTGGGTGATCACCCCCCTGCTGCCCAGTGATCACCCCCTGCTGCCCAATGGTCACCCACCTGCTGCCCAGTGGTCACCCACCTGCTGCCCAGTGATCGGCCCCCTGCTGCCCAGTGATCGGCCCCCTGCTGCCCAGTGATCGGCCCCCTGCTGCCCAGTGATCGGCCCCCTGCTGCCCAGTGATCGGCCCCCTGCTGCCCAGTGATCGGCCCCCTGCTGCCCAGTGATCACCAGGGCGGGGGATTGTTCACTGGCAGCAGCAGCAGTCACTCACACCAGTTGGGTGTCAGAAGTAGGACACCGGCGGAGAGTTATCACAGGAAGCGGAGGTCGGGGAAGGCAGTGGAGGTCAGTGTGGGTTGGGGGGGTAGAATCGGACGGCGGGGGGAGCGGAGGTCGGGGTGGGATCGGACAACGGGGGGAGGGAACGGAAGACAGAAGAGGGGAGTGCGGAACAGCACAGAAGGGAGGGGGAAGACAGCACAGAAACAAAGGGAAAGACAGCAAAGAGGGGAGAAAAACTTACCGGATGGTGATCGGTGGCGGCAGATCGCGGTGGCAGCGGCAGCAGGTGACCCTCCTCTTCAGCGTCACAGTCCACGGTCAGGATGAAGCTGAAGGGGGAGGGCACCCACCGGTCACATCGCTCCTCCACATCTGATTGGTGGGATATCGTCACATGGACGCTACCTCCAATCAGATGGGGAGGGGGGGCATTACACGGAGCTCTCCCTGCTCCAGCCAATGGAGCTTGACTGGTGAAATATTACAATCGTTCTGATTGAATGTGAAAGTGACACTTTCAACAGCCAATCAGAGCGATCGTAGCCACGGGGGGGCAAAGCCACCCCCCCTGGGCTCAACTACAAGTCCTTATGTACCTGCTGCGCTGGTGACATTTCAGTAAACCCGGTCACCAGCACTGCAGGAACGGAAACCCGCCATGATGCATACGGTGCGTCAAAGGTCGGAAAGGCACAAGGTTTCATGATGCATATGGTGCGTCAAAGGTCGGGAAGGGGTTAATTCTAAAGTATCATTTTGCTGTTCTGTAGTAATGTCTGTCTGTTCCTCACTTACAGGAGCAGCACTGTGGCCTTCCATCTCACACATACTGAATCTGATGTTCTCTTCTAGTTGTTCACCTTCATTATTCACATTCATTAGTTTGATTGTACTTATGTTTGAAGCATTGTCAGTTACAATAGCAAGAACCTGTTGTTTTTTGAGTTCATAATCTTGCAGAACATTTTCCACTAAGGTCTGGAGAAACTGGCTGGTGTGATGAGCTTTAGTATCTTCTACTGCCAGTGTCTTAGTAACAATTTATTTTGTTGTCACAAACAAATCGAATGTTGATAGAAAAATAGTTCACTCTGTGATGTGTGCAGGCATCCATTTTAAGAAACCTGAAGCGTTTGTTGAGAGTTTTTTTTATTTAAAGGGAACCTGTCAGGTGCAATATGCCCCCAGAACCACGAGCAGTTCTGGGTAGTATATTGCTAATCCCTGCCTAACCGTCCCTGTATACACTAGCATAGATAACGTGATCTTTAGAAAAAGTATTTCTAAAAATCTTTTATCTTATGCTCATGAGCATGGGGACTAGTCCTAGGGTGTTATATCCCACTGACTAGCCGCAGTAGACCTCTCTGAAGCCGCGACGCGCACACCCGGCTTCATACTGCACATGACCGGAAGTGCCCGGCATTCAGAAGCGTGGTCACAGCGAACACAGGTACGCGCTGCACTGCTGGTGCTGGTGACACTGCATTGAATATCATGTTAGTACGCCCCTGTGTGCGTGCTAACCTGCTAAGAGATCGAACTAGCAATAAGCCCCTAGAACTGCTTGTGGTTCTGGGTGCATATTGCACCTGGCAGATTCCCTTTAAGGGCTTCTTCAATCACTAATTTTCGAATACTTTCTCCTTCCAGAGAAAGACCAACTTTCCAGAGAAACACCAAGTTTGCAGCTCATTTCTCCATTAAGAGCTGTAAAAGCTGGTCATGCAAATAATGATAATGGTATACTGTCCTTCACAATAAGCTCTATGAGCTGTCTGTTAACCCCTTCACGACCTTGGGCAGTAAAATTACGTCCTATTTTAACGTTACTTAAGGACCAGGGATGTAACTTTACTGCCTAAAGTTCATTTGATTGCGGTGGCCATAGCAACAGCTTTCAAATGATGTCCCCTGCTGTTTCTTACAGCAGGGGACCTTTACTTGACCCCAGGGGGGGTGGCATCGCCACCCCCCATAGACGATCGATCTGATTGGCTGTTCAAATCTGAATCGCCAACCACATCGTTCGCACCGATTTCGGCAAAAAAATGCCAGAATTAGTGCGATACTGTGAGATCCAGCTATGAGATGCCGTAGACAAACATGTCGCCCCCAGCCCCTGCAGCACTGATTGGAGCGATCGTGCTATGACGCGCAATCGCTCCAATCAGTGTTCAGTGGGGCGGTCTGATCTGCAGGTGGCCGCTCTCCCCAGGCCTGTACTTGTGGTACCACGCCACCGCTGCTGCCGCCGCCGATGTCACCGCTTCTGCTCCTGCTCCACGTGAGTATTCCGCTCCCCTTGCAGCCCGTGCGCGGTCCTGTTATGGCCCCTGCGCGCTCCCGTTATGGCCCCTTCGCGCTCCCGTGATGGCCCCTGCCCGTGCCCCCCGCGATCTGCCCCCCCCCGCCCCGATCTGCCCCCCGACATCCCGATCTGCTTACCCTGCGATCTGCCTGCCTCCTCTGTCATCTCTATAATGCTTCCTTCCTTGTTTGCTTCTCCGGTATCCCCCTCTGCTCTCCCCCTCCCCTCTCCCCTCGACGTCCTCTTACTTGCCTTCACCGGGTCGTCCGAGGTCTTCACTGGCTCGATCAAATCTACCTCCATCTCTGGGTCCTTCTTCCTGGGTCTTCTGCTGATCTGTCCAACGTCCTGCCTGCTGCTCCTGTACAGCTGTCTATCTCGCTTGCCTTCTGTTCCTCCTGCAGTTCTTCTGGTAAGTGATCCTCCTGCTAATCCTCTGGGTACTGTGAGTATAACCTTTTTTTTTTTTCCCTGTATCCTGTCCATTTTTACACCTAATCTGTCCGTGCGTCCCGCTGAGCACTGATCACGGATGCAGATAACGGATCTGCATCCGTGGTCAATTTTTAGCGTGACTTTTTTTTTTTTCCCGTATCCCCAACGCGTTTTGTATCGCATCTGTCCGTGCGTCTCGCCGAGCGCTGATCAGGGATGCAGATAACGGATCTGCATCCGTGGTCAATTTTTGGCATGACTTTTTTCCGTATCCGCGATGCTTTTTGTATCGCATCCATCCGTGCGTCCCGCCAAGCACTGATCAGGGATGCACATAACGGATCTGCATCCCTGTTCAATTTTTGGCGTGACTTTTTTTCTTTTTTTCCGTATCCCCGACGCTTTTTATATCTCATCCGAACGTGAGTCCTGCAACGGCCGATCAGTGCACCGCGTCTGTGCGTTTGAAAAGTCAAATGGCGTTCCTTCTCTTCTGAGCCCCACCATGCGCCCAAACAATTACTTTCCACCACATATGAGGTATCTGCGTACTCGGGAAAAATTGCACAATACGTTTTATGGTGCATTTTTTCCTGATACTGTTGTAAAAAAAAAAAAGCTACCTGGTTGATGCAACAAATTTTGTGGTAAAAAAAAAAAAACAATTTCACTGTTCAACGTTATCAACTTCTGTGGAGCCCCTGGGGGTGCAAGGGGCTCACCAAACATCTAGATAAACTCCTTGAGGGGTCTAGTTTCCAAAATGGGGTCACTTGTTGGGGGAGCTCCACTGTTTAGGTACCATAGGGGGTCTCCAAACATGACATGGCGTCCGCTAATGATTCCAACCAATTTTTCTGTCAAATGGTGCGCCTTCTCTTCTGAGCTTCGTCTTGCGCCCAAACAATTACTTTCCACCACATATGAGGTATCGTCGTACTCAGGAGAAATTGCACAATACGTTTTATGGTACATTTTTTCCTGATACCCTTGTGAAAAAAAAGCTATGTGGTTCAAGTAACAGTTTTGTGGTGGAAAAAAAAAATTGTATTCATGGCTCAACATTATCAACTTCTGTGGAGCCCCTTGGGGCTCGCTAAACATCTAGATAAATTCCTTGAGGGGTCTAGTTTCCAAAATGGGGTCACTTGTGGGGGAGCTCCATTGTTTAGGCACCTGAGGGGGTCTCCAAATGCAACATTACGTCAGCTAATGATTCCAACCAATTTTGCTGTCAAATGGTGCTCTTTCTCTTCTGAGCCCCGCCATGCGCCCAAACAATTACTTTCCACCACATATGAGGTATCGTCGTACTCAGGAAAAAATGCACTATAAATTTCATGGTGCATTTTTTCCTGATACCCTTGTGAAAAAAAACGCTACCTAGTTGAAGCTACAGTTTAGTGATACAAATTTTATTTTATTTTTCTTTTCATGGCTCAACGTTATAAACTTCTGTGAAGCCCCCAGGTGTTCAAAGTGCACACCAAACATCTAGAAAAATTATTTGAGGGCTCTAGTTTCCAAAATGAGGTCACTTTTGGGGGAGCTCCATTGTTTAGGTACCTCATGGGGTCTTCAAACCCGACAAACGGCAATCTGGAAGAGTCAGGGACACTCCGGGACTGTCACATAATGGATGCGACAGTCCCGGGGCAGCTGCGGGCTGATATTCTCGGCTGTGGGAGGGGGTGGGCATTAACCCTGGCCCTCGCTCTCCCCAGCCTGAGAATACCGGGCCGCCACTGTGTGTTTACCTCGGCTGGACGGTAAAAATACGGCGGAACACGCATTTTTTTATTTTTATTTTTATATGTACGTTTGATTTGTATGTGTATTCTATATGTCTGTGTGTGTGATATGTGTGTGTTTACTCTCTGCTCCGCTTCCTCTTCCTGTCATAATGACCTCACTTCCCTGCAAAACGCAGGGCAGTGTTGAACATTATGTCCCAAAAACGCGAAATATCGCAGGGAATAACTCAGGAAAACGCTATGAAACGCACAGAATTTGCTACCTGCGTTATTCCCTGCGGGATTTCACGATTACATTACAGTCAATGGAGGGAAATCCCGCAGCTAACTGCGGAAAAGAAGTGACATGCAATTGTTTTTGCTGAATCCTGCAGCAAAACATGCAGCTGTCAAAATCCGCATAGTGCGCACAGCATTTTTTTTCCCATAGGATTTGCTGGTGAATCACTGCAGAGATGTTATGAACATTTTATGCAGCGAAACATGCAGCAAATGCACGGGAAAATCCGGCTAGTGCGCACAAGGTCTTAAAGGGAACCTGTCACCTAAAATGTGTTCTGACTTATCAGCAGACGCATGTGTGCCCTAATTACACCTTCCTACCCATCCCTGTGTTATAAAATTGTATAATATGAAAGTAATAAAAAACGTTTTATTACCTTCATATTTCGTATGTAAATAGCAAGGAATATTGTCACAGGGGCGGCGCCTTTCCCTGCATACTTTCCATGGTATCATGCCCCTGTGGGCGTGATACCATGAAGTCACATGAGCAACGTCACGGTCGCTCATCCTATCCTGCGTGCATTGTGGCAGGCTTCGTTTCCGGGTGTTCACGCGCCGGCTTCAGACGCGCACTGCGCATGCGCAGTGCGCGTCTGAAACTGACAAGGACAACCCGGAAGAGAAGCCTGCGGCAATAGTAAGTGTATACGCGCGCAGGATAGAATTAGTGACGGTAACATTGCTCATGTGACTCCATGGTATCACGTCCACAGGGGCATGATACCACGGAAAGTATGCAGGGCAAGGCGCCGCCCCTGTGAACGTATTCCCTGCTATTTACATACGAAATATGAAGGTAATAAAACGTTTTTTTATTACTTTCATATTATACAATTTTATAACACAGGGTTGGGTAGGAAGGTGTAATTAGGGCACACATGCGTCTAAGTCAGAATGCATATTTTAGGTGACAGGTTCCCTTTAAGGCTATGTTCACACCGGATGTTTTTGCAGTGTTTTTTTCCTGACCAAAACCTAATCTTGTGGCAGGATGTCTCCTGGGAGCCATCTATGGTTTTGGTGCTGTTTTTGTGGTGTTTTTTGTGACTTTTTTTACAGCTTTTTTTATCTGATGTCAAGACCAGCAGGGGTTCAACAGTACCCGAGTGCTGGACCGGGCCGAGATTGACCTGGGTCGAGCACCCGGGTAGTGAAAGACAAAAAAAACCCAAAATGCGCTGTTCTTACCAATCTCCCGTAGATGCTCCTTCCAGGTATGACGTCATTCAACAGACCCCTATCACATGGGGGGCAGGGGGTGGCGAAGCATAATTGTAGTGGCAGGGAGAAAACATCTCCAAGCTCACTAACCAAGCTGTTCACGCCCACTAACCCAGCCAGTCACGCCCACTAACCTGGAAGGAGCCCATACATAATAGGATCATCCGTATCTGCTCCCGTGGCCCCTCCTACTTCCTGTGCCACTCATTAGCCTCATGCATATTCACTGCTCCCACCCCCCCCCACACTGGAGTGTGTGGGTCTATGGTACTGTAAAAATATAAATAAATTAAGAAAAAAAAGGCGTAGGGTCCCCCCATATTATGATACCCAGCACAGATAAAGCCTACGGCTACAGGCTGCAGCCCCCAACTGTGGGCTTTATCTTGGCTGTGTATCAAATTATGAGGGGTCCCACATTTGTTTTTTAATTATTTAAATAATTAATTAGATGCGACCATCCCAGGACTTTACCCAGCTCTTCCCGAATTGCCCTAATGTGGTGGCAATCGGGGTAATAAGGAGTTAATAGCAGCTCATAGCTGCGAATAAGCCCTAGATTGATAATGGCAGGCGTCTATGAGACACCCCATCACCAATCTGTAAGTGAAAACAAATAAAGACAAACACCGAAAATCCTTTAATATATAAAGCTCAGTGTATGTATGTGTGTATGTATGTGTGTGTATGTCCGCTAAAGGAATATGCACCATCGCATTTACAATCATGAAATTTTGCACAGACGCCCCATGTGACCCAGGGAACATCATAGACTATTTTTTGACGGGAAAAATTAACCCTGCGCTTTACAGTTACTCTCAAAATCCTGCCTCCATTAATTTGAATGGAGATGGGAGATACGGGCTATTAATAGCAACTGTCAGTGGTTGCTATAGGAACAAAATAAACTGTTATTATAAGAAGCATATGTGTGAGTGAGAGACAGAAAAAGACAGACAGATACACAGACAGACAGACTGGGAAAGAGACAGAGAGATAGAGACAGAGACAAGGCCGGGCAAAGAGACAAGGCCGGGCAAAGAGACAAGGCCGGGCAAAGAGACAAGGCCGGGCAAAGAGACAAGGCCGGGCAAAGAGACAAGGCCGGGCAAAGAGACAAGGCCGGGCAAAGAGACAAGGCCGGGCAAAGAGACAAGGCCGGGCAAAGAGACAAGGCCGGGCAAAGAGACAAGGCCGGGCAAAGAGACAGACAGACAGACAGACAAAGAGAAAGAGAGAGACAGAGACAGAGACAGACAGAAACTCGAAGATAGTTACTATCCAGGGCAACGCCCGGGTACTACAGCTAGTTTGAAGTAAAGTTACAAAAAGCCCCCTCATTCTCCACTTTATTAACCCCATAATCACACCTGCAGGTCCGACATAATCCACACGAGGTCCCACGGCGATTCAGCTCTGCTACATCTGAATATCACAGTGAGCACCATAGAACGGAACTGCCCGCTGTGCGCTCCAGAGAATGAATGAGCCGCACGTTCAGCGGTCACTTCACTCGGGTGATTTCCGGGCACAGCTGGCTATACCTGTGACCGGGAATAGTCTGAGTGAGGTCCCCACTGAATGCGCAGCTCACTCATTCTCTGTATAGACCCGCAGATCAGGTCTGTGATTGGTTGCAGTCAGATGCACCCCCGACATCTGACTACAATCACAGATGAAACCCGTGAATATGGAATGAGCGGGGAAGTGGAGGAGCCGTGGGAGGTACAGCCACGCCGGTGATTCGGTTAATATGCCGCGCCTGCTCCAATTCCCCAATCCCCACCATCATTTAAGTGCCGTCCAGATACCCTGGATCAATTCCAGGTATCTAGTGACAGGTGGACTCGCAGGGTATCTGCGAGTCCACCTGTCACTAGGGTGAAAACCGTAGCAAAAGTGCTGAAAAGAATTAACATGTTCATTCTTTTCAGAAAGCTGCAAACCGGAGGTGAAAAAAGGAAAAAATCCTGACTTGTTTGTGTGTGGGCATGAGATTACAGAAATCTCATAGTCCTTGCTGGGACTGTACAAAGCATCGTTTTATTAGCATGGAGTTGCATAAAACCAAGGGAAAAAAAAGTGTGAACATAGCCTTACGCTACTTTGCTGTTCACTCTAGACTAGTTTCCAGCAGTTCTGAGATTTTTCTTTGTTTTTATCCCTTATCTGTAGAGGAGGCGTTTCACTACATATTATCATGTTGCTGAAGAGCAGCAAAATCATTTAAAACCCTAGATTCTTTGATCAGGAATAGAACCGAAATTGATAAGACATTTCATAACTTTCCCAAAATTCTTATGACAAAATCTTCATCACATATTGCATTGAACAGCTGTACCCAATTTATTATATTTTTTTAGGAGTCTTGAGTCGGTCCATTTTATATCGACTCCACAGCCCTGGTGCCAGTGGTGTACCGTCAATAGAGGCAGGCCACGCCACTGCTATGGGTCCGTGAGCTGGAGGCGCCTGGGAGCAGCTGCCCGCAGTGTCAGTGTCAGCACCAGGCCCCCCGCCCAGAATCGCACTTTCAAATGTATCGGCATCGCAGATGCCGATACATTTGAAAGTAATGATGAGACCGAGCGCAGCTCTCCCTTCTCATCATTGTCCCACTGGTGTCTGTTCTCTGACAGCTCAGCACAGCGGGGACGTCACTACTGCACGACTCTCACTGGCGTGTTGTGGTGTGCAGAGAACAGACAGCGGGCGAATGAGGAGCAACGGCGAAGAGAGGTGAGTATGCAGTATCCACAGGCTGGGCTAGGGCAGGGGGCCCCAGGAGGCTCCTCCACTGGCTGTGCTGGGGCCGCCTGAGTCGGCCGGGGCTGCACTGCGCCTGCAATTGTTCATGTGCCGCCCCGGCCGTGTCACAGTTAACAGACGCTGCCGTGTCTGCTAACTGACATCACGCTGTGCGCCCTGCACTGCAGCTTCCCACCGTAGAGGATCTGTAATGGAGCCTGCGGGCTGTACCGGAGACCACCAAGGGGGAATGTAAGAAGCCCACTAATATGTGTGTGTTTGTGCAGGTAAAATATATCTTTGTACCGTGTTAGCCAGTAGAGATAAAAAAAAAAAAACTTGTTTAAAAGAGAGTCCTCAGTGGTTGATACCTTTTTTTAATGGCTAACTGAAAATATAGTAATAATAGCAAGCTGTCGAGACTACTCAGGTCTCTTCATCAGGCTCAGTATAATACAAAATCTGAAGAGTCACATATCTATACACAACAGGACATAGAATGGAGCAGTAAAGACGACAAGTTATGTGAAGCAGAACTATCACTATGGCAAAAGGGCAAACTGTGTGGCCATAAATATTGCTGCAGTTCATAGATAAGCAGTGTGAAAGTTTTATTGTCCTCTGATTTGGGCCTGGTCCAGAGCTGTAATGTCCCCAGATGGTCTAAGGAGCACATTTCTTAATTGATGTAAAAATACATAAATCCACGTGACACATTCATTTCTGCTTTGAATGTGTCAAAGGTCATCATAAGTTTGTATTCCCAGACTCTCCTGTCTCTTTGGGACTTGAAATTTCCTTACAATAGCAGCAATTTCATGTCCATGATGCTGTGGTCGGGGTTACAAAAATGTTTGGCCACAGGTAGATCCATCCTTTTTTTTTTTCTAATTGTGTGGTGATGAGAATTCATCCTTGTCCTGAGCTGTTGTCCTGTCTCCCCTACATACAGACCCCCAGTTGGACATCTGGTTCAGCCTATGCATTTGTGCCTGTATTTACGTTCTGTGTCTACATATATGTGCGCGTTTGTGCATGTGTTTCTGTCTACATGTCTACATGTATAGCGTGTGTGTGTGTGTGTGTGTGTGTGTGCCTGTGTCTACATATGTGTGCCTGTCTGTGCATGTGTTTGCCTCTCTGGATGTCTACATATGTGTGCATGTGTTTGTGTGTGTCTATGCGTGCGTCTGTCTGTGTGGTTATATATGTGTGTGCGTCTGTGTGAATATGTGCAGGTGTGTGTCTACGTGCACCTGTCTGCATGTGTGTACATTTTTCTGCGTGTGTGCATGTCTGTTGTGACGACATGGACACCCAATGCCTCTCATGGATTAAAGTTTCTTAACATTCAGCCAGACGTATTGTTCTTATGTGTGCTAACTCATGTTTGCTTAGCTATTTTTTTCTCCAGACCCTTCCAGTAATCATTGTATTGTAGTTGTATATTGCTAATGTAATTACCTTAGTAGCCATTGTCTAGTCGGTGACTTGCAGACTACATGTATACCCTCAGTCTTTCTGTGGACATCATTTGGATGAAAATTGTCCATGCAGCTTGAGATTCATCCAATGGGAGAGGCGATCTTGTCCAACCAATCTATGAGGACGCAGTGTGCCCAGAGGGAGGGCTGTGGCTATAAGAGAGGACTTCTTTAAGCCACCAGGTAGATGAAGGTGGATGAATGCTGATGGACCCAGTCTAAGGTCTTAGGAGCTGGCTAGGGGATCATACCCAAGATACCTTGTGGACTCAGTCTAGGGACTTTGGCTCCGACTTGAGGATCACTTGCTACATGACTTCAATCTAGGGACTTTGATTCCGTTTGGAGACCATAACCACAGTCTAGGAATTTCGACTCCGGTTGCCAGGATTATACCATCATACCAGAGACTACTTAAGGCGGAAACCCAGGTTGGGACAATTTGGTCACCTGGCTACAGACTTTGCAGACCTCACACAGCTTCCTAAATCTGGCGCTATTCCTTTCTCGGTGGGTGCCCGCCGAAAGCGGGGTGCTGCTGGACTGGAGTAAGTGGCCCTGGAAGCTCTGAGGCATGGACATTCTAAATCCCTGGTGAGCCAGCGGAAGGGTGAGACTCTGTTGCCTGTTACATTTGTGTGATTTGCTGATTGTGTTATGTGCCGTTAACTGTTTGAGGATCCAATAAAGTCTAATTATAGTGGTTCCCTCACCCTGGGTTGTCTGAGTAGTGTTCCGCCCACAGTTAAGGAGGCCGGCATTCAGTTGGGATGAGCCCTGAGACACGCTGTCTTTCTAAAGGCGGCTGGTTCAGCGGACAAGAGCACCCACTGAGCCCCATGTCCCCACATCTGTGTCTGCCTATGTGTACTTGTGCTTGTCTCTGTGTGTGTCATTATGTCTTTACATTGTCTGTGTCTACGTATGTAAGCGTACATGTGTGTGTGTGCATTTCTTTGTCTACATGTGTGCCTGTCCTCATATCTGTGTGCATGTCTTGTGTGTTCATGCCTGTGTGGTTACGTATGTATGAGTTTGTGCTTGTCTGCATGAGTGTTCATGTTTGTATGCATGTGTCTGTGTGGATGTGTCTGTGTGTCTGTGGGGTGGCCATTTGACCGCGCCAGATACGAAGAGGACGCCGGGGGAGCGAAGGGAGGTGAGAAGAATCTTTTTGTTCCTCCCGTCTGTGAATGTACAGAGTAGTGGGTATATGAGCCCAGTATGGGGCAGTTTAGGGGCCTGGGATGGAGGAACATAGGGGCCTAGGATGGGAGACCTTTTTAAATAAATGGGGCTAGGATGGGAGATATTATTAAATACAGAGGGCCAGACATTATTGGTTTATGGTGGCAAATAGTGGAGATAATTACTGTAGGGGCAAATGAGGGAAAATTATTACTGCAATAATATAATTTAAATTTAAGGATACTGTCTCCCATGGGGGGAACAAAAGTCTGACGTACGGTAGTGTAGAAATTGGAGAAAAAGAGGGGAATGTTCTCGGAGAGTGATCGGCTATAGGTGACTGTTATTTTCTGCAGAGTTGTGTCATAGCAGGAAGAAATAATAGCGGTCAGTGCTGGATGAAGAGGAAAAGCGAAGATTAATAGACATCACTGGTAAGTCAGTGTATTACATGTGTACACACACACACTATACACTATATACAAAGTTCCTGTGTATAATGTCAATGCTGATCACTGAATTACCTGTACACTATATACAGAATTCCTGTATATAATGTCACCGGTGATCACTGTATGACTAGTACATTGACTCTATGTAAAGAGCGCTTGTGTATAATTCTACTGATCACTGTATTATCTGTACACTATATACATACACTACATACACTATATACAGAGCTCCTGTGTATGTCGTCACTGGTAAGTCAGTGTGTGTGTGTGTACACACACACACACACACACACACACACACACACACACACACACACACACACACTATACTTTCTATCTAGCGCTCCTGTGTATGTCAGTGGTGATCACTGTATTACCTGTACACTATATACAGAACTAACTGTACTACCTGGCTTCGCCCGGGTCAATAACTGCTGTTAACAAAATAGATACCACAAAACAAATAGATATAAATGCAATTATAATGTCTGTCTCCCCCTCTGTATATATCTCTGTCTCTCTATCTCTTTGTCTGTCTGTCTCTTTCTCCGTCTGTCTCAATCTCTTTCCCTGTCTGTCCAGTGATCACTGTATTACCTGTACACTGACACTATATAGAGGTCCTGTGTATAATGGTACTGATGGTAATATTAGTGTTGTTAGTATTGTGGTTTTTATTAATGATCATTATTGCAGTATTATTCAGTCACTGTGGTCTTGTCATGGGGTATTGGTATTTGACCCTTGTATGTGATTGTTGTCGGTCACTATATTGTCGTCGTAATAATAATAATAATTAATAATTATTTATAGAGCACCATTAATTCCATGGTGTTGTACATGAGAAGGGGTTACATACAGAATACATACACAAGTTACAGTAGACAGACTAGTACAGAGGGAAGAGGGCCCTACCCTTGCGGGCTTACATTCTATAGGATTGTGGGGAGGAGACAGTAGGTGGAGTGTAGATCAGGCGGCGGCTCCGCACAGTGGTCGGGCGGCGGCTCCGCACGGTGGTCGGGCGGCGGCTCCGCACGATGGTTGGAGCGGCGGCTCTGCACGGTGGTTGGGGCGGCGGCTCTGCACGGTGGTCGGGCGGCGGCTCTGCATGGTGGTCGGGCGGCGGCTCTGCATGGTGGTCGGGCGGCGGCTCCACACGATGGTAGCGGCGGCGGCTCTGCACGATGGTTGGGGCGGCGGCTCCGCACGGTGGTTGGGGCGGCGGCTCTGCACGGTGGTTGGGGCGGCGGCTCCGCACGGTAGTGAAGCAGTGAGGTCATTGTAGATTATAGGCATTTCCGAACAGATGGGTTTTCAGGTTCCGCTTGAAGCTTGCAAGGGTATCAGATAAGCCCGCTACACACGCTTCAATATATCTCACAATCCGTCGGTGGGGTCAAGTTGTAAGTGACGCACATCCGACATCGTTTGTGAGGTATCTGCGTGTGACATCTACATGCGATCAGGATTGAACGCAAAACCGTTGATCGCAAACACATCGTATCATTCTCTAGAATTGAGCGTTTTGTTGCCCGAACCTAGTCAATTGTAACGTGTGACATCCCTCATACGATTTTGCTGTCTGATGCTATGTGCGCAGGTGTGCGCTCTGCACCGCAGCTTAAAAAAGGTCCGCTTCAGAGCGCAGCTGAAAAGCTGCGTTCTGAAGCGCCTCACAATGTCTGTCATTCACTAATCTCTGTCAGTCGGTCACTATCTCTGTCCCTCACTCTCTGTCCATGTCAGTCTATCCCCCTCTCTCATATACTCACCGATCCCCGATCCCCAGCGCTGCACGGCATTCACACTGCTCCGGCGGCTTTTACTGTTTTGAAAAAGCCGGCCGCCCATTAAACAATCTCGTATTCCCTGCTTTCCCCGCCCATCGGCACCTATGATTGGTTACAGTGAGACACGCCCCCACTCTGAGTGACAGGTGTCACACTGCACCCAATCACAGCAGCCGGTGGGCGGGTCTATACTGTGTAGTGAAATAAATAATTAAATAATTAAAAAAAAACGGCGTGCGGTCCCCCCCAATTTTAATACCAGCCAGATAAAGCCATACGGCTGAAGGCTGGTATTCTCAGGATGGGGAGCTCCTCGTTATGGGGAGCCCCCCACCCTAACAATATCAGCCAACAGCCGCCCAGAATTGCCGCATACATTAGATGCGACAGTTCTGGGACTGTACCCGGCTCTTCCCGATTTGCCCTGGTGCATTGGCAAATCGGGGTAATAAGGAGTTATTGGCAGCCCAAAGCTGCCAATAAGTCCTAGATTAATCATGTCAGGCGTCTATGAGACACCCTCCATGATTAATCTGTAAATTACAGTAAATAAACACACACACATGAAAAAATCCTTTATTAGAAATAAAAAACACAAACATATACCCTGGTTCACCACTTTAATCAGCCCCAAAAAGCCCTCCATGTCCGGCGTAATCCAGGATGATCCAGCGTCGCATCCAGCTCTGCTGCATGGAGGTGACCGGAGCTGCAGCAGACACAGCCGCTCCGGTCACCTCCACGCAGGTAATGAAGACAGCCGCGCGATCAGCTGAGCTGTCACTGAGCTTACCCGCTGTCACTGGATCCAGCGGTGGCCGCGGGTAACCTCAGTGACAGCTCAGCTGATCGCGCTACTCACCGCCGCTCCTATCACCTCCACGCAGCAACTGAGGTGAGTAGCGCGATCAGCTGAGCTGTCACTGAGGTTACACACGGCCACCGCTGTATCCAGTGACAGCGGGTAACCTCAGTGACAGCTCAGCTGATCGCGCGGCTGTCTTTAGTTGCTGTGTGGAGGTGACCGGAGCGGCTGTGTCTGCTGCAGCTCCGGTCACCTCCATGCAGCAGCGCTGGAAGCGACGCTGGAGCATCCTGGATTACGCCGGACATGGAGGGCTTTTTGGGGCTGATTAAAGTGGTTAACCAGGGTATATGTTTGTGTTTTTTATTTCTAATAAAGGATTTTTTCGGGTGTGTGTGTTTATTTACTGTAATTTACAGATTAATCATGGAGGGTGTCTCATAGACGCCTGACATGATTAATCTAGGACTTATTGGCAGCTATGGGCTGCCAATAACTCCTTATTACCCCGATTTGCCAACGCACCAGGGCAAATCGGGAAGAGCCGGGTACAGTCCCAGAACTGTCGCATCTAATGTATGCGGCAATTCTGGGCGGCTGTTGGCTGATATTGTTAGGCTGGGGGGCTCCCCATAACGTGGAGCTCCCCATCCTGAGAATACCAGCCTTCAGCCGTATGGCTTTATCTGGCTGGTTTTAAAATTGGGGGGGACCGCACGCCGTTTTTTTTTTAATTATTTAATTATTTATTTCACTACACAGTATAGACACGCCCACCGGCTGCTGTGATTGAGTGCAGTGTGACACCTGTCACTCAGCGTGGGGGCGTGTCTCACTGTAACCAATCATAGGCGTCGGTGGGCGGGGAAAGCAGGGAATACGAGATTGTTTAATGGGCGGCCGGCTTTTTCAAAACAGTAAAAGCCGCCGGAGCAGTGTGAACGCCGTGCAGCGCCGGGGATCGGGGATTGGTGAGTATGAGAGAGGGCTGCTAACTTCAGTAATTTAGAAGATTAGCGGTCACCAGTGAGTCCTTCACTGGTGACCGCTAATCAGGACGCGGCACAGACAGAGCCGCAGCATGACAATGAAGTCGGGTGAAGTTCACCCGAGTTCATTCTGACAGTGCGGCTCTGTCTGTGTCTGCTGTCATCTGCCATTCAGCTCTGCTACATGGCTGTCTGTGTCTGCTGTTAGCGGCCATGTAGCAGAGCTGACATAGTAAAAACGCATCCCTACACATTACACACGCTTGGCAAGTCAATAAATAAAAAAAAAAAAAAGGTGCCCAATGCATACGTCACAGAACACATGATCTAAAGGATCGCACACAAAATTGACCAATTTAACATAGACTACTAACGCTCGTGTGACAGCAAATGAACGACCAACGTGTGATCTCATAAGATCCCGTATACAACCTGGGCGTGTCACATCGCAAATGCGATTGTACAACTAATTGCAACGTGTAAAGTGGGCTATAGTCTGACGTGTTGAGCCAGTGAGTTCCAGAAGACTGGGGATTCTCGGGAGAAGTCTTGGAGTCGGTTGCGTTAGGAGCGAATGAGAGAGGAGGAGAGAAGGAGATCTTGGGAGGACCGGAGGTGACGTGTTGTAGTGTAGTGGGAGATTAGTTTAGAGATATACGGAGGAGACAGACTATGCACAGCTTTGTAGGTCAGTGTTAGTAGTTTGAATTGGATGCGGTGGAAGATTGGGAGCCAGTGGAGGGACTTGTAGAGAGGAGAAGCGGGGTGGTATTGAGGAGAGAGGTGGATCAGATGGGCAGCAGAGTTAAGGATGGACTGGAGAGGGGCAAGCGTGTTAGCAGGGAGGCCACAGAGGAGGATGTTACAGTAATCGAGGCGGGAGATTATGAGGGCATGCACTAGCATTTTTGTAGATTGCGAGTTGAGGAAAGGACGGATTCTAGAAATATTATTGATTTGAAGTCGGCAGGAGGTGGTGAGGGATTGGATGTGTGGTATGAAGGACAAGGCAGAGTCAAAGGTCACTCCGAGGCAGCGAACTTTGGGTGCTGGCGAGAGCCTGGTGTTATTTATTGTAATAGATCAGGTGGAGAGTGTAGGTGAGGTGGAGGAAAGATGATTAGTTCAGTTTTGGCCACATTGAGCTTTAGGAAGCGAGAGGAGAAAAAGGAGGATATAGCCGATAGACACTTTGGGATTTTGGAGAGCAGAGATGTGACATCTGGGCCAGAGAGGTAGATCTGAGTATCGTCGGCATATAGGTGGTACTGGAAGTCGTGGGACTTTGAGTTGTCCCAGGCCAAATGTGTAGATAGAAAAAAGTAGGGGTCCCAGGACAGAGCCTTGAGGGATGCCAACAGAGAGATGGCGGGATGAAGAGGTTGTGTGGGAGTGGGAGACACTAAAGGTGCGGTTGGAGAGGTATGAAGAGATCCAAGAGAGGGCGAGATCTCTGACACCAAGGGAAGAGAGGATCTGTAATAGGAGGGAGTGGTCAACAGTATCGAAGTCTGAGGACAGGTCTAGAAGTAGGAGTATGGAGAAGTGCTTGTTAACTTTGGCAGTCATTCGTGATTTTAGTCAGAGCAGTTTCGGTAGAATGATGGGTACGGAAGCCGGACTGTAGGTTGTCAAAGAGAGAGTTAGATGAGAGGTGGGAGGAAAGTTTAGCATGGACATGCTGTTCCAGGAGTTTTGAGGTGAACGGGACTAGTGATATGGGGCGGTAGCTGTTAGTAGAGGTTGGGTTGAGGGAAGGTTTCTTTAGGATAGGTGTGACTGTTGCATGTTTAAAGGCAGAGGGGAAGGTACCAGTCATTAAAGATAGGTTGAAGAGATGGGTTACGGCTGGAATAAGGATAGTGGTGAGGTTGGGCAGGCAGTGGGATGGGATGGGGTCAAGTGCGCAGGTGGTGAGGTGCGCTTTTGAGAGAAGACGTGCAAGCTCTTCTTCGGTGATGGTGGGGAGGATGGGGAGGAAGTTTATGGGGGAGGGGCAGTGGTCTGTTATGTGAAGGGGTTGTAGTGATTGAGCAGAGAAGACTTGCCTTATTTGGTCGATTTTTTTTTTTTTTTTTTTTCTTTGAAATAAGTGACAAAGTCTTCTGCAGAGATGAGGGAGGTTGGAGGGGGCCAGTGGTGGGCGAAGGAGGGAGTTGAAAGTATTGAATAGCTGTTTGAGGTTGTGTGTTAAAGAGGATATGAGGTTTCTGAAGTAATCCTGTTTTAACGGAGGTGAGGGCTGAACGAAATGTGTGAATTGCATTTTTCAATGCGGTGAAGTCTTCCTGGGAGTGCGTTTTCTTCCAGACACTTGCCGTAGTTTTTAGTGAGGCTGTTGTGCCAGGGTTGTCTATTGATTCGTCTCTCTCTGCCATGCACAAGGGGAGCGACTGAATCAATAGCGGATGTGAGAGTGGTGTTGTAGAAAGTGGTGGCACTGTTTGTGTCGTGGAGTGACGATATGGAGGACAGCGGAAGGATAGAGTCAGAGAGGGTGTGCATGTTGAGGTGTGTTCGGTTTCTGCGGGGAAGTGCTAGGCGCTGGACGGGGGGCCAGGTGAGGAGGACAGGGCTGAAAAAGTCAGCAGATGGTGTTCAGATAGGGGGAGAGGGAAAGTTGTGAGGTCAGAAAGGGAACAGAGGCGGGTGAAGATAAGGTCTAGTGTGTGTCCATCTTTATGGGTGGCAAAGGCGGACCACTGAGTTAGACCAAAAGACGAAGCGAGGGACAGGAGTTTGGAGGCTGCTGACTGGTGGTTGTCAGTGGGGATGTTGAAGTCACCCATGATGATGGTGGGAATGTCAGCAGAGAGAAAGTGTAGAAGCCAGGCAGAGAAGTGGTCAAAGAAGGCAGTGGTAGGGCCCGGGGGTCTGTATATGACAGCCACTTGGAGGTTAGAGGGAGAATAGATTCGGACAGAGTGCACTTCAAAGGAAGGCAGGACAAGGGAGGGTAGAGGTGGAATTGGGTTAAAGCAGCAGTTGTTAGAAAGAAGGAGACCCACTAATATGTGTTCTGGTCATAGTATAGTGGTATTTCTCTCTTGTATGCGGTATTATTTGGTCACTATGTGGTCTGATCAGTGTTGCAATATTTCTCTCTTGTTTATGGTATTATTCGGTCATTATGTGATCTGGTCGTGGAGTTATGGTATTTCTCCCTTGTATGTGGTTGTATTCGATCACCGTGTGGTGGTAATATGTGGTCTCGTCACGGTGTGGCGGTATGTCTCCTTTGTACGTGGTATTATTGGTCTTGGTATAGTGGATTGTCTTGTGTATGGAAGTCACTTTTTCTCTCTATCAATATCGGAAAGATTATTTCCAATAGAGATTAAATACTTGAAAGCTTAACCCCTCCCTGTACTATGATTATTGCACTGTAGCAAATATACACTTACAGAGGTTCTCTGCTGAAAACAAGTGTGGGTGCATAACGCTATGTGGAAGAATATGGGGAGTGTATTATAGTACATGGAGGACTATGGGGTGCATTAGGCGATATGGAGGACTATGTGAAGCCCATTATGCTTTATGGAGCACTATGTAAGGCCCATTATACTATATGGAGGACTATGTGAGGCCCATTATACTAAATGGAAGGCTTTGTGGGGCCATTATAATATTTGGATAGCTATGAGGGAGCCTTTATACGTTATCTAGAGTTATATGAGGGCCATTATATTGTGTGAAAGCAATTGTACAGTATGAAGGTTTGTGTGTGGAGGGCTGTGTGGGAGCCATTATACTATTTGGAGGATATTAAGGGCCATTATACTGCATGGAGTGCTGTGTGGGGTCACAGTTGGGGATCTTACTGTGTCGGGGTCACCATTCATTGCCAGGGTAGTTGAAGGGGGGTACAGTAGGGTCATCATACTGTGCGTGTGGTGGGTACTGTGGAAGAATTTACTGTAAGGGTATCATACAGTGTCTGTGGGGCACTTTTGTTGACATCATATAAGTAAGGTAAGTTGTGAGATATGCTCTTCTGTGACCGAACCAAATATTATTATTATTATTATTATTATTATTATTATTATTATTATTATTTTTTTTTATTTGTTTTTGGGGGGGGGTCCCAATTAGAAATTTCTTCTATGGGGCCCCATGATTTCTATGTATGCCTCTGCCTGGTGCACTACAAACATATGGCCCGCGGGACTCCCAGCTTGTACGTCTCCCAAAGGGGTGGAGCATAAACCCCAGTTAGCGCATCATACTATGTAGATAGCCCATATTACACACTCAATAGAAATAAATACCATATCTACCACTACTTAATATGTGCTGTAATAACCATTACATGAAAAAGGCTCTACAAAATACTGGGCCTCCAATCAAATATCGCGGATACCATTTTTACATTTATACTTCCCAAATATTTAATAAAACCAAAATGACAACTTGAAAACTGGAAAACAGAAATGGGAATTCATTACTAACATACAGTTGTGCTCACCGATAATAAATTCTCATAGTAGCTTACTCATCGCCAAGATCACTTGAGGCGTGCATAGGAATGGTAATTCATATTTGATGGGAAAAGTTAGCACAGCTATTGTAATTTCCCAAAGCTACATGCAAGTTACAAATATGTTCAGATTGCTATCATTTCCAGTATGTTTTTACCCGTATCACTGAGTCGTTCTTGTAGAGGTGCTCCGTGTATTCTTTTCATCAGAGCGGTGACTGAACCCGTGCCGACTCAGTGACTAAAATCCGAACGCTGACGGTAGGATTAAAGTTAACTTTAATTCTCCTGGTAGGCACTGGCATGTTTAGAATGCTATTAACTTGCAGATTAACCTCATATCTGCAGATTAGTAACATTTTTCCACATGACAACTTCCCTATTTTCATGGGTTTCACAGTTGTCTGTAAAGGAATTTTATATGTGCATGTTTTTACTGTTGGATGCCCACATTCTCACTATTGGATGTGCATCCCATCTCTGTTGGGTGCGCGCCTCGTCCCATCTCTGTTGGGTGCGCGCCTTGTCCCATCTCTGTTGGGTGCGCGCCTCGTCCCATCTCTGTTGGGTGCGCGCCTCGTCCCATCTCTGTTGGGTGCGCGCCTCGTCCCATCTCTGTTGGGTGCGCGCCTCGTCCCATCTCTGTTGGGTGCGCGCCTCGTCCCATCTCTGTTGGGTGCGCGCCTCGTCCCATCTCTGTTGGGTGCGCGCCTCGTCCCATCTCTGTTGGGTGCGCGCCTCGTCCCATCTCTGTTGGGTGCGCGCCTCGTCCCATCTCTGTTGGGTGCGCGCCTCGTCCCATCTCTGTTGGGTGCGCGCCTCGTCCCATCTCTGTTGGGTGCGCGCCTCGTCCCATCTCTGTTGGGTGCGCGCCTCGTCCCATCTCTGTTGGGTGCGCGCCTCGTCCCATCTCTGTTGGGTGCGCGCCTCGTCCCATCTCTGTTGGGTGCGCGCCTCGTCCCATCTCTGTTGGGTGCGCGCCTCGTCCCATCTCTGTTGGGTGCGCGCCTCGTCCCATCTCTGTTGGGTGCGCGCCTCGTCCCATCTCTGTTGGGTGCGTTATTACTGTCGGATGAGCATGTTGTCGCTGTTGGATGCACATGTTAAAGGTATGTGCGCACTCTGCAGAAAATTTCTACACCTAAAAACTGCACCTTGTTGCAGAAAAATGCACCAAAAAACGCATATGTTTTTTATTGCTTTTTTGTGCCATGCATTTTTTTAAGGGAATATGTGCATGCTGCAGTTATGTGCAAGGATAAAAGAAGCAATGTGCTGTCAGCATTTCTGAATTCTCATAGACTTTTCTGGGAGAAGAGGCATGCAGTTTTGGGCAACAAACTGCTCCAAACAACGCAGCATGCGCACACCGCTTAACACTGTTGCATTGATTTGTGTGCTCTTCTCTCATTGTGCAGTGAATTGTCATGTGCATCTCTTTCTGTGTACAGAATGCCAGAGGAAACTCCACCAATGGAACAAGAACCAGAGGCATCAGACTTTCCAGAGCCACAAGACTGCCATGATTGTCCTGGACCATCAGCCACTTCAAGCCAGTTTAATAATGCTCGTGCTCCAGAAATGGCACAGAGGAACATACAGTCTATCCTACAGATTGATCGGCACCAGATCCAGGCAGTGGAAACAGAAAAACAGGCCCTTGAACTGCAGGGACTTGGTTTAGCAGTGTATGACCAAGAAGTGCTGGAGCGTGGCGTCCTGCAGCAAGTAGATAATGCCATGAATGAGGCACAAGTAGCTGAAGCACAGAATGTACTTAAGGATGAGTTGAGGTATGAACTTGAAACAAAACTTTTTTTTTTTCTTCCTATGGCAAGCATATGCACTCACTTTCTGGTAAGTAGGGTTTGACTACCAGGACCACCTCCAATTTTAATAAAAATCAAAAAAGTTTACCAGCCAACAGCACTTAAAATAAACAAAAGAACAAGAAGAAAAAATGTTGAACTTACAGCACATAGGGGAGGCAAACTACCTTCACGGAAATAAGGATCTGGGAATTTGGAAGAGAGATCGGTGCTTGGTTTCTTGGATAGCGGAGTAGGTCCTTGCATGTTGCTGGTGATCTGACAACTCCAGAGGCAGCAAGGGTCCGTGGACACAGCAGAGATTCTGTTCATGCACACCTTAGAGGGAACATCTCCCAGTAAGGCTAGTTTCATACATCCGGCTTTTCGCTGCTTTGCCGGATTCGGCGCACGCCAGTACAGTGTATACAGTACAATGGCAGTGCGACAAGCGCCAGTCACGTGCTGTCATGTGACCGGAGCATGTGACCCGAAAGTTGCAGCGCTGCCATTGTACTGTATACACTCTACTGGCGTGAGCCGAATCCAGCAAACTGGTGAAAAGCCGGATGTATGAAACTAGCCTAAGAGGTCCTTTTGATTGTGGCTCCCAATACACCGACATTTGCATTCATTTGCCAGCATAAGGTGGTTGAAGTTAGTTTGCCTCCCCCCTATTCGGCAAGATCATCATTTTCTCTTCTTGTTCTTTTATTTTAAGTGCTGTTGGCTGTCACACCTTTTTGATTTTTTTATTAGATTTTTCATAAGGTGTGCCACGGATGTCCGGTTGGTAGCTGCAGGTCGACAAACAGCACAACCTAAGCATCTATTGGTGTGTGAGTGGCGGCCATGCCATTCATCAATTCTAAGTCATTTTTTGTTTGGGTTTCATGTTTCTTTGTTTTGTTTTTTATTCTTAATTAGAAGCACCACTATTCAGATTGTGTTGTGTGTTTTTTTTTTTTCTTCTTTGTTTTGGTTCACCTCCAATTTTAAGAAGGTTACTGTTGCATAGCCGTTTTCTGGCCACCTGGTGTTTTGAGATCTGTATCACATCTCCTTAACATGTTGTGTGTTTTGTTTTTTTTTTTTTTATATTCACAGTTCATGTCTCAGCTCCATAGGGCAAATCAACAAAATTATTGATCAACTTTCACCCCATGCTGCTACGTGTAAGGATGTCTGCAGAAAGCTGGATTCTGTGAAGCGGCAGAAACATAATAAAGTTAGTAACATTTTATGTGGAATTCTTTAGTATTTTGTAATTTTCTGACCGAGTCTACATTGCTCCCCAGCCTCAAGAGTTTTGATTCATAGGGGAAAGTTCAGGATAATATCGTTTGTGCGCTGTAAGAAGAAACCATGCCTTGGCAGTATCAAGCCTAGGCTGCAGAGAGGTGGTTGAGACCAGGAGCTAAGCATCCTCGAGCACTCCAGGCCATCTGCAAAGAAGTGCTGAAAATCTCACCAGGGACATACACGTTTGGCCACAAATTTTAAATGGCAGTAATGACCTGTCCCCTATGCATCAATCTGTAAAGAATAAAAAAGTAGGGCTAGGGCAAGAAAGGGACGACAACTTTGTAAAACATTATTTGCAAACTTGCTTGTTTCAATGAGCACTTTGTAATCATTCCTTCGTTAAAAGATCTTTCTTACCTAATCTGAACAGCATAATGTAGAGACAGATCCTGATTTCAATTATGTGTCACATACTTGGCTTGGCTGCTTGCTGCAGTTGAGTTTTAACATCAGGAGGATATCACAAGAGGAATAGTAAACCTGCTTCCAGGTAGACCAAACCCTGCCCATTCCACTGATTGGCAGTTTTCTGCCTGTTCATACTGTGACAGGGTTTTTATTTTGCTGTGCATTTGGAGAACTGGTAGATTTGCAGCAGAGAAAACAGCGATTTTATCAAAATTACAGTAAGCAGCCCAGTTAGTGATTCATAACTTGAATCAGGGTCTCTGCCCATACATCATGCTGCTCTCCGATGCGGCAGCAAAACCTGGTTACAGATCCCCTTTAATTGTTAACAGATGTTTTCAATGTATCTGACTTTGATGGAAAAAAAAATATTGTCTGGAAATGAGCCTGTATTTGTTAAAATCGCTGTGGTTCACTACCTAATATAGATCACCACTACCTGCTAGCTGGCACAGCAGCGAGGTGGTCTAGCCGACCTTGGTGTCTGTTTTCTGCAGCTATAGATCCTTGTATTATAGCATTTTGGGCTGTTGGGGCTGTGTACATCTGTAACAGAACTGTAGACAAGTACTATTATAAGAATTTTTATTCCAGATAATTTTTGGCACTTCATATTGGGAAAATGTACTTTGGACATTGGATATTTCAGATCATATGAACCTTTGTATTTTATTCCTTCTGTGTCTCTCTTGTGCAGATGTGTAACACAATGGTTGGTTGTTGTGGTTCCATCAAATGCAATAAATACAAATAGTGCAGGGCAATTACATAATCGAATGAATAAAATAACCCTTTATGTTGTAAGTTGTGAAATGGTTATTAATTTATGTAAATATGAGCAGAGTCCTGAAGAATTTTTCTAACAGACTGCAATTTAAAGTCCATTGTAGTATAGATCTGAGCAGTAGGGTTGAGCTTCGTCTGTACCCCAGTGCTTGGTGTTTTGGGTCACTGTGTGTGTGTGTGTGTGTGTGTGTGTGTGTGTGTGTGTGTGTGTGCGCGCGCGCGCATTGCTGGCTCTGGGTACTCTGAAATCATGGGAAATCTATTACCTTTTTTCCAGGCATTAATGTATTGGTGACAAAAAATGTCTGAATTTCACAGACCCTAAAGGTGGTGTCACACATAGCGACGCAGCAGCGATCATGACCAGCGATCTGACCTTATCAGGATCGCTGCTGTGTCGTTACATGGTCGCTGGTGAGCTGTCAAACAGGAAGATCTCACCAGCGACCAGTGACCAGCCCCCAGCCAGCAGCGACGCGTGGAAGCGAAACTAAGGTAAATATCGAGTAACCAAGGAAAGCACTTCTCTTGGTTACCTGATATTTACCTTAGTTACTAGCGTCCGCCGCTCTCACGCTGCCAGTGCCGGCTCCCTGTTCCCTGCACTCCTAGCCAGAGTACACATCGGGTTAATTACCCGATGTGTACTCCACCTACGTGTGTAGGGAACAGGGAGCCGGCACTGGCAGTGTGAAAGCACACCGCTTAGCGCTGGCTCCCTGCACTCCTAGCCAGAGTACACATCAGGTTAATTACCCGGTGTGTACTCCAGCTACGTACGCAGCGAGCCGGCACTGGCAGCGTGAGAGCGGCGGACGCTAGTAACTAAGGTAAATATCGGGTAACCAAGGAAAGGGCTTCTTGGTTACCCGATGTTTACCTTGGTTACAGCTTACCGCAGGCTGCCAGACGCTGGCTCCCTGCTCGCTTCAGTTCGTCGCTCTCTCGCTGTCACACACAGCGATGTGTGCTTCACAGCGGGAGAGCAACGACCAAAAAATAAAGCAGGACATTCAGCAACGACCGGCGACCTCACAGCAGGGGCCAGGTAGTTGCTGGATGTCACACACAGCGACAGCGACGGGATGTCGCTGCTACATCACAGAAAATGGTGACTTAGCAGCGACGTTGTTGTAGTCGTCGCTATGTGTGACACCACCTTAAGTTGTCTCTTGGACAATTTAACATCTCAATAATCAAGTACCTCTTAATAGGTGCACACGGTTATCATTTATTATGGCGTACACATCTGATAG
Organism: Anomaloglossus baeobatrachus; assembly: GCF_048569485.1. NCBI lineage: Eukaryota > Metazoa > Chordata > Amphibia > Anura > Aromobatidae > Anomaloglossus > Anomaloglossus baeobatrachus. The sequence continues at coordinate 214,197,976 of NC_134357.1, read as the reverse complement.
TGAGGCATTCTTATTTGCTGATGCCATTGTAGAATGTATCCATTGTCATTCATGAAGGGGTACTAGCATAACTCTCCAGCCTCCATTGTATTATTTACTTGAGCTTTGTGTCGATTTTTAACACCTAAGGAACAGCAGCTAAAGAAAATGAAGGCTAAATTAAAGCGATTAAGAGCAGCACTGGGTGTCACCCACGAGCAGAGTGATCCCGAACAGCTTCAGCCAGAACATGTGGAAGATGGTGAGCCCTCAGCGTCCCTTTTATATTCTCTTTTTGGATGCATACATCTCTCTTGTCAGTGTCTTTCATCTGTGAATTGTATAAGGATATCCATTCAGATGTTGTTTTTTAATCTCCTCAGATGTGTTGCCTACTTCTTTGGACAGTATGTTAATGCCATTTCAAGATGATGATTGGGAAGAGCTCATCCGCACAGGGCAGATGACACCATTTGGCACCAAGATATCCCCAAAAGAGGAACGTAAGCCTAGAAAGCTGATGCTAAATGAGACCTCAGATTTTGAGAAATATCTTGCTGATCAAGCACAAATGGCAGCAAAGAGGAAACGTTCCTTTACTCCTAAACTAAGGCAAAAAGAGAGAATGAAAGCAGAGGCTAAAAAAGATGGAAGAGCTTTCAAATCAGTAAATCAAAGTGCCTTCATGCCATCCACTGAGAAAAGGTTGAAGAAAAAAATGCGAAAATTGCAGAGCAAAGCCTTGCAGATTCAGCTCAGGACGGGAGTTCCATCCAAAAAAATAGATGCCCTGTCCACAGAAAGCAGTCAGGGACATAACGAGGGGTCAGTTTACTCTCCTGATGAGCGAGAGACTAACGTGGATGAGGATGACGAGAGAATGCATGACAGCCCAAGCTCTGATTATGAGCTCAGTTCTCTAAAGACAAGGGTTACAAAAAGACCTCAACATCAGGGAATGGTCTCAGAGTTCCTCCTGAGCTCTGATGAAGATGACAAAGAGACCCCTCGCCTATTAAAGTGTAAACGTTGTAGAGATGATGGGGATGCCAAGGTCTACAAGCATCGAATATGGTAGGTTGCCATGTTGATCTGTGGTGCATTCTGCATTAAAGGGCTGTACCAATGTACCTAAACGCAGGAAACAGGTTAAATAGAAAACCCTCTCCCACCTCCCACCTTATTAATTCTGTGGATCTCCATTTCCTGTACCTGTGATCATGTGTCATCATCTCTGCTGAGGCCAATGACTCACTGCAGTGGTCACATGAGCCATGCGCACAGATTGTGAGGCTGGGAGGTATTGATTATTTTTTAACACAATTAGTGCCTTGATAGACTTTTAAAATACAGAAAACAATTTGTTTAGGTTCACCTGGTGAGATGGATCCTCCAAGCCCAAGATCCAAGTGGACACATGGGCCACAGGTGGTAGTGCAGCATGCACGTGAGGCACGTAGGATACACTAAGGCGGGCTTTGCACACTACGACATCGCAGGTGCGATGTCGGTGGGGGTCAAATCGAAAGTGACGCACATCCGGCGTCGCAGTCGATATCGTAGTGTGCAAATCCTTTTTGATACGATTAACGAGCGCAAAAGCGTCGTTATCGTATCATCGGTGTAGGGTCCGACATTTCCATAATGCTGGTGCAGCGACAGGTACGATGTAGATCCTCGTTCCTGCGGCCACACACATCGCTGTGTGTGAAGCCGCAGGAGCGAGGACCATCTCCTACCTGCGTCCCGGCTGCAATGAGGAAGGAAGGAGGTGGGCGGAATGTTTACGTCCCGCTCATCTCCGCCCCTCCACTGCTATTGGCCGCCTGCCGTGTGAAGTCGCTGTGACGCCGCACGACCCGCCCCCTTAGGAAGGAGGCGGGTTGCCGGCCAGAGCGACATCGCACGGCATGTAAGTCCATGTGAAGCTGCCGTAGCGATAACATTCGCTATGGCAGCAATCACAAGATATCGCTGCTGCGACGGGGGCGGGGACTATCGCGCTCGACATCGCAGCATCGGCTTGCGATGTCGCAGCATGCAAAGTACCCCTAACAGTGCTAGTGGAGACCGCAGGCAAGCAGGAGGCTGGAAACAAGTAGCAGAGGTCCTGATTGCTGCAGGCAGACAAGAGATATTATGCATACTGTGGACAGGTAGCAGAGGTACTGGAAGTCACAGGTAGATAGGAGACGTCCTGGAAACCGCAGACATCAGAGACACTGGAAGCCACATGCAGACAGTAGACTTTCTGAAGACCGCAGACAGGACTCTGGAACACTAAAATCTTAATACTATGACAGATCTGGGGAGCTTTATATAGGCCCAGGCAGATGATCACATGTGAGCACACAGGGGCATCTGCAAAGCACAATGTGGAGCACAAGAGAGTTAGCGGACCAGGGTCAAGGAAGCAGACTCAGGATCTGGGACAAGTGCGTAACATAATTGAATATAACAAGTCAAATTATATGACTGTTTTTATGTTTTGTAAGAATTAGAACTGTTAGGCCCTGTGCGCACTTGCCAGTTTTTGCCGCGGATTTCCTGCGGTTTTGCTGCATGTTATGTTCATAACATCTCTGCAGTGATTCACCAGCAAAACCTATGTGAAAAGAAAATGCTGTGCGCACTATGCGGATTTTGACAGCTGCATGTTTTGCTGTGGGATTCCCGCAGCAAAAACAATTGCATGTCACTTCTTTTCCGCACGTCGCTGCGGGATTTCACTCCATTGACTGCCATGTAATCGTGAAATTCCGCAGGGAATAACGCAGGCAGCAAATTCTGTGCAGTTCATTGCGTTTTCCTGCGTTATTCCCTCCGGTATTTCGCGGTTTACCTGCGGTAATGTTCATCGCTGCCCTGCGTTTTGCAGGGAAGTGATGTCATTATGACAGGAAGAGGAAGCGGAGCAGAGAGTAAACACACACAGATCACACACAGACACAAAACACACATCACACTCACACACAGACACATATAATACACATAGAAAGCAAACGGACATATAGAAAAAAAAACACGTGGGCTCCGCCGTATTTTTACCGTCCAGCCGAGGTAAGCACACAGCGGCGGCCCGGTATTCTCAGGCTGGGGAGGGCAAGGGAAAGGGTTAATGCCCCCCCCCCTCCCGCAGCCGAGAATATCAGCCCGCAGCTGCTTCGGGACTGTCGTATCCATTATGCGGCAGTACCGGAGTGTCCCCGTCTCTTCCTGTTGCCGTGATGCGGTGGCAAATCAGGGTAATATGAGGAGTTAATGGCGGCGGATCGCCGCCACTAAGTCCAGGCTTCATCATGGCAGTGTCTATGTGACAGCTTACATGATCAACCCGTAAGTAAAGTGAAAAAACCACACACACCGAAAAATCTTTTATTTTAAATAAAACACAAAAAAGCCCCTGGTTCACCATTTTATTAACCCCCCCGAAACACACAGCTCCGACGTAATCCACGTCCTGCGATGCTTGCATCCAGCCGCGACTGACACAGCGCTGAATGCAGCCTCGTAACGAGACAGCAGAGGTAACCACAGGGCATTTCCCACGGCCGGTAATGTGAACACCACATTACCGCTCGCGAGAAATGTAGCGTGTGCTCACAGGGACTCTATCTATCTATCCTTCTATCTATTCTTCATTCTGTCTATTTATCTATTTATCTGTCTGCTATCTATCTCAGAACGAAATTACTTTTTTTTTTTTTTTCCTCCAATGTGCTTTATTGCATTGAATGCATTAAAGCACATGTACCAACCCGCATGTGGCAAAACCCCGGCAATACCGCGGTAAAACTGCGGCAAACCGCATGCGGTTTTCGGGTGCAGTTTGCCGCGGTTTTTTACCGCGGGTGCGGTAATCTTTCAGACCCTGCGGAATTTTCTTAAGAAATTCCGTTTTCCAGTGCGCACAGGGCCTTACTCTTGCTGTGTCAGTTTTGGATGTATTTTGGATTCTACAGTCTGCTAAATGTTTTGTGGCCCATGGAGAACAGATTCAACACTTATAAGTTGTGCTTTTTGAGTTTCTTACATCTTAGGCACACAATAGTATAGGAAATATGACTGATCTGTAATACATGATGTATTGTAACTGATATAATCACTTTAGAGGACCTTTGTCCTGTATAAATATGCATTTTTTTTAATTTTTTTTTACTGGTAGTTCACATCCTTGTCTGCTATTAATCACAGCGAACATATAGATTATTCCTCAAAATTGACACCTGGTGCATGCTCTGTATTGTGAAGTAATAAGCCAGCAAAGGCACCCAGTTTTAGTTAACAGTGAAAGAGAGTGAGCTTGTGTCAGATCTGACAACTGGTGTATGTGTGCCGCCTCGACAGCGGATCGGATCCGTGGGAGTGATTACTCGTAGCTCGAGGGTCTCCGGACCCGGGGGCTAGGGGCCACACTCAAATGTAAAAGGGGTTATGTACAGGGGAGTTATAGTTAGTTTGTGACGCCACCTGTGGTGTACGGTAATGGATAGTACCGCCGCTGCCGTTGGGTGTACCCGGGGTGATGGAGTGGGGCAGCAAGGTGTTGTGGCCCTCCACGGGTAGGGGAAGGCCCCGGGACTCGGGATGGTTATACGGGGTGCTGTGCAGGGGTCACTCAGGTACTCACTCAGCAAATAAGCAGACGCTGACAACCGGGTAAACCAAATCTCTGACTGTCGTTGTCGCTCAAAGGGGAGCTCGTCCGGGTCCCGTCCCCTGCAGCACTGCCGGATGAGCCGTGACCGGCCTACTGGTACAAAGTTTTGATTCTCCAGAGTGGCCCGGTAGCTTGAAATTTGCCGGGCCACGCTCCCCACTGTGGCTAAGTGAGGGAGCCTGCTCTCAGGGGCTCACGCTTGGGATTTCAGTGGGCCGTTTGTGTGGAAAGCCCTATCCCCCTCGTTGCACTAGTGCCCCTGCTCTCTGAACTGGTGGGAACAGTCCATAGAAACCTGTCCTTCGCAGGTTAATTGCCATGTTGCCTGAAGCTTCTCCCCGACCTAGAGTCCGTGTACCCCGTCGTGCCTTCGGTCCCGGACTGGTGATAGGACCTGGCTGCTGACCATCCTCTTTGACAGGTCCCAGGCACCTAGCTTCAATCCCCTGCGACCAGGGGTCCGACTCCTCTAGGCCCAGACCACCGTTTGCAACCTAGTCTGCTTCCCCTGAGAGCCACTACTCCCAGCTTCCTCTGAGCTCCTCTCAGCTCGAGGGCTACTACTCGACTCTCACTACTCAACTGCTCTAACACCTTCCACCTCCCTGCCTGACCCCCTAGGTGGGTGGCCTTATTCCGCTTAAGCTGACCACTGGTGTGCCTCACTGGGTGTGGTGCAGGATGTATCTAGGATTTGATTTGCTGTTGGAGGCAGTACTGCAAGATGGGGACCCAGAACCATAAGGGTTTTGAATACTGCACGGGGAGGGATGTTTGTGCAGTACCCTGTGACAACCTGAGTAGTCCAGGGACGTCCCATATGCTCAGCAGAGCAGAGAGTAGCCCAGCCCCTGATACGGACATCACTAATAACTACAGTTAAGAGAGTACCTAACTATTCATACTCGCTATACTCATATCGAGTACGGTTTAATACTCGCTTATTCATTCCGAATAGCGTGTGCAATGCAAGTCAATGGGGAATATTTGCAATGTAACGAGTAACCCAAATTCCGCACTATTTGTTACTCGAACAAATAGTACTAGAGGTGGGGAGACAAAAGGCGCAATAGGGTCTTACCCGATATAACGTGAAATAAGAAGGAAATAGGTACACTCACCTAATGGGGTTGTGCCAGTCACAACTCCTTGAATCGCATGTGAGTGTCCGCGTGGTTTAAGCAGCGGCCCCGTAAAATAGTGGTAAAATATAATAAAATGATAAAAGAGAAAACGGGTAAATGCCGCGCTTAAAAACCACTGATGCAGAATTAATGTGGAAATTTCTTTTTATTTCAGCATTCCAACGCGTTTCAGAGACAAGGACCGTCTCCTTCCTCAGGGAAAAGAAATCATACACATATTCCCAGCCTAGTGCTTTATAAGAGGATCCATACTGCCACGTTGACAGCCATGACGTCATCCACCCACCAGGTTGCAGGGCAATGACTCATAAACACGTGGAGACGTACAAGAAGGAGTAAAAATGGTCACATTTTGATACATTAAAAACATCGCAAGAACGCAAGCAAACATCATAAATTACAATAAAATGTAAAAAAATTAAAAGTAAAAGTAAAATATCCCTTATTGGAGTGTTATTCATTTTTTCCCTTCCCCTTTTTAATGCAAATTCTTTTAGATATCAAATAACCATTGCAACACATTTTTATTTTCTATTTCTATAATTGTTAGTTCAGTCCGTTCCTTCTTTCTGCCCAGCGTACACCTCATGTGCATTTATTCACCACTCTGTATTACTGCACACACAGTTCTTTTCCCACGGTCTTACCCCTTGTTACCTCCGCTGGGTTATACTTGCTCTGTGCGCCTGCACATTCTTTCATTTTCCCACGGTCTGAACTCGTTTCACCCCGACAACCCTGATACTCGCTCCTTTCCTTCACGCTTCCGATCTCTTTCTATCTTACCTTAGATTCCTCTACACCAGCCCTTCACGGTTCAGATATTTGTCCACCTTTTTCTGCACCTTTAAAATCCCATTTTTACATTCAGACACGCTCACTACTTCTAATTAAAAACCGGTCATAATGTGTCTGCACCAGCATTAATCACATTTATGTGCCCACACGGATCTCTATATATAGCAAATTGTTCCATGGATCACTATGAAAAATTTAGAATTTTTTTTCACAAATATCGGTCTCCTTAAGTCACAAAATGACATACCAGTCCCATTTCCATCAAGATTAGTTGATGAATTTGGAGTAATGGTTTGGTGTTTAACGCCTCTGCACACTACCACCTTTCCTTTAAGTTCGCACCCTTCTAATTTCTTTTTATTTCTTTACACCCAAACTTTGCCTATATTTCCATAGACGTCCGAAATGAACAACCTATACATTTTTTAAATTTTTTTTACATTTTATTGTAATTTATGATGTTTGCTTGCGTTCTTGCGATGTTTTTAATGTATCAAAATGTGACCATTTTTTCTCCTTCTTGTACGTCTCCACGTGTTTGAGTCATCGCCCTGCAACCTGGTGGGTGGATGACGTCATGGCTGTCAACATGGCAGTATGGATCCTCTTATAAAGCACTAGGCTGGGAATATGTGTATGATTTCTTTTTCCCTGAGGAAGGAGATGGTCCTTGTCTCTGAAACGCGTTGGAATGCTGAAATAAAAAGAAATTTCCACATTAACTCTGCATCAGTGGTTTTTAAACGCGGCATTTTCCCGTTTTCTCTTTTATTATTTTATCATATTTCGAACAAATAGTACGGCATTCTACTTGTTACTTTTCTCCATTGACTTGCATTGCACACGCTATTCGGAATGAATACGCAAGTGTTAAACAGTACTCGTTATGAGTATAGCGAGTACGAATAGTTAGGTACTCGCTCAATTCTACTAATGACATCACATTTCAGAGCAGTGAAAGCTGCTGTGGGGAGTGACCACAGCTCCAGCCCCCTGAATGACTTCCCATTCCAGGATAGTACAAGAAACAGGGGTAGTGACCCAGCCCCTTGATGACATTTCATTTGAGAATCTGCAGTGCATTGGTAAGACTCGGATGGAAAGTTATCGGGTGGGGTGGAGGAGGAAATATGAAGTATGTGTAGAGAGGGAAAGGCGGGAACTTTCAATTGATGTGACTTACAAAGGTGGTTCATTTTAAAATGAGCTAGTTAAACATTGGCTATCAGTTTTCTGGTATGTCTTTCAACTTCTATATATATTTTTTCTGGGTTTTTCTTCTAGGCAATACCAAAAGCAGCAAGCAAATGAGGCACAGCAGCGGAGTGTGGCAGAGGAGTCTGAGGACAGCGATGTGGAATTTGATGAAGGTTTCTGCATACCAGGGTCTATTTGGAGAAAGTTGTACAAGTAAGTCCTAATTTCTGATTCCATATCTTACATTATACACCCTTTGATAATCCATCTACAGTGGGGGGAAAAAAAGTATTTAGTCAGCCACCAATTGGGCAAGTCCTCCCACTTAAAAAGATGAGAGAGGCCTGTAATTGACATCATTGAGACCACAACTATGAGAGACAAAATGAGAAATCAAATCAGAAAATCGTCTGATTTGGCAAGATTTTATTTGCAAATTATGGTGGAAAATAAGTATTTGGGCAATAACAAAAGTTCATCTCAATATTTTGTTATATATTCTTTGTTGACAGAGGTCAAACGTTTTCTGTAAGTCTTCACAAGGTTGGCACACAGTGTTTGGTGGTATGTTGGCCCATTCTCCATGCAGATCTCCTGTAGAGCAGTGATATTTTGGGCCTGTCACTGAGCAACACCGACTTTCAACTCCCACCAAAGGTTTTCTATGGGGTTGAGATCTGGAGATTGGCTAGGCCACTCCAGGATCTTCATATGCTTCTTCATATGCTTCTTACATGACCCTGTGCTACATTGGCTCATAGTGATCACGTCACTGCGACGCCGATGGAGCCAAGTGAGTAAAGATTTACCGCGACTGTCACTTAAATGACGCTGTGACATTTTCACAATGCCATTTAAGGGATTAACAGGCATGGGTGGAACACTGATCCACTCGTGCCTGTGAGGCACCCATGTCAGCTGTACAAATCATTACGTTATGTTGGTTTTGGACGTAATATTGCTGCCTGTAGTCATTAAGGGGTTAAGGGGTATTCCCTTCTCCAAGATCTTACCCCAATATGTAGTAGGTATAATAATATTAGCAAATACTTCCAATTAGAAATGTAGTCTAGTTCTCCTGATTAGCTATCTCTTACTTCTTTGTGCATGGCATTGTAGCAGCTTAGGTATCAATGATTACGAAAACTCACTTAGTGACATAGTTGCTCATGGTCGTAACCATGGATAGCTAAGCTACTGTAATACCCTTGACATAAAGTAAGCAACATAGCGAATGAGGAGAACTATACCACATTGCTAATTGGAGGTATTTACTAATATTATTACACCTACTACATATTGGGATAGGATCTTGGAAATGGGAATATCCATTTAAAATGCTTTGTGATGTCTGAGATGTTGTGAGGCTTCCATTAGTGGCTGTCTGATCTGTATAACATGCCCGATTCTTCCACAGTTTACCGTCTGGGGTTACTCGTCAGTCTTACCCGCTAATCATTGAATACTCTGCAATGTTTTGTTGGTAATCCAGTCACATTTTTTTAACATCTCAGTTATTCGTCTCCCATAAACATGCACTTCTGAATGATTTATTTCATAGAAGCCCAGTTTGGCAGTCTCCTCTCTAGACATTAAACCATTGTTCTGGGGCACTATATCTTCCTTTACATGACCAGCTTTAGTTATCTGAATTCAAAGGTTGATACTTTGGGGAGGGGGGGTGGGGGGAGGCAGCTTTGACAATCACACAGGAAGGTAATTGCTTTCATATTCAAAAGTAGTGATGAGTGAAACCGAATGTTAAAGGTCGGAATTCGTACTGGACACCGGGTGTTTGGTGCTCGAAGTAGAACATGGACTAAAAGAAGAAGAAAAAAAAAGTATGTGTCCGAGTTTGGAGTTCAGGTGCTGTTTGTTTTAAGTTTGTTTTAAGCCAATCTAACAATCTGTATTGCATGTGGAAGTTGCTTGTACACTGCTGTGAACAAAAGCTGTCTGCTTTACCGTGTCTGGTTATCAAAAATAGCAGGGATCCCACGCCGTTTAAAAAAATATTTATTGAAATAATGTAAAAAATAGCGTGCAATGCCCCCTATTTTTAATACCCAGCCAAGGTAAAGCAGGTGAGGTTGTCAATACCCATGATTATTTGGCCCTTCCCAGCCTAAAAATAGCAGCTTGCAGGTGCACCAGAAGTGATGTATTAATCAGATACGCCAATTCTAGCTCTTTTCCCGGCTTATCCTGATTGCTCCGATACGGTGGCAATTGAGGTAATTCTTTTGGGGTTGATGTGAGCTGTAAACTGACTAGTGGTAGCAAGCCCAGGGGTCAGTAATGGAGAAGAGTCTGACACCCCCATTGCTAACCTGACAAGTGTAGAGTAAAAGGAAAAAAGGAAAAAAAAGTTCATTTCAATAAAGACTCCTCCACACTCCCTCGTTCCCAAAATCCTCGACGTTCCGACTTAATTCAATTAGGGTATAAAGACTCCACCCACACTCCCTTGTGAACGAAGATCCATAGGAATCAAAGGGTGTTGTGAGACATTACACCACTGGATTACGTTGAAACTTTGAGGATTTTTTTAAATGAATAAATTGGTGAACGAAGGAGTGTGGGGGAGTCTTTATTCAAATAAACTGTTTTTTCCGTGTGTGTGTTTGTGTTTTTTAACTCTACACTTGCCGGGATAGTAATGGCGGTGTCCGGTAGATGCCTAGTCATTACTGATTCCTGGGCTTAATGCCAGCTGTAAGTTCACAACTGACATCAACCTAAAAAGTATTGCACCAGGGCAATTGGGAAGAGCTGGCAAAATGACAGAATTTTCATAGCTAATGGATGCACTACTTCTGGGACAGCTGCAGGCTGCTATTTTTAGACTGGAAGTGGCTAAATAACCATGGGCCTTCCCAGCCTGATAATATCAATCCCCAGCTGTCGACTTTACCTTGGTTGGTTATCAAAAATAGGGGGGACCCCAAGACTATTTTTAAATAAAATCTCATGTTGCTGTCCATACAACCTGGATTCATTCATTCATTCATTCATTCATTCATTCATAAAGTTTGTTAAAAGAACTGAGAGTCCTCAGTGGTTGATCGTAGAGGAAGGAGATTTTTCAGCTCACCTGCTGTCTGAGTGTTGAAGTCCACAAATGTACGGCATCCACCGGGAGGTCCCAGCCGGTAATACGAGTGTAAGGAGTAACGGAAGAAAGGATCCGGCACGATTATATTATAAAAACATCAAAAATCTTTATTTCCATGGTTAAAAAAGTACCTGTGGAGACAAAGTGGTGTACTTCACAAGAGACTTAACGCGTTTCGGACTGCGGTAAAAACAAGAGAGTCCTTAATCATAAGACCATGGAAATAAAGATTTTTGATGTTTTTATAATATAATCGTGCCGGATCCTTTCTTCCGTTACTCCTCAGTGGTTGATACCTTTTTAATGGCTAACTGAAAAGATGGTAATAATACTTACTATTATTACCATCTTTTCAGTTAGCCATTAAAAGGTATCAACCACTTAGGACTCTCAGTTCTTTTAAACAAACTTTTTTTTATCTCTACTGGCTAACACGGTACGAAGATATATTTTACCTGTATTCATTCATTCATTCATTCATTCATTCATTCATTCATTCATTCAACTAATCACTATTTACAATTCATTTGGCTTTGATATGGTTAGGAAAGGTCCAAAGTTCCTGCACTTAGTTTCCTTTTGTTTTTTTTTTCTATGTTGTGTCTTCATTCATCATTTCCTTCCCACAGGTACCAGCAGACAGGTGTTCGTTGGCTATGGGAACTACATTGCCAACAGGCAGGAGGCATTTTGGGAGATGAGATGGGATTGGGCAAAACTATCGAGATAATTGTCTTCTTGGCAGGCTTGTGCTACAGCCGAATACGAACACGAGGCTCCGATTACAGGCAAGTGGATGCCCTGTAGACTTACAGTCTGAAACAGCCATGAATATTTCATCAGCATTATTACAGAGCGGGTCTGCTGAATAATTGACTGAATATCAATTAGATGGCTGCTTTAATGTCTGTTTATGACAGGGAGGGGAACTGCAGGGCACAGGAAATTAAAGAGCTCACACTAGTAATGAATTCTTGGCCAGTGCATCTGCGTCTTCCCACTGACTGGTACAGCCTTTTGATAGCAGCAATGTGTAGTTGTGTACACGGCTCTACGAGGCGAAAGTATGCACTGAATAATATATGCATCGCTCTGTACAGGCAAGAAGTGTTTTAACCCTCCTTTTTTGCACAGCTTTTTTTGTGCTCGCTTGATCTTATTGTTTTCCTTTCTAACAAATACAATGCAAAGTTATAATCATGTAGGTTTGCTGGGTTCTCAACTGTGTGCAACGCAGTGTGGGTGGGGCTCAGTGCTTACAACTGTTGACTTGCGAGTATAAGGCTATGTGCACACGTTGCGTATTTGCGTGCAGTTAGGCTGCATATTGCACTACAGCGTAACTGCATGCGTCCTGCGTCCCCAGCACAATATATGAAGATTGTGCATAATCCATGCGCACGTTGCGTTTTAGAACGCAGCGTTCGGCTGCTGCCAAGACGCTGCGTTCTAAAAAGCAACATGTCACTTATTTTGTGCGTTTTGGTTGCATTTTCACCCACTCTGTCTGTCGGTCTCTCTGTCTCCCTATCGGTCGGTCTCTCTCTCTGTCGATCTATCCGTCTCTCCCCCCCCCCCCCCCTCTCATACTCACCGATCACTGACCAATCACCGGCGCGGCGCTGCACGGCTGTCACACTGCGGCGTCTTCTCCAGCTTTTGAAAATGCCGGCCGCTCATTATTACATTTCGGATTCACTGCTTCCCCCGCCCACCGGCGCCTATAATTGGTTGCATGGCAGGTATGTTCACACACATATAATTTCAAACGTGTGTGCGTATGGCCAGTGGAACGCTGCATACTGCCAGGCATTGGTTATATATACCTTTCAAATTTCCCATGCAACTTCCGGTCCTCCGCGTCACAGTGACCTCCGCAATCAGACGACATGCATGCGTGATTCATGATGGAAATAATATTTGGACCTCATCATGTGATCCATTTAGTTCTTTATTCCCTTTGTTATTTCTGTGATACCGGTTTCGTTATTCACTGCTGCATTTTTTTGCCAATGCAATTTGGGGTTTCGTGCGCTGCCTATATAATTTTCTGCATGTGGCTAAGTGCAATTTGTAATTATCAGATTGATTTTGCACCTTTTCTTATTTGGTGGATTATTATTTATATCTATCATTCTTTGGGTTACATGTAGAGATATTAATGTATAGATCTATATGGGGCATTGTTATATATTTATCATTGAGATCGCCTAATGCACTGCGTTGTTAATATTATTATCTGATATATGGTGTTATTAAAGTATCATGGGGTGCAGGCGCGTATTTATGCGGTTCACTGCGTTCCTTGAGCAAATGAGGAAGTTGATCGGCGCCATATAGACCTAACTAGCCTACTGTGGGTAGCACATGCGCATACTATGCATTCCAGTACGCTCCAGTGGCTGGATGCGGAAATGAAGTTGCTTGGCAGTATAAACTAGTTGATTACTGCTTGCACATGCGCAACAGGCGCGATGCATTGTGCATTGCAGTCTGAATTAGTTGATCATGAATTGCGTATCCGTGTCACGTCACACCTCTACGTCTGATTGCGGAGGTCTCTGTGACGCGGAGGACTGGAAATCGCGCAGGAAATTTGAAAGGTGTATATATAACCAATGCCCGGCAGTATGCACAGCGTCCCACTGGCCATAGGCACACGTGTTTGAAATTATATGTGTGTGTACATACCGGCCATTGCAGGCTCTCCTTCCCCTTCCTCCCCTGATGAACTCTCGGTTTTAACGTAAGAGGGAAATGCATTGGGAAGGCTGCATTTTGTTGGGGTAGCTTACCATGGTGCAAGATAGGGGGTTAAGCAGAAACCAATATTGGACCCTGAATTGCCGACCCTTCTTTCGCCTGTTTATCCTGTGGTGTATGATCTACTCGTGGAGGAAAATCAGGTGAGATCCATCAAAATTTCATGTTTGCATTTTATTGCACTGCACTTTGTGTTGTTTGATGTTTTTAGAATGCATATCCGACTAAGGGCAACATTTGTGTGGCGTTTACATCTTCATTTTTTCCAGGGTTTCCTCCCACTCTTATTCCCACTACTGACAATGTCTGTAAAGTGATGCAGCATACATGCACAATTATTTGGAAATTTGTAATTTTGATAATTTTATTATTGAATAACTGCAGTGCTCTTGGTTAGTCGAAAAGGTTAATAAACCTGAATTTTTATGAAAATGTTTCGTTTATTAAAAATTTCTGTGTACAAAATTATTGGGTAAATGTTAATGTGCAGAATTTTTCTGTAACTAAATGAGAAACATAAATTTTCCCATCTCAATCGTTTATTTTCATCTGTTAGTGAGAACAAAAACTAAACCGCCCAAAATGTACAAGAATATACGTTTCTGACATTTAAAAAAAAAATATCAGTGACCCATACCCCCCTTCTTTTCAATAAGGCAATTGATGTTCATACATGGAGTCTGCAATTTACTACCAACCACCGCTTCCCAGATACTATGACTGTTTTCCTGCACCATAAATCTACTATTTAAGAAGGGCCCACGAGTTCTCATTATGGTTTAGGTTCGGTGAGGAAGGGGCTGGGTCATTATTTTTTAATCTATAAGAACTTTACTGTCATCCATGAGACTTCTATGCTGCGATGGAACATTGCCCCGCATAAAAATCATGTTTTTCTTGAAACAGACATTTTTTCTGTACCACTGATTGAAGAAAGTATCTTCTAAAAACCGACCGTAGGTTAGGGAGTTTATTTTGATGTCCTCAACCTCAAAAGTTCCAAATCACTCTCCTTAAACCCTTTCAAGACTTTTGCCATGTCTGTATGTCAAAATTCGAGTCCCTGCCTTTGATGTGGGCTTCCCTGGCGCACCCACATCTATCCCTTCACATGACTGCTGATTTAATCAACCATCAACCTTTAACAGCCGCGGAGATCCGCCAGTGGCTATTAACCAGTTAAATTCCATTGTCAATCTCTGAGATGGCATTTAACATACATCTGCAGGGGGGAACATTTAATCCTTCTGCCCATCGGTGCACCCGTGATGTGATGGCGGGACGCCGATAGTTTGCCATGAAAGCTAGGGTCTGCTGATGACCCCCTTGCTTGTTGTTACGATATTTGTGAAAGCCATCTTTCAGCTGGCGGTCATTGGAGATCATGAATTTAACTGTACATGACATTCTGATACACTGCTATGTGTAACACACAGGATCAGACAATCACTACTTCAAGTCCCCTGAGGGGACTGTTAAATCGAATAACAAGTGAGGAAAAAAATAAAATCACAACTTCATATCACCCCTTTTTTTTTGCAGCAATAAAAATAAAACAAAAAAGCAAACACTACACATATTTGGGATCGCTGTGTTTGAAAAAGTCCAATCTATCAAAATCTAAAAAAATATCTGATTGGTAAACCGCGTAACAAGGAACGAAAATTAAAAATGCCAGAAGTATGTTTTTGGTCAGGCAGCATTACAATAAAAGTAAGGTGTTCAAAATGTCATATCTACCCTAAAATGTACAAAAATGAAAAAGTCAGCTCACCAGATAAGTAGTCCACAAAATGTTCATTGTCCAGAAGTAAGCACGGAGAACGAGGGGAGTATACTCCAAGCCAAAAATCCAAAAGAAAAATTGTTCTCCAGCTACTTCATCGATAGGATAAAACGTAAATTTTTATTTTCATCAGTTAAAAATTATTGTAGACATAAAAGCAAAAGTATCTTCACACCATCACCCCCCCCCAAAGACTAAATGTTTTGGCACTAAGGCTATGTGCGCATGTTGGGTTTTTTTCCGCGGATACGTTGCGTTTTGAACTGCAACGTAACTGCATGCGTTCAGCTTCCCCAGCAAAGTCTATGAGAAAGCCGAAAAATCAATGCACACGCTGCGTTTGTGAACGCAGCGTTTTGGATGCCCAAAATCGCTGCGGAAAAAAAAGCAGCATGTAATTTCTTTTGTGCGTTGTAGCTGCGTTCTCCACCCATTGAAATCAATGATGTGGGTCAGAACGCAACCAAAATGCACTTGGACTGCATTTTTGTTGTGTTCCGCATGCTTTTTTGACAAGCCAAACGCAGGTCTTTTCAGTCTCTGTGATGTCGGTCAATTTCTGTCTGTGGATTTCGGTGAATCTCCCTTTGTCTGTCGGTCGGCCGGTCTGTTTATCTGTCAGTTGGTCGCTCTGTCTGTCTCTCTCTCTCTCTCTCTCTCTCTCTGTCGGTCGGTCTCTCTATCTGTCTGTCCCTCTCTCTGTCCGTCGGTCAGTCTCTCCCCCTCTCTCATACTCACTGATCCCCGATCACCAGTGCGGCGTTGCACGGCGTTCACACTGCTCCGGCGGCTTTTCCTCTTTTGAAAATGCCGGCCGCTCAATATTCAATTTCGTATTCCTTGCTTTCCCCGCCCACCGGCGCCTATGATTGGTTGCAGTCAGACGCGTCTCCATGCTGAGTGACAGCTGTCTCACTGCAACTAATCACAGCCGCCAGTCGGCGGGTCTATGTAGTGCAGTAAAATAAATAAATAATTTAAAAAAACGGCATGCGGTCCCCGCCAATTTTGATACCAGCCAAGATAAAACCACATCTCTGAAGGCTGGTATTCTCAGGATTGGGAGTCCCATGTTATGGGGAGCCCCCCAGCCTAAAAATATCAGCCATCAGCCGCCCGGAATTGCCGCATCGATTAGATGTGACAGTCCCGGGACTCTACCCGGCTCATCCAGAATTACCCTGGTGCGGTGGCAATCTGGGTAATAAGGGGTTAATGGCAGCAGCCCATAGCTGCCACGAAGTCCTAGGTTAATCATGACAGGCGTCTCCCCGAGATACCTTCCATAATTAACCTGTAAGTGAAAGTAAATAAACACATAAAAATCATTTATTTGGAATAAAAGACAAAAACACCTTCTTTCACCACTTTATTAAAATCCCCAAATACCCCTCCAGGTCCGGCGTAATCCAGAGGTCCCGCGACGCATCCAGCTCTGCTACATGAAGCTGACAGGAGCTGCCGTAGAACACCGCCACTCCTGTGAGCTCCACGCAGCAACTGAAGTGAATCGCGCTGTCAGCGGGGACGTCACTGAGGTAATGCCTGTGTGTGTGTGTGTGTGTGTGTGTGTGTGTGTGTGTGTGTGTGTGTGTGTGTGGTGATGATGATGAGGGCTGTAGTGTCGGGATGTGTGCGGGTATGTCGGCAGTAATGTCGGGATGTGTGTGGTAGTGTCGGGATGTGTGTGGTAGTGTCGGGATGTGTGCGGTAATGTCGGGATGTGTGCGGGGATGTCGGCGGTAATGTCGGGATGTGTGCGGGGTTGTCGGCGGTAATGTCGGGATGTGGGCGGTAATGTCGGGACGTGTGCGGGGATGTCGGCGGGAATGTCGGGATGTGAGCGGGAAAGTCGGAATGTGTGCAGGGATGTCGGCGGTAATGTCGGGACGTGTGCGGGGATGTTGCCGGTAATGTTGGGATGTGTGCGGGGATGTTGGCGGTAATGTTGGGATGTGTGCGGGAATGTCGGCGGTAATGTCGGGACGTGTGCCGGGATGTCGGCGGTAATGTTGGGATGAGTGCGGGAATGTCGGGATGTGTGCGGGGTTGTCGGCGGTAATGTCGGGACGTGT
This sequence comes from Anomaloglossus baeobatrachus, assembly GCF_048569485.1. Taxonomy (NCBI): domain Eukaryota; kingdom Metazoa; phylum Chordata; class Amphibia; order Anura; family Aromobatidae; genus Anomaloglossus; species Anomaloglossus baeobatrachus. The sequence goes on along the minus strand of NC_134357.1, from coordinate 214,180,458 downwards.
GCCGGGATGTCGGCGGTAATGTTGGGATGTGTGCAGGAATGTCGGGATGTGTGTGGGATGTCGGTGGTAATGTTGGGACGTGTGCGGGGATGTCGGCTGTAATGTTGGGATGTGTGCGGGGATGTCGGCGGTAATGTCAGGATGTGGGCGGTAATGTTGGGACGTGTGCGGGGATGTCGGCGGTAATGTTGGGATGTGTGCGGGAATGTTGGGATGTGTGCGGGAATGTCGGGATGTGTGCGGGGATGTCGACGGTAATGTTGGGATGTGTGCGGTAATGTCGGGATGTGTGCGGGGATATCGGCGGTAATGTCGGGATGTGTGCGGGGATGTCGGCGGTAATGTCGGGATGTAGGCGGTAATGTCGGGATGTGTGCGGGAATGTCGGGATGTGTGTGGGGATATCGGCGGTAATGTCGGGACGTGTGCGGAGATGTCGGCAGTAATGTTGGGATGTGTGCGGGAATGTCGGGATGTGTGCGGGGATGTCGGCGGTAATGTCGGGATATGGGCGGGGATGTCGGCGGTAATGTTGGGATGTGTGCGGGGATGTCGGCGGTAATGTCGGGACGTGTGCGGGAATGTCGGCGGTAATGTAGGGATGTGTGCGGGGATGTCGGCGGTAATCTTGGGATGTGTGCGGGAATGTCGGGATGTGTGCGGGGATGTCGGCGGTAATGTCGGGATATGGGCGGTAATGTCGGGACGTGTGCGGGGATGTCGGCGGGAATGTCGGGATGTAGGCGGTAATGTCGGGATGTGTGCGGGAATGTCGGGACGTGTGCGGGGATATCGGCGGTAATGTCGGGACGTGTGCGGAGATGTCGGCAGTAATGTTGGGATGTGTGCGGGAATGTCGGGATGTGTGCGGGGATGTCGGCGGTAATGTCGGGATATGGGCGGTAATATCTGGACGTGTGCGGGGATGTCGGCGGTAATGTTGGGATGTGTGCGGGGATGTCGGAGGTAATGTCGGGACGTGTGCGGGAATGTCGGCGGTAATGTTGGGATGTGTGCGGGGATGTCGGCGGTAATCTTGGGATGTGTGCGGGAATGTCGGGATGTTTGCGGGGATGTCGGCGGTAATGTCGGGATATGGGCGGTAATGTCGGGACGTGTGCGGGGATGTCGGCGGTAATGTTGGGATATGTGCGGGGATGTCGGCGGTAATGTCGGGACGTGTGCGGGGATTTCGGCGGTAATGTCAGGATGTGTGTGGGAATGTCGGGTTGTGTGCGGGGATGTTGGCGGTAATGTCGGGATGTGTGCGGGGATGTCGGCGGTAATGTTGGGATGTGTGCGGGAATGTCGGGATGTGTGCGGGGATGTCGGCGGTAATGTCGGGATATGGGCGGGGATGTCGGCGGTAATGTTGGGATGTGTGCGGGGATGTCGGCGGTAATGTCGGGACGTGTGCGGGAATGTCGGCGGTAATGTAGGGATGTGTGCGGGGATGTCGGCGGTAATCTTGGGATGTGTGCGGGAATGTCGGGATGTGTGCGGGGATGTCGGCGGTAATGTCGGGATATGGGCGGTAATGTCGGGACGTGTGCGAGGATGTCGGCGGTAATGTCGGGATGTAGGCGGTAATGTCGGGATGTGTGCGGGAATGTCGGGACGTGTGCGGGGATATCGGCGGTAATGTCGGGACGTGTGCGGAGATGTCGGCAGTAATGTTGGGATGTGTGCGGGAATGTCGGGATGTGTGCGGGGATGTCGGCGGTAATGTCGGGATATGGGCGGTAATATCGGGACGTGTGCGGGGATGTCGGCGGTAATGTTGGGATGTGTGCGGGGATGTCGGCGGTAATGTCGGGACGTGTGCGGGAATGTCGGCGGTAATGTTGGGATGTGTGCGGGGATGTCGGCGGTAATCTTGGGATGTGTGCGGGAATGTCGGGATGTGTGCGGGGATGTCGGCGGTAATGTCGGGATATGGGCGGTAATGTCGGGACGTGTGCGGGGATGTCGGCGGTAATGTTGGGATATGTGCGGGGATGTCGGCGGTAATGTCGGGACGTGTGCGGGGATTTCGGCGGTAATGTCAGGATGTGTGTGGGAATGTCGGGTTGTGTGCGGGGATGTCGGCGGTAATGTCGGGATGTGTGCGGGGATGTCGGCGGTAATGTCGGGACGTGTGTGGGGATGTTTGCGGTAATCTTGGGATGTGTGCGGGAATGTCGGGATGTGTGCGGGGTTGTCGGCGGTAATGTTGGGATGTGTGCGGGGATGTCGGCGGTAATGTTGGGATGTGTGCGGGAATTTCGGGATGTGTGCGGGGATATCAGCGTTAATGTCGGGATGTGTGCGGGGATGTCGGCGGTAATGTCTGGATGTGAGCGGTAATGTTGGGACGTGTGCGGGGATGTCGGCGGTAATGTCGGGACGTGTGCGGGGATGCCGGCGGTAATGTTGGGATGTGTGCGGGGATGTCGGCGGTAATCTTGGGATGTGTGCGGGAAGTCGGGATGTGTGCGGGGTTGTCGGCGGTAATGTCGGGACGTGTGCGGGGATGTCGGCGGTAATGTCGGGACGTGTGCGGGAATGTCAGCGGTAATGTTGGGATGTGTGCGGGGATGTCGGCGGTAATCTTGGGATGTGTGCGGGAATGTCGGGATGTGTGCGGGGATGTCGGCGGTAATGTCGGGATATGGGCGGTAATGTCGGGACGTGTGCGGGGATGTCGGCGGTAATGTCGGGATGTAGGCGGTAATGTCGGGATGTGTGCGGGAATGTCGGGACGTGTGCGGGGATATCGGCGGTAATGTCGGGACGTGTGCGGAGATGTCGGCAGTAATGTTGGGATGTGTGCGGGAATGTCGGGATGTGTGCGGGGATGTCGGCGGTAATGTCGGGATATGGGCGGTAATATCGGGACGTGTGCGGGGATGTCGGCGGTAATGTTGGGATGTGTGCGGGGATGTCGGCGGTAATGTCGGGACGTGTGCGGGAATGTCGGCGGTAATGTTGGGATGTGTGTGGGGATGTCGGCGGTAATCTTGGGATGTGTGCGGGAATGTCGGGATGTGTGCGGGGATGTCGGCGGTAATGTCGGGATATGGGCGGTAATGTCGGGACGTGTGCGGGGATGTCGGCGGTAATGTTGGGATATGTGCGGGGATGTCGGCGGTAATGTCGGGACGTGTGCGGGGATTTCGGCGGTAATGTCAGGATGTGTGTGGGAATGTCGGGTTGTGTGCGGGGATGTCGGCGGTAATGTCGGGATGTGTGCGGGGATGTCGGCGGTAATGTCGGGACGTGTGTGGGGATGTTTGCGGTAATCTTGGGATGTGTGCGGGAATGTCGGGATGTGTGCGGGGTTGTCGGCGGTAATGTTGGGATGTGTGCGGGGATGTCGGCGGTAATGTTGGGATGTGTGCGGGAATTTCGGGATGTGTGCGGGGATATCAGCGTTAATGTCGGGATGTGTGCGGGGATGTCGGCGGTAATGTCTGGATGTGAGCGGTAATGTCGGGACGTGTGCGGGGATGTCGGCGGTAATGTCGGGACGTGTGCGGGGATGCCGGCGGTAATGTTGGGATGTGTGCGGGGATGTCGGCGGTAATCTTGGGATGTGTGCGGGAAGTCGGGATGTGTGCGGGGTTGTCGGCGGTAATGTCGGGACGTGTGCGGGGATGTCGGCGGTAATGTCGGGACGTGTGCGGGAATGTCAGCGGTAATGTTGGGATGTGTGCGGGGATGTCGGCGGTAATCTTGGGATGTGTGCGGGAATGTCGAGATGTGTGCGGGGTTGTCGGCGATAATGTCGGGACGTGTGCGGGGATGTCGGCGGTAATGTTGGGATGTGTGCGGGGATATCAGCGTTAATGTCGGGTCGTGTGCGGGGATGTCGGCGGTAATGTCGGGATGTGAGCGGTAATGTCGGGACGTGTGCGGGGATGTCGGCGGTAATGTCGGGACGTGTGCGGGGATGTCGGCGGTAATGTCGGGACGTGTGCAGGGATGTCGGCGGTAATGTTGGGATGTGTGCGGGGATGTCGGCGGTATTGTTGGGATGTGTGCGGGGATATCAGCGTTAATGTCGGGATGTGTGCGGGGATGTCGGCGGTAATGTCGGGATGTGAGCGGTAATGTCGGGACGTGTGCGGGGATGTTGGCGGTAATGTTGGGACATGTGCGGGGATGTCGGCGGTAATGTCGGGATGTGTGCGGGAATGTCGGGACGTGTGCCGGGATGTCGGCGGTAATGTTGGGATGTGTGCGGGGATGTCGACGGTAATGTCGGGACGTGTGTGGGGATGTCGGCGGGAATGTCGGGATGTCGGGATGTGTGCGGGGATGTCGGCGGTAATGTCAGGATGTGTGTGGGAATGTCTGGTTGTGTGCGGGGATGTGTGCGGGAATGTCGGGATGTGTGCGGGGATGTCGGCGGTAATGTCGGGATATGGGCGGTAATATCGGGACGTGTGCGGGGATGTCGGCGGTAATGTTGGGATGTGTGCGGGGATGTCGGCGGTAATGTCGGGACGTGTGCGGGAATGTCGGCGGTAATGTTGGGATGTGTGCGGGGATGTCGGCGGTAATCTTGGGATGTGTGCGGGAATGTCGGGATGTGTGCGGGGATGTCGGCGGTAATGTCGGGATATGGGCGGTAATGTCGGGACGTGTGCGGGGATGTCGGCGGTAATGTTGGGATATGTGCGGGGATGTCGGCGGTAATGTCGGGTTGTGTGCGGGGATGTCGGCGGTAATGTCGGGATGTGTGCGGGGATGTCGGCGGTAATGTCGGGACGTGTGTGGGGATGTTTGCGGTAATCTTGGGATGTGTGCGGGAATGTCGGGATGTGTGCGGGGTTGTCGGCGGTAATGTTGGGATGTGTGCGGGGATGTCGGCGGTAATGTTGGGATGTGTGCGGGAATTTCGGGATGTGTGCGGGGATATCAGCGTTAATGTCGGGATGTGTGCGGGGATGTCGGCGGTAATGTCTGGATGTGAGCGGTAATGTTGGGACGTGTGCGGGGATGTCGGCGGTAATGTCGGGACGTGTGCGGGGATGCCGGCGGTAATGTTGGGATGTGTGCGGGGATGTCGGCGGTAATCTTGGGATGTGTGCGGGAATGTCGGGATGTGTGCGGGGTTGTCGGCGGTAATGTCGGGACGTGTGCGGGGATGTCGGCGGTAATGTCGGGACGTGTGCGGGAATGTCAGCGGTAATGTTGGGATGTGTGCGGGGATGTCGGCGGTAATCTTGGGATGTGTGCGGGAATGTCGGGATGTGTGCGGGGTTGTCGGCGATAATGTCGGGACTTGTGCGGGGATGTCGGCGGTAATGTTGGGATGTGTGCGGGAATTTCGGGATGTGTGCGGGGATATCAGCGTTAATGTCGGGACGTGTGCGGGGATGTCGGCGGTAATGTCGGGATGGGAGCGGTAATGTCGGGACGTGTGCGGGGATGTCGGCGGTAATGTCGGGACGTGTGCGGGGATGTCGGCGGTAATGTCGGGACGTGTGCGGGGATGTCGGCGGTAATGTTGGGATGTGTGCGGGGATGTCGGCGGTATTGTTGGGATGTGTGCGGGGATATCAGCGTTAATGTCGGGATGTGTGCGGGGATGTCGGCGGTAATGTCGGTATGTGAGCGGTAATGTCGGGACGTGTGCGGGGATGTTGGCGGTAATGTTGGGATGTGTGCGGGGATGTCGACGGTAATGTCGGGACGTGTGTGGGGATGTCGGCGGGAATGTCGGGATGTCGGGATGTGTGCGGGGATGTCGGCGGTAATGTCAGGATGTGTGTGGGAATGTCTGGTTGTGTGCGGGGATGTGGGCGGTAATGTCGGGAGGTGTGCGGGGATGTTGGCGGTAATGTTAGGAAGTGTGCGGGATTGTTGGGAAGTGTGCGGGAATGTTGGGATGTGTGCGGGGATGTCGGCGGTTATGTTGGGATGTGTGCGGGAATTTTGGGATGTGTGCAGGGATATCGGCGGTAATGTCGGGATGTGTGCGGGGATGTCTGCGGTAATGTCGGGATGTGGGCGGTAATGTTGGGACGTGTGCGGAGATGTCGGCGGTAATGTCGGGACGTGTGCGGGGATGTCGGCGGTAATGTCGGGACGTGTGCGGGGATGTCGGCGGTAATGTTGGGATGTGTGCGGGAATGTCGGGACGTGTGCGGGGATGTCTGCGGTAATGTCGGGATGTGTGCGGTGAAGATGATCGGGACGCACCACACAGACAGAGCTGCGGTATGACAATGAAGTCGGGTGCTGTTCACAACGCATCTAAAATGCATGCATTTTATTTTATAAACGCAGTGTCCAGTCTGCCAGAGGGTGCGTTTTTTTCCGCACTGCAGAGAACACAACGTGCGTACATAGCCTAAATGTGCCTTCTACCAGGTCCCAAACCTATCTCAACAAAGGCATAGTAGAACTCAAGATATACTCAAATGGCGTATACCTACAGTGCCTACAAGTAGTATTCAACCCCCTGCAGATTTAGCAGGTTTACACATTCGGAATTAACTTGTCATTGTGACATTTGGACTGTAGATCAGCCTGGAAGTGTGATATGCACTGCAACAAAAAAGAATGTTATTTCTTTTTTATTTATTTATTTTTTTTTTAAATTGTGAAAAGTTTATTCAGAGGGTCATTTATTATTCAACCCCTCAATCCACCAGAATTCTGTTTGGTTCCCCTAAAGTATTAAGAAGTATTTCAGGCACAAAGAACAATGAGCTTCACATGTTTGGATTAATTATCTCTTTTTCCAGCCTTTTCTGACTAATTAAGACCCTCCCCAAACTTGTGAACAGCACTCATACTTGGTCAACATGGGAAAGACAAAGGAGCATTCCAAGGCCATCAGAGACAAGATCGTGGAGGGTCACAAGGCTGGCAAGGGGTACAAAACCCTTTCCAAGGAGTTGGGCCTACCTGTCTCCACTGTTGGGAGCATCATCCGGAAGTGGAAGGCTTATGGAACTACTGTTAGCCTTCCACGGCCTGGACAGCCTTTGAAAGTTTCCACCCATGCCGAGGCCAGGCTTTTCCGAACAGTCAAGGCTAACTCAAGGACAACAAGGAAGGAGCTCCGGGAAGATCTCATGGCAGTGGGGACATTGGTTTCAGTCAATACCATAAGTAACGTACTCCACCGCAATGGTCTCCGTTCCAGACGAGCCCGTAAGGTACCTTTTACTTTCAAAGCGTCATGTCAAGGCTCGTCTACAGTTTGCTCATGATCACTTGGAGGACTCTGAGACAGACTGGTTCAAGGTTCTCTGGTCTGATGAGACCAAGATCGAGAACTTTAGTGCCAACCACACACGTGAAGTTTGTAGACTGGATGGCACTGCATACGACCCCAAGAATACCATCCCTACAGTCAAGCATGGCGGTGGCAGCATCATGCTGTGGGGCTGTTTCTCAGCCAAGGGGCCTGGCCATCTGGTCCGCATCCATGGGAAGATGGATATCACGGCCTACCTGTAGATTTTGGCCAAGAACCTCCGCTCCTCCATCAAGGATCTTAAGATGGGTCGTCATTTAATCTTCCAACAAGACAACGACCCAAAGCACACAGCCAAGAAAACCAAGGCCTGGTTCAAGAGGGAAAAAATCAAGGTGTTGCAGTGGCCTAGTCAGTCTCCTGACCTTAACCCAATTGAAAACTTGTGGAAGGAGCTCAAGATTAAAGTCCACATGAGACACCCAAAGAACCTAGATAACTTGGAGAAGATCTGCATGGAGGAGTGGGCCAAGATAACTCCAGAGACCTGTGCCGGCCTGATCAGGTCTTATAAAAGACGATTATTAGCTGTAATTGCAAACAAGGGTTATTCCACAAAATATTAAACCTAGGGGTTGAATAATAATTGACCCACACTTTTATGCTGAAAATTTATTAAAATTTAACTGAGCAACATAACTTGTTGGTTTGTAAGATTTATGCATCTGGTAATAAATCCTGCTCTTGTTTGAAGTTTGCAGGCTCTAACTTATTTGCATCTTATCAAACCTGCTAAATCTGCAGGGGGTTGAATACTACTTGTAGGCACTGTACATGTACTGCCCTAATTAATATCTATTGATCAAGCTGCTAAATAAGTAGCATGGATTATAAAAATTTGGGAGGAAAATGAGTGGTGCGTCTTTAAGATCCGAATACAGCTTACCGTGGTGCTGTTTGTGCGGCGATCGGGTGCCTGTGGCTGCGTGCAGGCAGCCAGGTGCCCGTTGGTGCCGGCTGCCTCTATGTATGTGCGGATGGGCGGGCGGGCAGCCGGGTGCCCGTAGGTGCCGGCTGCATCTCTGTACGTGCGTGCGGGTTGGCAGCCGGGTGCCCGTTGGTGCCGGCTGGCTCTCCGTGCGTGCCGGGCGGCTGTGCGGCAGGTGTCCGTGGTCCCAGTTTCAAATGATGGCGCCGAGAGTCAGCACGTGCGCAGATGGATCTCTTGGATGAGCGCTCCATCTGCGCATGCGCCGCTACAGGCTCCATCATTTGAAGCGGGACCGCGGACAGACTAAAGCCCGCTACACACGCTTCAATATATCTCACAATCCGTCGTTGGGGTCAAGTTGTAAGTGACGCACATCCGGCATCGTTTGTGAGGTATCTGCGTGTGACATCTACATGCGATCAGGATTGAACGCAAAACCGTTGATCGCAAACACATCGTATCATTCTCTAGAATTGAGCGTTTTGTTGCACGAACCTAGTCAATTGTAACGTGTGACATCCCTTATACGATTTTGGTGTCTGATGCTATGTGCGCAGGTCTGCGCTCTGCACCGCAGCTTAAAAAAGGTCCGCTTCAGAGCGCAGCTGAAAAGCTGCGTTCTGAAGCGCCTCACAATGTCTGTCATTCACTAATCTCTGTCCCTCTCTCTCTGTCCTCTCTCTCTGTCCATGTCAGTCTATCCCCCTCTCTCATATACTCACCGATCCCCGATCCCCGGCGCTGCACGGCGTTCACACTGCTCCGGCGGCTTTTACTGTTTTGAAAAAGCCGGCCGCCCATTAAACAATCTCGTATTCCCTGCTTTCCCCGCCCACCGGCGCCTATGATTGGTTACAGTGAGACACGCCCCCACGCTGAGTGACTGGTGTCACACTGCACCCAATCACAGCAGCCGGTGGGCGTGTCTATACTGTGTAGTGAAATAAATAATTAAATAATTAAAAAAAACGGCGTGCGGTTCCCCCCAATTTTAAAACCAGCCAGATAAAGCCATACGGCTGAAGGCTGGTATTCTCAGGATGGGGAGCTCCACGTTATGGGGAGCCCCCCAGCCTAACAATATCAGCCAACAGCCGCCCAGAATTGCCGCATACATTAGATGCGACAGTTCTGGGACTGTACCCGGCTCTTCCCGATTTGCCCTGGTGCGTTGGCAAATCGGGGTAATAAGGAGTTATTGGCAGCCCATAGCTGCCAATAAGTCCTAGATTAATCATGTCAGGCGTCTATGAGACACCCTCCATGATTAATCTGTAAATTACAGTAAATAAACACACACACCCGAAAAAATCCTTTATTAGAAATAAAAAACACAAACATATACCCTGGTTAACCACTTTAATCAGCCCCAAAAAGCCCTCCATGTCCGGCGTACTCCAGGATGGTCCAGCGTCGCATCCAGCGCTGCTGCATGGAGGTGACCGGAGCTGCAGCAGACACAGCCGCTCCGGTCACCTCCACGTGGCAAATGAAGACAGCCGCACGATCAGCTGAGCTGTCACTGAGCTTACCCGCTGTCACTGGATCCAGCGGTGGCCGCGGGTAACCTCAGTGACAGCTCAGCTGATCGCGATACTCACCGCCGCTCCTCTCACCTCCACGCAGCAACTGAGGTGAGTAGCGCAATCAGCTGAGCTGTCACTGAGGTTACCCGCGGCCACCGCTGGATCCAGTGACAGCGGGTAAGCTCAGTGACAGCTCAGCTGATCGTGCGGCTGTCTTCATTTGCCGCGTGGAGGTGACAGGAGCGGCGGTGTCTGCTGCAGCTCCGGTCACCTCCATGCAGCAGCGCTGGATGCGACGCTGGACCATCCTGGAGTACGCCGGACATGGAGGGCTTTTTGGGGCTGATTAAAGTGGTTAACCAGGGTATATGTTTGTGTTTTTTATTTCTAATAAAGGATTTTTTCGGGTGTGTGTGTTTATTTACTGTAATTTACAGATTAATCATGGAGGGTGTCTCATAGACGCCTGACATGATTAATCTAGGACTTATTGGCAGCTATGGGCTGCCAATAACTCCTTATTACCCCGATTTGCCAACGCACCAGGGCAAATCGGGAAGAGCCGGGTACAGTCCCAGAACTGTCGCATCTAATGTATGCGGCAATTCTGGGCGGCTGTTGGCTGATATTGTTAGGCTGGGGGGCTCCCCATAACGTGGAGCTCCCCATCCTGAGAATACCAGCCTTCAGCCGTATGGCTTTATCTGGCTGGTTTTAAAATTGGGGGGAACCGCACGCCGTTTTTTTTAATTATTTAATTATTTATTTCACTACACAGTATAGACACGCCCACCGGCTGCTGTGATTGGGTGCAGTGTGACACCAGTCACTCAGCGTGGGGGCGTGTCTCACTGTAACCAATCATAGGCGCCGGTGGGCGGGGAAAGCAGGGAATACGAGATTGTTTAATGGGCGGCCGGCTTTTTCAAAACAGTAAAAGCCGCCGGAGCAGTGTGAATGCCGTGCAGCGCCGGGGATCGGGGATCGGTGAGTATATGAGAGAGGGCTGCTCAATTCAGTTACTCAGGAGATTAGCGGTCACCGGTGAGTCCTTCACTGGTGACCGCTAATCAGGGCGCGACACAGACAGAGCCGCAGCATGACAATGAAGTCGGGTGAAGTTCACCCGAGTTCATTCTGACAGTGCGGCTCTGTCTGCTGTCATCTGCCATTCAGCTCTGCTACATGGCTGTCTGTGTCTGCTGTCAGCGGCCATGTAGCAGAGCTGAATGGCAGATGACATAGTAAAAACGCATCCCTACACATTACACACGCTTGTCAAGTCAATAAATAAAAAAAAAAAAAAAAAAGGTGCCCAATGCATACGTCACAGAACACGTGATCTAAAGGATCGCACACAAAATTGATCAATTTAACATAGACTACTAACGCTCGTGTGACAGCAAATGAACGACCTACATGCAATCTCATAAGATCCGTATGCAACCTGGGCGTGTCACATCGCAAATGCGATTGTACAACTAATTGCAATGTGTAAAGCGGGCTTGAGACACTTACTTCACCGGCCTGCTCCACCTGTCACCCGCCGCGGCTCCCACCACGGACGCCGCTGTCACCACAGACCCGCCGCGGTTGTCAGCACAACCTCTGCCTCCTGTGACCCCGCTTCACCACCACTGCTGCCCCCCTCCGGTAAGAGAACACCGGATTATAAGACGGACCCCATTTTTTTTTTTTTAGCTCTAAATTTGAGGTGCGTCTTATAATCCAGTGCGCCTTATAAAACGAAAAATACGGTAACTGAGTTTCACATATGTCAAGTTCAGTGAGCAGAAAACACAGAAAATCTTAAAAAAAAAAAACTTGAAACAAATATAATATACATACAAATGCATATTTAAAATATATTCTAACAAAGTGTCTATATAGTAATTATAATGTTTAGCATTTCTGAAGGTGAATTGGTTGCATTGTATCTTTGATTTTATATGTATATGTGTGTATATAATATATATATGAACAAAGGGGAGCAATGAGCAAGAAATAAACGGGCATGAGGGACCTAAACTGTAAAAAGATTCAATTTAAAAGCCACATAGAATGGTATATTGTACACTAATTTTTTTTTAAAAAAAACAGACCATAGGAGCCAAAATTCAGATGATGTACGTACACACAGAACGTGGCAAACCCTCCTAACAAAGATGGCCGCAGCCCAGGTGCATAATGCTGATGAACAGCCACTCAAACCTCCACACTAAAGGGGAGGGGCGGCTGTTTAGCATAGAACATGCACACTAATAAGGCTTGCATTGGGAGCCCGTCATATAGATGAGTGAGATGCACAGTGTCTGAATGCAACCTATAAGTGATGCCAGAAACCTAGGTCAGGTGGGCTAAACAGCACTATATAAGTGCATCTCAAACGGATATGCGAGATGCCCAGTGTCTGAATTGTGGCCTATAAATGACGCACAACATAAGTCAGGTGGGTTAGTTAGCATATCATATGACGGACTCACCATTTAACCACCTGAATTCAGTAGGTCCACACACATCCTGCAAAAATAGATGAAATGTGCCATACCTCAAATAGTGAGATATTAGTTGATATTGTAGCCCAAAATATATAAGCTCGCAATCCGCGTCACGGATTCTGGCATCATTTATAGCAGGGGTCAGGAACCTTTTTGGCTAAGAGAGCCGTAAACGCCACATATTTTGAAATATAATTCCGCGAGAGCCGTACAATATGTTTAAAGGGCCATTGACAGATCAATCGCTCCAATGTTCACTTAGTACAGCAAGGAATGCTCCTCCCTGCTGTATAAAGCCACAACTGGACTGAAACAATGGTAATTAGCAGTAAAAAAATCAAATAAATAACTTACATTGTGAACTTGCGATGCATGACATCAGTCCAGCAGTCTGGCTTCTTCTTTTTCCTGCGCATGACTGGAAGCTGGCATTCTTCCCACCTGATGTTGAGAGAATGCCAGCTTTGAGGCATTCGCAGAAGAAAGAAGCTGGAATATTGGACATGTCACACAACGCATTGTCAGTCATGTCAATTATCTATTTTATTATTTTACAGAGAAGGTAAAAACAGGGGCTAGCGCCCCAATAACATATAGCACGGGCGCCGTTCCTGAGCGCTTTATTACAGCTCTGGGAGACCTCCAGAGCTGTAAAGAAGCGCTCAGAACAGATTTTTGCCCTGATAGTGGTCCTTTAAATCAGTTTCTTATGCCCACAAGAGATTAATTTAAAGCCTCCAAGAGTGTAATATGGGTGGCAGATGTTTTTTAAGGCCATATTTTTATTTTTTTTGGGGGGGGCTATATAATGGATTATGTGGGATTATTTTCAGGGGTGAAGTGGGAAGGGGGGGTTGGTGGGACACACTGTATTACACAGCCCCTTTATTGATGCAGCTCACTGCTGCTGACCATGAGGCTGTGTAACAATTTCCATGTTATAATGTTCACCTTCAAAGCAGCAGCACAGCCAGGGGTTTCTGGAACGTCCAAGGGAGACACAAGGGAGGAGGCAGATGCCGCTTCACTAGGGGACGCAGGTGCGTGCTTGCAGACGGCGCGGCTATGCAGGGAGTTATGGGAAATGTAGTCCATGCTCCCTGCCGCTCACCACTGCCGCCAATGCTTATCAGGCCATCAAAGAACTACCAATATCAGCGTGCACCGCGGCCTGATGGAGCGCGGTGCATGCATCCTTCCCAGGGCCGGCTCCAGGTTTTTGTGGGCCCTGGGCGGAAGAGTCCCGGTGGGCCCCATCCACACGCAGACACACACATACGTACACATACATATACATATTTAAAGACAAACTCACAAAAATACGTATAGAACTGACATATCTATACAGTCATATACACTGACATACATAGATACACATCATACATGCATACAGAGACACACAACACAACTCTGCTAGATACATACATACATACACACATAGCTCTGCTGGATACATACACACATAGCTCTGCTACATACACACATAGCTCTGCTACATACATACACAGCTCTGCTGGATACATACACACATAGCTCTGCTACATACACACATAGCTCTGCTACATACACACATAGCTCTGCTACATACACACATAGCTCTGCTACATACACACACAGCTCTGCTGGATACATACACACATAGCTCTGCTACATACATACACAGCTCTGCTGGATACATACACACATAGCTCTGCTACATACACACATAGCTCTGCTACATACACACACAGCTCTGCTGGATACATACACACATAGCTCTGCTACATACATACACAGCTCTGCTGGATACATACACACATAGCTCTGCTACATACACACATAGCTCTGCTACATACACACACAGCTCTGCTGGATACATACACACATAGCTCTGCTACATACATACACAGCTCTGCTGGATACATACACACATAGCTCTGCTACATACACACATAGCTCTGCTACATACACACATAGCTCTGCTACATACACACATAGCTCTGCTTCATACACACATAGCTCTGCTACATACATACACACATAGCTCTGCTACATACATACATACACATAGCTCTGCTACATACATACATGAATCTGCTACATACATACACACATAGCTCTGCTACATACATACATGAATCTGCTACATACATACACACATAGCTCTGCTACATACATACACACATAGCTCTGCTACATACATACACACATAGCTCTGCTGCATACATAGCTCTGCTACATACATACATGAATCTGCTACATACATACACACATAGCTCTGCTACATACATACAGACACACACGTAGCTCTGTGGGGCCCACACACACAGCTCCAGGGGCCAGCACATACAGCACCGGGGGGGCAGGGCATACACCTAAGGGGGGAGAAGCCCATACAGCTCCCCAGGGCCCATAAATCGGGGGGCGGGGAGGGCACATACCTCTCAGGTCACGGTGGAGAGGGGGCCTACACAGCGCTGGAGAGGGGGCCCACACAGCGCCGGAGAAGGGGCCCACACAGCGCCGGAGAGGGGGCCCACACAGCGCCGGAGAGGGGGCCCACACAGCGCCGGAGAGAAGAGCTGTGCTGGGGGTCGCTGGCTGCCACTGCAACTCCTTCATCTGTGGGACTGAGCAGGCCGGTCGGTAGCTCCGCCCACAGATGAAGTTCAAACCAGGAAGTCTGCGCGCCTTAAAGGGACGGCGCTGCAGATTCCTGCCGAGGACTGCGGTCCCCGGAACTCGGGCCGGGGGCAGCAGAACTAAGGCGAGGGGGCCCCGGCCAAGGGGCACCAGAACTGACGAGGCCGAGTGGGCCCCCCCCGGCTCTCCAGGGCCCCGGCATTTGCCCAGGTATGCCGCGTGCTGACGCCGGCCCTGATCCTTCCCATAGACAGGTAGGAGCCCTGTCTGCGAGCCAGATACGGCCATCAAAAGAGCCATATCTGGCTCGCGAGCCATAGGTTCCCGACCCCTGATTTATAGGTTACAGTTCAGACACTGTTCATCTCACTCATCTATATGACGGGCTCCCAATGCAAGCCTTATGAGTGTGCATGTCCTATGCTAAACAGCCGCCCCTCCCCTTTTAGTGTGGAGGTTTGTGTCGCTTTGTACCGCCCCGCGGGCTCGGCTGCGACCGCCGAGCTGCTCGGATCCGTGCTCGTACTGCGGGTGGTGGCTCGAGCCTCTCACGGACCCGGGGGTCACGTCACTCTGCAAGGGAGTTGGCGCGGGCATTTGGGGTGTTTGGATTTAAAGTGATAGTTTGTGACGCTACCCATGGGTTGTGGGGATTGTAGACACCACCGCTGCGGTGAGATTGTGGGGACCCCTGGGAGCGATGTAGTAGCGCAGCTAGGTTTTGACCCCTCCGTGGGTAGGGGATGTTGGTCCCGGGGTCCGATGGGCCGGGGCCCGGGTGCAGGGGGTAGTGTAGTGTTGCGGTGCAGCGAGCCGTGGTGCCGGATGACACTGGTGTACTCACTCTGACACAAGACACTGCAGCTTCTCCCAGATTAGGTTGGTAATGTCCGCCTTTCTCCTGCACCTCTGTATGTGAATCTTGGGTCCTGTAGTCCGCTCCCCGACGTGTATCTGCCATAGGAGCTTGTTTGCCTGCAGACGCTGGCCCTTTGAATCTCTGGCCCTTGGCGGTGGCACTTTTCCGGAATGGTTGGGCTGTTGCCTTCAATCGGGACTTAGTTGGGAATGAACCCTTGAGGTCCAGACCGCAATCAGTTAATTTGACTATGGTGGTGGCTTCTAGCCTTGTTCGGGGTCTGACTACCCTGCCTGGTGTTCCGGTATCCAGTTGGCTCCCCGGTTCGGTTCCGGCGGGCCACTACCCTGTCCTGGTCCCTTTCGGTTCCACCGGTCGTATTTCCGGTCTCCTGCAGGCAGCCACTAACTTCTGCCTCCTTGCCAATGGTGACTAGGCTCCAACCCGGCCACCGGAGTAGTCTTTGGCAGGCCTGAGCACATGTCTGCTTCTGGACTTGAACTTCACTCCTTCCAGAGCCTGAGCTAGACTTCAACTCCTCTGTTCTCCCACCTCCAGGCCTGTGAACTCCTTGGTGGGTGGAGCCAACCGCCTGGCTCCACCCACCCTGGTGTGGACATCAAACATGGAGGGTGGTGACAAGGCTTTTAGTTTGACTGCTGTTACCTAACTGGGAAGGGGGTGTGTAGTGTTGTTGTGTCTACCTGGGATAACCTGGATAGTCCAGGGCGTCACAGCTGCATCATCAGCATCGTGCACCTGGGCTGCAGCCATCTTTACTAGGAGGGTTTATCCTATTCTGTGTGTGCGTACATCTGAATTGGCTCCTATGGTCAGTTTTGTTATATATAATATATATTTAACATAATATATATAATATATATAAATATATATATATTTAATAAATATATATTTATTTAATATAATATATATATATATATATATATTTAATATAATATATATATTTAATATAATATATATATATATATATATATATATATATATATATATATATATTTATTTAATATATATATATATATATATATATATATATATATATATATATATATATATATATATATATATATATATATTTATGTATATATAATATATAAAATATATATGTATGTATGTATATGTGTGTGTGTATATATATATATATATATATATATATATATATATATATATATATATATATATATATATACTAGAAGGTGGCCCGATTCTACGCATCGGGTATTCTAGAATTTACGTATTGTGTAGTTCATGTATGATTTTTGTTATATATATAGATGTTGTTGTGTGTAGTTACCAAGTGTTTGTGTAGGAGCTGTACACGGGTGTAACGGGGGTGAGAGCGGTGTTGTGTGTGTGTTGCGTTGTTTGTTGAGCGCTGTGTGTCTGTAGCGTTGTGTGTGTGTGTGTTGTGTTTTGGGGGGAGGTATGTTTTGTGCAATGTGTGTGTTGCATGATATGTGCGTATATTTATGTATGCCGCGGTGTTTGTGTGTTGGGTGTTGTGTGTGTGCAGCGTTGTCTGTGTGTGTGGGTGTCTGTGTAGGGCGGTGTTTGTGGTTCCCAGTGTGTGTGTGTTGTGTTGTGTGTGTTGTGGGAGGTGTGCACCTCCCATCGTGCTCCATCCGCCATGCTGCGCACCCCCCATCGTGCTCCATCCGCCATGCTGCGCACTCCCAAACGTGCTCCATCTGCCATGCTGCGCACTCCCAAACGTGCTCCATCCGCCATGCTGCGCACTCCCAAACGTGCTCCATCCCCCATGCTGCGCACCCCCCATCGTGCACCATCCTCCATGCTGCACCAGCATCAGCCTCTCTGCCCCCAGCATCAGCCTCTCTCCTCCCAGCATCAGCCTCTCTCCTCCCAGCATCAGCCTCTCTCCTCCCAGCATCAGCCTCTCTGTCCCCAGCATCAGCCTCTCTCCTCCCAGCCTCCGTCCTCCCAGCCTTCCCGAGCATCAGCTTTCCCCTCCCAGCCTCCCTCAGCATCAGCCTCTCTCCTCCCAGCCTCAGCCTCTCTCCTTCCAGCCTCCCCCAGCATCAGCCTCTCTCCTTCCAGCCTCTCTCAGCATCAGCCTCCCCTTCCCAGCCTTCCCCAGGATCAGCCTCTCTCCTCCCAGCCTCCTTCCTCCCAGCCTCCCCCTCCCAGCCTCCCTCAGCATCAGCCTTCCCCTCCCAGTCTCCCCCAGCATCAGCCTCCCCAAGCATCAGCCTCCACCAGCATCGGCCTCTCTCCTTCCAACCTCCCCCAGCATCAGCCTCCCCAAGCATCAGCCTCCACCAGCATCAGCCTCCCTCGTCCTAGCCTCCCCAAGCATCAGCCTCCCCCAGCATCAGCCTCCCCCTCCCAGCCTCCCCCAGCATCAGCCTCTCTCCTCCCAGCATCAGCCTCTCCTCTCTGTCCCCAGCCTCTCTCGTCCCAGCCTTCCCCAGCATCAGCCTCTCTCCTCCCAGCCTCCCCCAGCATCAGCCTTCCCCAGCATCAGCGTCTCTTCTTCCAGCCTCCCCCAGCATCAGCCTCCCTCTCCCAGCCTTCCCCAGGATCAGCCTCTCTCCTCCCAGCCTCCGTCCTCCCAGCCTTCCCCAGCATCAGCTTTCCCCTCCCAGCCTCCCTCAGCATCAGCCTTCCCCAGCATCAGCCTCTCTCCTTCCAGCCTCCCGCAGCATCAGCCTCTCTCCTTCCAGCCTCCCTCAGCATCAGCCTCCCCTTCCCAGCCTTCCCTAGGATCAGCCTCTCTCGTCCCAGCCTCCTTCCTCCCAGCCTCCGTCTCCCAGCCTCCTTCAGCATCAGCCTTCCCCTCCCAGTCTCCCCCAGCATCAGCCTCCCCCTCCCAGCCTTCCCCAAGATCAGCCTCTCTGCTCCCAGCCTCCTCCAGCACGCCGTGCTCCTCTGCCGACACTCACACCCGATCGCATACACTCACACACACCCGATCGCATACACTCACACACACCCGATCGCATACACTCACACACACCCGATCGCATACACTCACACACACCCGATCGCATACACTCACACACACCCGATCGCATACACTCACACACACCCGATCGCATACACTCACACACACCCGATCGCATACACTCACACACACCCGATCGCATACACTCACACACACCCGATCGTATACACTCACACACACAGACACTGACGATATCGCACATACGCGGTCACACTCACAACATCCGGAGATACCACATGCTTCTGGCCATGTGATCCTCCGTCAGGTCCTGGAAGGTCACAACAGCACAGTATCGAGGCCGAGAAGAAAGGGATATCGCCGGATGCTGTGAGTGTGTGGATGCGATGTGTGTGAGGTGTGTGTGAGAGTGAGTGTGATCTGATGTGTGTGTATGTGTGTGCGTGTGCTGTTATGTGTCTGCGTGTGGATCTTCCGCCGCAGCAGGACCTTGATGCGCTTGTAACCAGCTGGTAACTATGCAAGCATGGTTACCAACGTATCCACACCACTCCCGTGCGAGCGGGGGGGGGGGGGGAGTACAGTACTCACCTCCGTGACAGCCGTGTCAGTTCGGGGAATGCGCGGGGGGGGGGGGGGAGTACAGTACTCACCTCCGTGACAGCCGTGTCAGTTCGGGGAATGCGCGCGGGGGGGGGGGGCCAGAGCTAGCGTGCATTGCGTGAGGGGGGGCGGGGCGTGGCGTGGCCGAATTGCCAATGCCTGCAGGGTGCCGGGGCGAGAGGCCAATCTGTGGGGGGGGGCGGAGCCTGGGCGAGCGGCTGGCCAATCCGTGTGGGGGCGCAGCCTGGGCGAGCGGCCAATCCGTGGGGGGACGGGGCCATGGCGAGCCCAGCGGCCAATCAGCTTTGTATCACCGTAAGGACACAATTTTGGAGCATGACAGACAGACAGACAGACAGAATAAGGCAATTATATATATAGATGTATGTATGTATGTATGTATGTATGTATGTATGTATGTGTGTATGTATATATATATATGTATGTGTATATATATATTCGTATATATATATATATATATATATATATATATATATATATATATATATTAGTTCTATGTGGTTTTTCCAAATAATTGAGTGTAGGGATTCGCAAGTGTGAGAATCCATGGCGTGGATTGCGAGCTTATATATTTTGGGCCAAAATATCAACTAATATCTCACTATTTGAGGTATGGCACATTTTATTTATTTTTTTTCAGGATTTGTGTGGACCTTCTGAATTCAGGGGGTTAAATGGTGAGTCTGTCATGTGATATGCACTCATATACTGTAGTGCTAACTAACTCACCTGACCTGGTGTTGTGCATCATTTATAGGCCACAATTCAGACACTGGGCATCTCGCGTATCCGTGTGAGATGCACTTATATAGTGCTGTTTAGCCTGCCTGACCTAGGTTTCTGGCGTCACTTAGGCTACTTTCACACATCCGGTTTGAGCCCTGCGGCTCAATCCGGCTGTGAAAACTATGCAACGGATGCGGCGAAAACACCGCATCCTTTGCATAAGTTTTTACATGCGGCCGGTCCGGTTTTTTCCGGTTGCGGCATGCTACTGAGCATGCGCAGTGGAAAAAACCGCATGCGGCGACCGGATGCGTTTTTTTCCGCATCGCGCCGCATCCGGCCTCCATAGGGATGCATTGAAAAATGCGCCGCAGCGGCCGGATGCGGCGCGATGCGGTGTTTTTTGCCGGAGCAAAAAACGTTGCAGGGAACGTTCGATCCAGCCGCGGCATCGGCTAAATCTGCCGCATGCGGCAAAAACCGGACCGAACGCAAGCCCCTGCGGCACAATACGGCACTAATGTAAGTCTATGCAAAAAAAAAACGCAATCGGCGTTACAAAAGCCAGTTGCGGTTTTTCTGCAGAACGCCGTATTGTGCCGCAGAGCAAAAAACCGGATGTGTGAAAGTACCCTTATAGGTTGCAGTTCAGACACTGTGCAACTCACTCATCTGTGACAAGCTCCCAATGCAAGCCTTATGAGTGTGCATGTCTTATGCTAAACAGCTGCTCCTCCCCTCTAGTGTGGAGGTTTGATTGGCTGTATCATCAGCATTATGCACCTGGGCTGCGGCCATCTGTACTAGGAGGGTTTGCCATGTTCTGTGTGTGCGTACATTATCTGAATTGGCTCCTATGGTCTGTTTTTTCTTTATATAGTTCTATGTGGTTTTTCCAAATATTTTGTACTCTAGGAACAGCAAAAGAAGGAAAAAGTAGAATAAGAGAATTTTTATATATATAAATTATATCGAAGACACATATAATTGTTTATCTCTAATACTTTTCAAACTCCACATATATATTAACCCATGACTCTATTAATACTAAGTAACTACCATAGTTTTCGGACTATAAGACGCACTTTTTTTTCCCCCCAAATGTTGGGGGAAAGTGGGGGGTGCGTCTTAGGGCTCATGCGCACGTTGCGTCCTGGCCAGTGCAGAAATAAATGCAACCTCTGGCAGACTTGACACTGCGTTTTGACAAAAAGAATGCATCCAAAACTCATGTATTTTGGATGCATTTTGCATGCATTTTATATGTGTTTTGGATGCATTTTTGTCAGTGTGGTCCCCCGGCAATTCCGCTCTGCTACATGCCCGCTGACCGCACACACAGACAGACCCGGGCGATGAGAATGAACTCTGATGAACTTCACCCAACTTCATTGTGATCCTGTGGCGCCATCTCTGTGTGCTGTCATGAACTCAGATGAACCTCCAAGGTCAGTGCCAGGACAGAGGAGTCCACAGCAGTGACGTCAGAGCTTTACCAGAGTTCACTGACATCGCACGGCTCTCTCTCTCTGTGTCGCAGCCTGATTTGTGGTCACACGTGAAGGGCTCACCTGTGATCGCAAATCCCCTGAGTGACTGTAATGAGCCACACGATCAGCTGTGCTTTTACTCAGGTTACTCGCGGCCACAGCTGCAGTCCTCCACCTGAGAGCGGTGGCTGCGAGTAACCTTAGTGACCGCACAGCTGATCACGCGACTCACTTCAGTTGCTGCATGGAGCTCACAGGAGTGGCAGTGTTCTACTGCTGCTCCTGTCAGCTTCCGATGTAGCAGAGCTGAAAGCATCATGGGACCCTGCGTGGATTACGTCAGACCTGGAGGTGTTTTTGAGGGGTTAATAAAGTGGTGGGAGAGGGTGTTTTTTTTGTTTTGTATTTCAAATACATCAAATGCACCAGGGCAATTCGGGATGAGCCGGGTAGAGTCCCGGGACTGTCGCATCTAATGGATGCGGCTATTCAGGGCAGCTGCTGGCTGATATTTTTAGGATGGGGGACTCCCCATAACGTGGCGCTCCCCATCCTGAGAATACCAGCTCACAGCGGTGTGGCTTTATCTTGGCTGGGTATCATTTAAGGGGGCGACCGCACGTTTTTTTAAAATGTATTTATTTTACTGCACGATATAGACACGCCCACCAGCAGCTGTGATTGGTTGCAGCCAGACACGCCCCCATGCTGAGTGACAGCTGTCTCACTTCAAAGAATCATAGGCGTCGGTGGCCGGGGGAAGCAGGGAATTCGAGATGGAATAATGAGTGGCCGGCATTTTCAAAAGAGGAGAAGCCACCACAGTGTGAATGCCGTTCAGCGCCGCGCCGGTGATTGGTGAGTATGAGAGGAGGTGGCAGGGAGAGACAGACCTCGACACAGAGAGAGAGAGAGACCGAAAGACCTGCGTTTGTAATGTCAAAAAAACATGCGGATTGCAACAAAAATGCAGTGCAAACGCACTGCTTAGCATTTTGGTAGCGTTTTTTTAACAACTCATTGATTTCTATGGGTGTAGAACGCTGCCAAAAAAGGCCAAAAGAATTGACATGCTGCTTTTTTAAACGCACAGATTTTGTCACATTTTTGACAATCAAAACGCTGCATTTAAAAAAGAATCGTGCGCATGGATTTTGCATGATTGTCATAGACTTTGCTGGGGAAGAAGAACGCATGCATTTTGACAATGTGACGCTGTAGCTTAAAATGCTGCAGAAACGAAAAAAAAAAACTGCAACGTGAGCATGAGCTGAATGAGCATGAATAGTCTGAATGTAGGGCATGGCTGCGGGGAATGAGGGTGCTGTGGTGGCGCGGGTCATCGGGGGCACGAGCAGGCTGCAGCAGACCACGTGGGCCCGCTCATTTCATATGCGTGCATCCTCCCGCCCATCATCTCTCCGTGCTGAAGCCGGCGCTGACAGGTGGGCGGGGTGATGGGCGGGGGGTGCGTGCATAGTAAAGAGCCGGCCCGCATGATCACCCCTGGCAACTACAGCCTGCAGTGATCATGTGCGGCTGTATTCACTGCTCCCCACGCATCATCATCAGCGCGGGGTGCAGTGAATCAGTATACCCACCGGCCACGATCTCTACAGCATCGCTCGTCCTGTCTGCCGGCTGCGGCTGTGTGTGGAGACTAGCGGTGCGCACAGTGATGACGTCATCGCTGTGCGCATGTGTCCACACACAGCTGCGGCAGGCACAGACAGGAGGACGAGCGATGCTACAGGAATCGTGGCCGGCTCCACACAGGTCAGCGGTGCTGCTGGCACAGACTGGAGGAAGAGC
This sequence comes from Anomaloglossus baeobatrachus, assembly GCF_048569485.1. NCBI lineage: Eukaryota > Metazoa > Chordata > Amphibia > Anura > Aromobatidae > Anomaloglossus > Anomaloglossus baeobatrachus. The sequence continues at coordinate 214,157,174 of NC_134357.1, read as the reverse complement.
GATGCTGCTGGAGTGAGGAAAGGGGAGTATGAACGTTTATTGTAATGTGTGCCACAGGATGCGGCCATACACCAGGATGGGGGTATATAGCAGGATAGGGGTATATGAGCAGGATGGGGGTATATGAGCAGGATGCGGCCAAAAACCAGGATGGGGTATATAGCAGGATGCGGTCATACACCACGATGGGGTATATAGCAGGATGTGGCCATTTGCCATGATGGGGTATATAGCAGGATGGGAGCATATACCAGGATGGCAGTATATAGTAGGATTGGGGCTATATCAGGATTAGGGACATATATAAAGGCAGGAGGATCATATACAAGGCAGGAGGATCATTACCAGGATGGGGTACCTTAGTAAAGAATTTGGGGACATTACTCCTATAACAGTGTCAGCAGCAGATCCTCGCCCCATAACAGTGTGTCATGATGACCACATTTTTTGCTTAAAATTTCATTTTCCTATTTTCCTTCTCTAAAACCAGGGTGCGTCTTATAGTCCGAAAAATACAGTAGGTCCAGTCTGCTGTTTAAATCAGATAGGATCCTGGTGTCTAGTGCAAAAATCCATTTGCTTTCCCTTTTCAATAAAAGTTTGTGGATGTCGCCACCCCTCGGGCCTCTCTGGATCTTTTCAATACCCTTGAGGGAGCACTTATCTCCATTGTGTATTGTTGCAAAGTGTTTTGATACAGCGGAATAACCCCCTACAGGCAGATCAGTTACATCAGATAGATCAGTTACATCAGATAAATGTTTACGGATCAGTTTTTTCAAAGCACCAATAGTGCAACCAACATATTGAATGTTGCATATATCACAATATATTAAGTATATTACTGTTTCTGTGTTACAGTTACCGTATTTTTCGGACTATAAGACGCACCGGACTATAAGACGCACCCTGGTTTTAGAGGAGGAAAATGGGAAAATAAAACTTTAAGCAAAAAATGTGGTCATGACACACTGTTATGGGGTGAGGATCTGCTGCTGACACTGTTATGGGGGTAATGTCCCCAAATTCTCTACTAAGGTACCCCATCCTGGTAATGATCCTCCTGCCTTGTATATGATCCTGCTATAAACCCCCATCCAGCCTGTTCACATACCCCCCCATCCAGCCTGTTCACATACCCCCCCATCCAGCCTGTTCACATACCCCCCCATCCAGCCTGTTCACATACCCCCCCATCCAGCCTGTTCACATACCCCCCCATCCAACCTGTTCACATACCCCCCCATCCAGCCTGTTCACATACCCCCCCCATCCAGCCTGTTCACATACCCCCCCATCCAGCCTGTTCACATACCCCCCTATCCAGCCTGTTCACATACCCCCCCATCCAGCCTGTTCACATACCCCCCCATCCAGCCTGTTCACGTACCCCCCCCATCCAGCCTGTTCACGTACCCCCCCCATCCAGGCTGTTCACGTACCCCCCCCATCCAGCCTGTTCACGTACCCCCCCATCCAGCCTGTTCACATACCCCCCATCCAGCCTGTTAACATACCCCCCATCCAGCCTGTTCACATACCCCCCATCCAGCCTGTTCACATACCCCCCATCTAGCCTGTTCACATACACCCCCCATCCAGCCTGTTCACATACCCCCCCCCATCCAGCCTGTTCACATACCCCCCCCATCCAGCCTGTTCACATACCCCCCCCATCCAGCCTGTTCACATACCCCCCCCATCCAGCCTGTTCACATACCCCCCCCCATCCAGCCTGTTCACATACCCCCCCCCATCCAGCCTGTTCACATACCCCCCCCATCCAGCCTGTTCACATACCCCCCCCATCCAGCCTGTTCACATACCCCCCCCCATCCAGCCTGTTCACATACCCCCCCCCCATCCAGCCTGTTCACATACCCCCCCCATCCAGCCTGTTCACATACCCCCCCCATCCAGCCTGTTCACATACCCCCCATCCTGCCTGCTCATATACTCCCATCCTGCTATATGCCCCCATCGTGCTCATATACCATCCTGGTATATGGCCTGTATCCTATAGCACAGAGAAAAAAACAAACGTTTATACTCACCTTTTCCTCACTCCCTCCAGCACCGATCATATCTTCCTCTCTGCGCCGCTGATCTGTGTGTGTGGAGCCGTTCCCCTGCTGCATCGCGATGTCTTCCTGTCTGTGCCGATCAGCTGATCAGCACAGATCATGTGACCGGCACAGCCAGGAAGACATCGCGTGAAGCAGGGGGGCGGCTCCACACACGGGGACGGGTGAGTGTACTGATTCACTGCACCCCGGTAATGACGCGCGGGGGGCAGTAAATACAGCCGCACATGATCACTCCCGGCTGTAATTGCCAGGGGTGATCATGCGGCCGGCTCTTTACTATGCGCGCGTCCCCGCTCGTCCTCCCGCCCACCTGTCAGTGCCGGCTTCAGCGCTGAGAGATGGGCGGGAGGATGGGCGTGCATATGTAATGAGCGGGCCCACGTGGTCACGGCAGGCGCTGCTGCTGCCTGCTCGTGCCCCCGATGACCCGCAGCACCCTCATTCCCAGCCGCAGCCCTATAGTCAGACCATAAGACGCACCCCCAACTTTCCCCCAACATTTGGGGGGGAAAAAGTGCGTCTTATGGTCCGAAAAATACGGTAATAAAATTCTGTATCACGAATTATATACCATTACTTGTGGATGAGAATTTTTCTGTCTTTTTTTTGCGAACCTGCAACATTTACAAATGTTAGCCCCACATTTGAAAAAACCTGATGTATTCAGCCAATTACGTTTAAAATGAATGATTCACTAACATACTAGGAGATCACAAGTCTCTCAGATTCAGCGCCCTTTTCGGTACATATTGAATAATATGATTATATATAGCTGTATATTTTTGAATCATCTTTTTTACATCTCCAAATTATGGACTAAATGTAGTAGTAAAAGTCAGCTTTTTAGCATCTTTGTTTTTATTAATGTTACTGTTTGTTTTGTAATTGGTATTAGTTGGCCTTGTAGCTTTTTGTATGTTATACAACAGTGTGAATCTGTCCCTATTGCTGGCAATTTTTTGTGCTCTATCTAGGCACCATCCGGCATAACCTCTATCCTTAAGTCAGGTGCAGACCTTCTTGCTTTCCCTACAAAAAATATCTGTATTTGAATTATTTCTTTTGGTTCATAAAAGTTCCCCCACAGGTAAATTTATAAACACATGTGGGGGATGTGATGAGGATGCCATCAAAATACTGTTGCAAGCTGTGTTTTTTCAAAAGGAACTTACTATCACCTTGTTACTTCTCAAATTGGCTGTTAATGTAACATCAAGAAAATGAATTGAAGTAAAATCCATATTACTGGTAAATCTGATATTATAATCGTTATCATTTAGATATTGTAGAAAACAATCGGTTGAAACAATTACATCTTTTTTAAGTGTAAATACTAAATCATCTATGTATTTACCCCCCCATGCGATAGCATTTTTATGGGGGTTGGTATCTACATAGATGAAATTCTCCTCCCAAGTGGACATCACTATGTTGGAGAGCGAAGGTGAAAATTTTGTGATAGTAACTGTCTGTCTCTCTCCCAGTCTCTGTCTGTTTGTTTCTGTCTGTTTGTCTCTGTCTGTTTGTCTCTGTCTGTTTGTCTCTGTCTGTTTGTCTCTGTCTGTTTGTCTCTGTCTGTTTGTCTCTGTTTGTCTCTGTCTGTTTTGTCTCTGTCTGTTTGTCTCTGTCTGTTTTGTCTCTGTCTGTTTTGTCTCTGTCTGTTTTGTCTCTTTCCCTGTCTCTCTCTTAACCTGTCTCTCTCTTAACCTGTCTCTCTCTTTCCCTGTCTCTCTCTTTCCCTGTCTCTCTCTTTCCCTGTCTCTCTCTTTCCCTGTCTCTATCTCTTTCCCTGTCTCTATCTCTTTCCCTGTCTCTATCTCTTTCCCTGTCTCTATCTCTTTCCCTGTCTCTATCTCTTTCCCTGTCTCTATCTCTTTCCCTGTCTCTATCTCTTTCCCTGTCTCTATCTCTTTCCCTGTCTCTATCTCTTTCCCTGTCTCTATCTCTTTCCCTGTCTCTATCTCTTTCCCTGTCTCTATCTCTTTCCCTGTCTCTATCTCTTTCCCTGTCTCTATCTCTTTCCCTGTCTCTATCTCTTTCCCTGTCTCTATCTCTTTCCCTGTCTCTATCTCTTTCCCTGTCTCTATCTCTTTCCCTGTCTCTATCTCTTTCCCTGTCTCTATCTCTTTCCCTGTCTCTATCTCTTTCCCTGTCTCTATCTCTTTCCCTGTCTCTATCTCTTTCCCTGTCTCTATCTCTTTCCCTGTCTCTATCTCTTTCCCTGTCTCTATCTCTTTCCCTGTCTGTCTCTTTATCCGTCTGTCTCTTTATCCGTCTGTCTCTTTATCCGTCTGTCTCTTTATCCGTCTGTCTCTTTATCCGTCTGTCTCTTTATCCGTCTGTCTCTTTCCCTGCTATTACTAACCTAATAGCTCACAGCTCCATTCACTTTAATGGAGGCAGGTTTGTTGGAGAGTAACTGTAAAGCGCAGGGTTAAATTTTCCTATCCAAACATATGTCATAGTCTCTTTGCCCGGCTGTCTCTTTGCCCGGCTGTCTCTTTGCCCGGCTGTCTCTTTGCCCGGCTGTCTCTTTGCCCGGCTGTCTCTTTGCCCGGCTGTCTGTCTCTTTTTTTGGTGCATATCTGTGTGTGTATATTTGTGTGTGTATGTATGTATGTGTGTGTGTGTGTGTGTGTGTGTGTGTGTGTGTGTGTGTGTGTGTGTATATATATATATATATATATATATATATATATATATATATATATATATATATATATATATATATATATATATATATATATATAATTATATATTACATTACATCACATATATATATATATATATATATATGTGATGTAATGTAATATATAATATATATATATTTATATAATATATATATTAGAAGGTGGCCCGATTCTAATGCATCGGGTATTCTATTGTGTAGTTAATGTATGATTTTTTTTATATATATATATTAATAGACTAGAAGGTGGCCCGATTCTACGCATCGGGTTTCTAGAATTTATGTATTGTGTAGTTCATGTATGATTTTTGTTATATATATATATATATATATATATATATATATATATATATATATATATATATATATATATTATATAGATGTTGTTGTGTGTAGTTACCAAGTGTTTGTGTAGGGCGCTGTACATGTTCTGAGTGTCGCGGGGGGTGAGAGCGGTGTTGTATGTGTGTTGCGTTGTTTGTGGAGCGCTGTGTGTCTGTAGCGTTGTGTGTGTGTGTGTGTTGTGCGGTTTGTGTGGATGTGGTGTGTTTTGGGGGGAGGTATGTTTTGAGCAATGTGTGTGTTGTGCAGTATGTGCGTATATTTGTGTGTGCAGCGTTGTCTGTGTGTGTGGGTGTCTGTGTAGGGCGTTGTTTGTGATTCCTAGTGTGTGTGTGTTGTGCAGTGCGCGTGTGTGTGTGTGTTGGGGGGAGGTGTGCACCTCCCATCGTGCTCCATCCCCCATGCTGCGCACCCCCCATCGTGCTGCATCCCCCATGCTGCGCACTCCCAAACGTGCTCCATCCGCCATGCTGCACACTCCCAAACGTGGTCCATCCGCCATGCTGCGCACTCCCAAACGTGCTCCATCCGCCATACTGCGCACTCCCCATCGTGCTGCATCCCCCATGCTGCGCACTCCCAAACGTGCTCCATCCGCCATGCTGCACACTCCCAAACGTGCTCCATCCGCCATGCTGCGCACTCCCAAACGTGCTCCATCCGCCATGCTGCGCACCCCCTATCATGCTCCATCCGCCATGCTGCGCACTCCCAAACGTGCTCCACCCGCCATGCTGCGCACTCCCAAACGTGCTCCATCCGCCATGCTGCGCACTCCCAAACGTGCTCCATCCGCCATGCTGCGCACTCCCAAACGTGGTCCATCCGCCATGCTGCGCACTCCCAAACGTGCTCCATCCGCCATGCTGCGCACTCCCAAACGTGCTCCATCCGCCATACTGCGCACTCCCCATCGTGCACCATCCGGCATGCTGCGCACTCCCAAACGTGCTCCATCCGCCATGCTGCGCACTCCCAAACGTGCTCCATCCGCCATGCTGCGCACTCCCAAACGTGCTCCATCCGCCATGCTGCGCACTCCCAAACGTGCTCCATCCGCCATGCTGCGCACTCCCAAACGTGGTCCATCCGCCATGCTGCGCACTCCCAAACGTGCTCCATCCGCCATGCTGCGCACTCCCAAACGTGCTCCATCCGCCATACTGCGCACTCCCAAACGTGCTCCATCCGCCATACTGCGCACTCCCCATCGTGCACCATCCGGCATGCTGCGCACTCCCAAACGTGCTCCATCCGTCATGCTGCGCACTCCCAAACGTGCTCCATCCGTCATGCTGCGCACTCCCAAACGTGCTCCATCCGCCATGCTGCGCACTCCCAAACGTGCTCCATCCGCCATGCTGCGCACCCCCCATTGTTGAGGAGAGCCATAAGATTAAATACTTAATTAACCTCTTGACAAGGGATTGTGAGAAATATATCGTTTTGCCTTACATAATTCAGGTTTCAGATCATATACATGACACAGATATAAATATGACCGCTATTTCCTGTTATCCACACCTTGCTTGGAATGCAAGGAATGTCCAGATGAAAGAAGATATCATATAAGAGAAGATCAACCCAAAGATCAGATGACATTACAGACCAGACCATCCAGCATGGATCCACCAGATGACGTCCCTCCCTTCACCATCACCATGGATCCATCCAATGATGTCATAGACCCGCCTACAATGACGCCTACCAATCAGCTCATGGACTAACACATTGTTCGACCCACTGACCAATGAACACATCCGGACATGCCCCTTTGCAAGGTTATATCAGAGCAAGCTCAGTTGTAATAAAGCAGAGCATGGGCTGACTTCTGTCGAGGAAAGATGAATATCCGACTGTGTCTGATCTCATTTTTCAAGCATGCACTCGACCCACACCAATTAGACCAGGCAGTAGGCAACTAGTGATCTCTGGTTAAGAGTTCACCTTAACACCATCATGCTCCATCCGCTTGGGAGTGCGCAGCATGCCGGATGGTGCACGATGGGGAGTGCGCAGTATGGCGGATGGAGCACGTTTGGGAGTGCGCAGTATGGCGGATGGAGCACGTTTGGGAGTGCGCAGTATGGCGGATGGAGCACGTTTGGGAGTGCGCAGCATGGCGGATGGACCACGTTTGGGAGTGCGCAGCATGGCGGATGGACCACGTTTGGGAGTGCGCAGCATGGCGGATGGACCACGTTTGGGAGTGCGCAGCATGTGGGATGCAGCACGATGGGGAGTGCGCAGTATGGCGGATGGAGCACGTTTGCTCAGCCTCTCTCCTTCCAGCCTCCCTCAGCATCAGCCTCCCTCTCCCAGCCTTCCCCAAGATCAGCCTCTCTGCTCCCAGCCTCCTCCAGCACGCCGTGCTCCTCTGCCGACACTCACCCACACCCGATCGCATCCACTCACCCACACAACCGATCGCATCCACTCACCCACACAACCGATCGCATCCACTCACCCACACAACCGATCGCATCCACTCACACACACAACCGATCGCATCCACTCACACACACCCGATCGCATACACTCACACACACAGACACTGACGATATTGCACATACGCGCTGATACTCACAACATCCGGGGATATCACATGCTTCTGGCCATGTGATCCTCCGTCAGGTCCTGGAAGCTCACAGCACAATATCGCCGCCGAGAAGCAAGCGATATCCCAGGATGTTGTGAGTATTTGGATGCGATGTGATGTGTGTGTGTGAGTGAGTGTGATCTGATTTGTGTGTGTGTGCTGTTATGTTATGTATGTTCCGCAGCTGCAGGACCTTGATGTGTGGATGCGATGTGATGTGTGTGTGATGTGTGTGTGAGAGTGAGTGTGAGCCGGTGTACACTGGTAACTATGATACACATCGGGTAACTAAGGGACCTTAGTTACCCAATGTGTATAATGGTTACCAGCTTTCACGGCCTCCGTTAAGATCCCAGCATCGCAAGGTTATGTCTGGCGCTGCCGGGATCCTGACGCAGCCGGTGTAGAAGCAAGCGATATCCCAGGATGTTGTGATGTGTGAGGTGTGTGTGAGGTGTGTGTGAGAGTGAGTGTGAGTGTGAGTGTGATCTGATGTGTGTGTGTGTGTGTGTACTCACCTGGGAATCGGAGTGTGAAGATGTAATTTACCCTCTCACTGTATATGCTGTACAGATTCCTATTTCAAGCTGGGTTCATTGTCTTATTTGAACTACTTCTGTGTACATTTCTATTGTTGTAGGTAATCACCCCCTAAAATGCAAGGTTATATCCTCTTGAGGCACTTCCATCCCTGGGAGTAGGGGGAGGTGGGCCTAGAGTCCAACTAGTGTAAACTCTGCTTACCTGGGAGATTCAGGCAGAGTGAGCTGAAACTTGAAGGGAGCAGGAGCTCCAGCCTGTGTGGCTGTGGACACGGACGGAGCTAGGCCTGTGTGGCGGCCCGTGGGATTGTGTGGAACTCTTTGGACTACTGTAAGGACGATTGCTTTGTAATCCGGTCCGAGGATTGTCGGGAAGGGCCCCCAAATCTGTTTTACGTGGACTTATCGTGTGCTGTTCCAGTGTTCTTGTGAATAAACCTGTTGGATCGTTCCTCGGCCTGTTGTCTCTCCTTGCTCTGCTGTACACCCCGTCACAAACTGGTTGGCAGCGCTGGGATCAGAGCAGAAGGAATGGAGGACAATGGCTCAACATCAGGAACCAGCACTGCAGAGTACAAGACCTGGACTTTGGGGAGCCTGCAATCAAAGGCCCGTGAAGTAGGAGTTCGTTTCAAAGGACTCTCCAAGGAGCAGCTGATTGAGGCGCTAGAAGGAGTCTGCTCGCAAAATGACGTGGAGGAAGGATCCTCACAGCAAAGGGAGGAAAGACGGCAGCCGGAGGTGAATACCCAAAAAAGTCAATGGGTTGTGTGGTACAAGGAAAAGATGGCACTGCTTGGAGATGAGGCCACCATAGAAGATAAGAGGGAGGCCATGCGTGGAGCTGAAGAGAAGGAGCGCAGGATGGAGGAGATGGCATTGCTGGATAAGCAGCTCGCTGTGGAAGCCGCGAGAGGTTCCAGACAGACTGTAACCCCAGCACCCATCATGAGGGAACTTCCCAGGGTGTCCCGCAAAGACTTTAAGCCGTTTAATGAGGCTGCAGGCGACATTGAGGGCTTCTTCCAGGACTTTGAGCATCAGTGTCGATTAATGGAAGTCCCGGACAGGGAGCGTGTCCGGCATCTGGTTGGGCTCCTAGAGGGGGGAGCTGCTGAAGCCTATAGAGCTATGGACCCTCGGTGGAACTGTGAGTATGCGGATATTAAACAACTATTCTAGAACATTATGCTGTGACCCCAGACACTTACAGGACTCAGTTCCGTGCTTTAGCCTGTGATGGGGAAGTGTCTTTTAAGATATATGCTCATAGACTCAAACAAATATGTAATCGCTGGCTGGAGGCAGAGGAGGCCTTATCTTGGGAGACCTTCCTGCAGGTCATCCTAAAAGAACAATTCTTTGCCCAGTGCCCCGCTGAGATCCGGGAATGGGTGCGTGAGAGAAAACCAGCGACAGTGGAGGAAGCTGCTGCTCTCGCTGATGAGGCTCTCACCATCAAGCCTCAGTGGAGGGTTCTGTTGGAGGATGGAGAGACGCCTAACAGCTCCACAACACCGGATGCCCCCAGTTATTCTGTCCCCATTGTTCCCCGTTCCTCTAAGCCACCACATGTTGATACCCGTGTTAATGTGCCTCCAGTTGCTTCTACTGCACTTTCTGGAATACGCCGGGGAGAGGAAGTAACAGAGCGCAGGTGTTATGTTTGTAGGCATCCCGGGCATTTGCAGGCCTCATGCCCAGCCAGGCCATGGAGGAATCATCCTCAAACCCCTACAGCACCTTCATGTGGGAGCCGGCCTCCAAGTTCCCCTACCCCTTACCCAAGAGGACGCCTTGGATGGAGGGAGACCCAGCTCAGATGCTATCAATGTGGACAGCCAGGGCATCGGCAAGTCTCCTGCCCAGCTGTTCAAATGTGGACTGATCCTGCGCCCAATCGGATTGTTAATTATTTACAGCCCAGCGCCATGGAGGAAGATGTGGCACCGCTATGTGAGGACTGGCCTAGTGACTCAGCCCCCCATGTTGCACCACCAGGAGTTTACGGGGTGCGACCTGCAGTTATGACGACTTCTGCTCATCGAGGTAAGCACTTGCAGGAGGTTGTGCTGGATGGACAGAGACTTGTTGGATTTTGTGACTCGGGTGCTTTCCTCACACTGGCTGATCCCCGAGTGGTTCGGCCTGAGGCAATCCATAGAGGACCTGGGATTGTCATTGAACTGGCTGGTGGACAATGGAGGACTATTCCCACAGCCACTGTGGATCTGAGCTTTGGTTTTGGGGTCAGGCGATGTGTGGTTGGGGTGATGGGTGGTCTGCCTGCAGCTGTTCTCCTGGGCAATGATGTGGGAGAGCTACGATGCCAATTCGTGGCTGCATGAAGCCACATGTAAGTAACGCTCTGCCTGTGTGTACTTAACCAGTGACCTGTAGAGGTCCCTAGTACGTACACAAGTTGGGAGGGGGAGGGATTGTGAAGATGTAATTTACCCTCTCACTGTATATGCTGTACAGATTCCTATTTCAAGCTGGGTTCATTGTCTTATTTGAACTACTTCTGTGTACATTTCTATTGTTGTAGGTAATCACCCCCTAAAATGCAAGGTTATATCCTCTTGAGGCACTTCCATCCCTGGGAGTAGGGGGAGGTGGGCCTAGAGTCCAACTAGTGTAAACTCTGCTTACCTGGGAGATTCAGGCAGAGTGAGCTGAAACTTGAAGGGAGCAGGAGCTCCAGCCTGTGTGGCTGTGGACACGGACGGAGCTAGGCCTGTGTGGCGGCCCGTGGGATTGTGTGGAACTCTTTGGACTACTGTAAGGACGATTGCTTTGTAATCCGGTCCGAGGATTGTCGGGAAGGGCCCCCAAATCTGTTTTACGTGGACTTATCGTGTGCTGTTCCAGTGTTCTTGTGAATAAACCTGTTGGATCGTTCCTCGGCCTGTTGTCTCTCCTTGCTCTGCTGTACACCCCGTCACACGGAGCCCCGTGTCAGTTGGGCCACAGCGAGCGTGCATTGCGTGAGGGGGGCGGGGCCTGCAGAGAGCCGGGGCGAGAGGCCAATCCGTGTGGGGGGGCGGGGCCATGGCGAGCCCAGCGGCCAATCAGCTTTGTGTCACCGTAAGGACACAATTTCGGAGCATGACAGACAGACAGACAGACAGATAGACAGACAGACAGACAGAATAAGGCAATTATATATATAGATGTTGTTGTGTGTAGTTGCCAAGTGTTTGTGTAGGGCGCTGTAAATGTTATGGGTGTGGCAGTGTGTGAGAGCGGTGCTGTTTGTGTATTGCGTTGTGTATGTTGAGTTGCTTGTGGAGCGCTGTGTGTCTGCAGCGTTGTGTGTGTGTGGTGCTGTGTGTTGCGCGGTTTGTGTGGTTGTGTGTGTTTTGGGGGAGGTATGTTTTGTGCAGTGTGTATGTTGGAGGAGTAGTCCTGGGGGGAGAGGAGTATAATAGGAGGAGTAGTCCTGGGGGGGAGAGCAGGATAATAGGGGGAGAGCAGGATAATAGGAGACGTTCTGGGGAGAGAGGAGGATAATAGGAGTAGTCGTGGGGGGGAGAGCAGGATAATAGGAGTAGTCCTGGGGAGAGAGGAGGATAATAGGAGTAGTCGTCCTGGGGGGAGAGGAGGATAATAGGAGTAGTAGTCCTGGGGGGAGAGGAGGATAATAGGAGGAGTAGTCCTGGGGAGAGAGGAGGATAATAGGAGGAGTAGTCCTGGGGGAGAGGAGGATAATAGGAGTAGTCCTGGGGGGAGAGGAGGATAATAGGAGGAGTAGTCCTGGGGGGAGAGGAGTATAATAGGAGGAGTAGTCCTGGGGGGGAGAGCAGGATAATAGGAGTAGTAGTCCTGGGGGGAGAGGAGGATAATAGGAGAAGTAGTCCTGGGGGAGAGGAGGATAATAGGAGGAGTAGTCCTGGGGGGAGAGGAGGATAATAGGAGGAGTAGTCCTGGGGGAGAGGAGGATAATAGGAGGAGTAGTCCTGGGGAAGAGGAGGATAATAGGAGGAGTAGTCCTGGGGGGAGGTGTATAGGTGCCCAATGTGTGTGTGGGGCGTGGCCGAGCGGACAAAGTGTGTGTGGGGCGTGGCCAAGCGGGCAACTATGCAAAGCGGTTTCCATAGTTACCCGATGTGTATCATGGTTACCAACGTACGCTCGCTCCGGGACACGTGTGCCGGGAGCCGGGGTAAGCTAGTAAGCATGGTACACATCAGGAAACTATTCAAAGCGACAGTGCTGGTTCACTTGTTGTTTGTTGGTCTCCTGCTGTGCAGCACGTATCGGCGTGTTTCACAGCGGGAGACCAACGATCTGAATGGGCAGCGAGCCGACATAAGCTGGTAACCATGGTACACAATCTGGTAATTAAGCAAAGTGGTTTCCATGGTTACCCGATGTGTACCATGATTACCAGCTTACGCCGGCAACCCCAGCAACGCGAGGGTATATCTCGGCTGGGTTGCCGGTGTGGGCTCCCGGGGGTGCCGCACTCACCTGGGAGTCGGGGCTCCGTGTGGGTTCGGGGAATGCGGGGGGCGGGGCCAGACCGAGCGTCCAATTTGTGAGGGGGTGGGGCCTGGCCAAGCGGCCAATCCGTGCCGGGGGCGGGGCCAGGCCGAGCTGAGCGGCCAATCCGTGCGGGGGGGTGGGGCCAGGCTGAGCCCAGCGGCCAATGCGATGGTTGTCACTGTAATGACGTCATTTTGGAGACAGACAGAATAAGACATATATAAATTATATATACAGTATATATTGTTTATATACACAGTGTCTTGTTAAAGTATTCGGCTCCCTTGAATTTTTCAACCTTTTCCCACATTTCAGGCTTCAAACATAAAGATAAAAATGCTAATGTTATGGTGAAGAATCAACAAGTGGGACACAATTGTGAAGTTGAACAAAATGTATTGCTTATTTTAAACTTTTTTGAAAAATAAATCACTGAAAAGTGGGGCGTGCAATATTATTTGTCCCCTTTACTTTCAGTGAAGCAAACCCACTCCAGAAGTTCATTAAGGATCTCTGAATGATCCAATGTTGTCCTAAATATAAGCCACCTGTGTGCCATCAAGTCTCCGTATTAATGGACCTGCTCTGTGATAGTCTCAGTGTTCTGTTTAAAGCGTAGATAGCATCATGAACACAAAGGAACACAACAGGCAGGTCCATGATACTGTTGTGGAGAAGTTTAAAGCCGGATTTGGTTACAAAAAGATTTCCAAAACCTTAAACATCCCAAGGAGCACTGTGCAAGCGATCATATTGAAATGGAAGGAGTATCATTATTATTATTATTTATTATTATCATACCACTGCAAATCTACCAAGACCCGGCCGTCCATCCAAACTTTCATCTCAAACAAGAAGACTGAACAGAGATGCAGCCAAGAGGCCAATGATCACTCTGGATGAACTGCAGAGATCTACAGCTGAGGTGGGAGAGTCTGTCCATAGGACAACAATCAGTCGTACACTGCACAAATCTGACCTTTATGGAAGAGTGGCAAGGAGAAAGCCATTTCTCAAAGATATCCATAAAAAGTGTTGTTTAAAGTTTGCCACAAGCTACCTGGGAGACACACCAAACATGTGGAAGAAGGTGCTCTAGTCAGATGAAACCAAAATCGAATTATTTGGGCACAATGCTAAATGACATGTTTGGTGTAAAAGCAACACAGCTCATCACCCTGAACACACCATCCCTACTGTCAAATGTGGTGGCAGCATCATGGTTTGGGCCTGCTTTTCTTCAGGAGGGACAGGCAAGATGGTTAAAATTGATGAGAAGATGGATGGAGCCAAATACAGGACCATTCTTGAAGAAAACCTGTTGGAGTCTGCAGAAGACCTGAGACTGGGACGGAGATTTGTCTTTCAACAAGACAATGATCCCAAACATAAAGCAAAATCTACAATAGAATGGTTCACAAATAAACGTATCCAGGTGTTTGAATGGCCAAGTCAAATTCCAGACCTGAATCCAGTTGAGAATCTGTGGAAAGAGCTGAAAACTGCTGTTCACAAACGCTCTCCATCCAACCTCCCTTAGCTCCAGCTATTTGCAAAGGAAGAATGGGCAAGAATTTCAGTCTCTAGATGTGCAAAAGTGATAGAGACACATACCCCAAGCGACTTGTAGCTGTAACCACAGCAAAAGGTAGCGCTACAAAGTATTAACTTAGAGGGGACAAATAATATTGCACGCCCCACTTTTCAGTTATTTATATTTTAAAAAAGTTTAAAATAAGCAATATATTTCGTTCAACTTCACTATTGTGTCCCACTTGTTGTTGATTCTTCTCCATATCATTAAAATTTTTATCTTTTAGGCTACATGCGCATGCTGCATCTTTTTGTGTTCACAAACTGAAGCCAAAACTGCAGCCATTTAAAATAAATTTTTCTAAATCAAACATTATGCACATTCTAAAATCACCTGAAAACAAAAAAAAAATTGACAACAATCTCACCCTTTAAGGAATGCTCATCCATCACCTATCTAGGTACAAAGTTGAGTGACTCCTCCATCCATCTCTATAGGCTTAATTTTGCATCATTAATATTGTCATTAGAATCCACTCTGACGTCATGGAAAGATGTTCCAATTTCTTGGTTCGGTAGAGTCAACTTAATAAAAATGATAATACTACCAAAAATTTTATATCTTCTGCAAAACTCTCCCGATAGAGATCCCCCAACAATTCTTCAAAAAAATGGAAAGCTTAGTATCAAACTTTATATGGGCAGGAAAAAGTCATAGAATAAGCTACAAGATCTTAACGAACCCAAAACACAAAGAAGGTCTAGGTCTTCCAGATTTTGAGAGAGACAGAATAGCCGCACACATACAGTGCCTACAAGTAGTATTCAAGCCCCTGCAGATTTAGCAGGTTTACACATTCGGAATTAACTTGGCATTGTGACATTTGGACTGTAGATCAGCCTGGAAGTGTGAAATGCACTGCAGCAAAAAAGAATGTTATTTTTTTTTTTTTTTTTAACTATATTTTTATTCAAATTTTTCAATAACATAACACTGGCATAAGCGAATTCAGCATTGTAAATTCAACATTACATTGTCATATTTGATCATCCCAAATTCCATACCAATTTTTAAAATCAATAACCGTAACATGGCAAGATAAAGCAAAGGAAAGCAGCGACCCCTTAACCCATCATTCTTATCATTCCCCCCATTGAACCCTTGTGAACATGGTAATGACATATAATAAAGAAGTCCCACTCAAATCGGTTATTTCCCCCTCTCCTTTTAGTCAGCTTTCGGCCTTTCCTCCCCCACCTCCAAGCCATCCAATGTATCCTTCAATTTTTCAGTATGATACCAGACTGTGTCTTTGAAAGGTGACATAATCCTGACTATCTCCTCCCGAGTACAATAGGCCAGTATGAATTTCTTCCATTTGTTAAAGTGCTGTCGTATTCTATCCGCCCTCCTTTCTGCATCCAATCCTTCTATTTCAAGAAGATGCATGAGCTGACCCAAGATCTCTTCAATCGCGGGGACCCTAGACTCCAACC
Organism: Anomaloglossus baeobatrachus; assembly: GCF_048569485.1. Lineage (NCBI taxonomy): Eukaryota > Metazoa > Chordata > Amphibia > Anura > Aromobatidae > Anomaloglossus > Anomaloglossus baeobatrachus. The sequence continues at coordinate 214,141,397 of NC_134357.1, read as the reverse complement.
AATTTTTTAGTATCGCTCTCTTGGCTGCCAGAAGTATCACATGTATAAGTCTGGGTGGGTTAGTCATCTTCCCTTTGGTATCGTTCCCCTCCTCCCAATGGTGAAAAATAGCGAACCCAGGTGAGAGCCGAACTTCAAGACCCCACACCTTTTGTATACAACTTTTGATCTGTGACCATAATGGACTCAAATGGGGACAGGACCACAACCCGTGAAGGAGATCAGTTCCACTACTCTTACACTTAGGGCAATACGTAATCCTGTCTGGCTTTGTTGCTGATGGAGGGAGATTAAAACCATAAATTGCCTTGTGCATAATTCTAAATTGGGTTTGTGAGGTAAATCCGGAGATATGACGATAAATCATGATATTCAAGTTATGTCAGGAAGCCCTCTCCTGGTGTCACCCCCCCCTTTCCTTCACACAACTTGTTTAGCAACACATCCCATGGCCATCTCCTGTGATATGGAGATTAGGTGATGTGGGAACAATGGACACAGGATGACTCCCTGCCGTGACCCTGTGGAAGGGGCTGCTATCTAATTAGCAAGGCTATGGAAGCATCCAGACAGAACGACTCCAGTAAAAAATGGTTCATATCTCGCAAGCCATATTTCCGATAAATATGGCAACCATAAAAATGGTGTCTCCGCATGCGGACGATGCTGGCACACCCTTTTTATGGGAGCAGGACCTGGGGAAATACCCCAGGCGTGATATCAGCCAATGGGGAACTGGCAGACAGGTCATGAGTCCCCTCGTTCTGTAGCTAAATTCATAACTGTCACAATGAGAGCGTTGACGTCCGTCTACGACGCTCCCAGGCAAAGTTATAGCCAAAATCCCCTTTCTGGATAATTCTGACTAAAAGCGGGGGGGAGTGGCAGTGCTCCCTCTGAGGTCACTAAGGTAGAAGGGGACCTGGATTTGCCCAGGTTGATAACCCTACTTCGGCCATTTTCCAGGGTTCTTTCGCCGGGGGTCACGTGTAGGAAACATCTGTGGGAAGGATCCTAGAAACCTGGTCTACAGCGCCCCCCTGTGGCCAGACGCACAAGGTAACTGCTGGAACTGTGTATGCCTGTTTGTAACCCATGCTTTGATTGTAACTGTACTCTGACATAACTGTATATTCTGTAGATTCCCTATTGTATATATTGTAGTTTCTAGTGTGCTTTAGGCTGATTAAATTATATAATTAATCTTGGGCTGTTCTGTTATCTCGATCTTGAATCCCACGTCTGTGTGTTCGGCTAATAGTTACCGTGAAGCGGTTGGTGGCAGCGAGTTGTGCCAAGGATTATTGTGGGGAGGCCAGTGAGATTCGGGGAGGTTTTATATATTCCGCCCGCGGAGGTCGGGGGAATATATACCCTACTCTCACCGGGGACCCTTCAATAATCGGCATAAGTAGTATAGCGGCCTCCTTGCTTATTGTCGGGCAATTCCATAATTGGCCTGACTATAAGAGGGGCGCTAGAGAGCGCGTCACGTGCTCTGTCTGTCGGTCGGGAGGTATAAAGGAGGGGTGACCCCCACTTGTTACCCCCCGATTGTGACGTACTGGTAGCCAGCGCGGGGGATTTCTGAGTGACCCCCCCCGGTGGTTCGTGACAGGGTTTCTCGCCAATTCTCATTTAAAATTGATTTACGAAGAGCATTCCACCCTCCCCTAATTTTTACCCCCATAGACGGGTCCTCAAATTGTTTCTCCCAAGATTTAAATAAACCTTCCGGGTGCTGTCCTATTAATAGATCACGCATGGCTCCATAAAGAAAAGAGATAGATGATGAAGTTATTGAGTTCTTTACCAGACAATCAAAAGAGTTAAATACTACCTCCTGGGTCACATCATGCAACTGAGTCATAATACTATATCTCACTTGGTCATATTGGATTACTTGGTTAGGCCCCAGGCCATACTGCGCTATAATTTCATCTCTACTCAACCATCTAGGTTCTGAGGTGTGCAAGAGATGAGCAACAGTCCTTATACCCCTCACCTTCCACTCTTCAAACAGCTTATTGCTTGTCCCCTGCACAAACTCTGGATTCCCCCATATAGGCAAGTATTTGGATATTTTATGGGGAAGTTTGTAGTTTTTCCTCAACGCCTTCCACGCTGCAATCGTGTCTTTAAATAAGGAAGAGTGCTTGATTTTCACTGGGAGATTAGCCTGCCTAGTATGAAGCAATGCCACCAGATCCCAAGGTTGGGCATAGTCTCTCTCAAGCTCCAACGCTGAATAATGCCTAGAGCCTTTAATCCAATCCAGTATATATCTAGTCAAACAGGCTATATTGTAACCCCGAATGTTCGGCAAACTCAGACCTCCATGAACCTTAGATGCCATCAACTTCTTAAGCCCTATACGAGGGCGTTTCCCCCTCCAAATGAAGTGTGAAAAAGCTCTATTTAGCTGGACAATATCTTTATGCTTGAGAAGCAGGGGAAGTGTTTGAAGATGATACATTAATTTTGATATCGACATCATCTTAATTAGGTGGACTCTACCAATTATGTTCAATGGAAGGTCGTGCCATCTTTTAAGATCTTGCTCTATTTGGCTCAGAAGGGGTGGATAGTTTAGACTATAAAGGGTTGCCGGAACCTTACCTATTTTAACTCCCAGGTATGTGATATATGACTTAGCCACTGTAATTCCTTCAAAAGGGTTCTGCTCCCGTGTTTGAACATTTGTCCCTCCCAGGTATAGGAGCTCGCACTTTGACGCATTAATCTTGAAGCCTGAATACGCTCCAAACTCTCGCAAAATTTGTAAAATCTCGGGGACCTGCTGAGCTGGATTCGAAAGGAAAAGCAAAATATCATCTGCAAAAAAAGCTGACTGAATTTGTCTATTATTTACAGAAATACCCTGGAAGGTGCTATGTGTAGATAACAATCGTACCAATGGTTCCAGAGCCAGATTAAAAAGTAATGGGGAAAGGGGGCAACCCTGTCTGGTTCCTTTCAGTAACGGAAAAGGGGCTGACAGATATCCTGGAATGTAAACTTGAGCCTTCGGATTTGTGTAAATTTCTCTAATGTAGGTATAAAATGACCCCGAAAAACGCATTTCATCTAGAACTCTATAAAGCCATGACCACTCAATATTGTCAAAGGCTTTCTCGGCATCTATTGTAAGCAAAGCGGGAGATTCTCCTTTCAGAGGCCGAAGGTTAACCCTATCCAGGACAAGAAGAACTTTTCTAATATTTAGTGTCCCTGATCTTTTCTGAATGAAACCGGCCTGTGCTGGGGAAATCAGTTGGGGAAGAATTATAGCTAGACGATTCGCCATAATCTTTGACATTATCTTCATATCTAGGTTGATAAGTGATATGGGCCTATACGAACCCGGATCCTTCGGGTCCTTCCCCTGTTTAGGGATCAATTTTATATATGCCCGGTTATTATTTTGGAAAGACGCATTACCGTCTAGTATGCTATTATACAGTTCTAGTAATGTAGGTAAGATCTCTTCCTTTACTGTTTTATAGAATTCTCCCGTAAATCCGTCAGGGCCAGGGGCTTTATAATTATGCATGGAGTTGATTGTCCCCAATACTTCTTCCCCCGTAATTTTAGCATTCAGAAAAGTGCGATGCTCTTCTGTGAGTCGAGGTAGTGTCACTTTAGATAAAAGATTATTATCAGGAAATTTGTCTCCCCTTTCCGACGAATAAAGGTTTCTATAATACGTGCCTAAAGTCTCAATTATTGTCTTAGGGTTTTTGTGTATCTCCCCCTTTTGATTTTTTATTTGCATGGGTCCCTGAGTTATAGTCCTATTTTTCGCTAAGTTGGCCAGTATTTTCCCTGCTTTATTTCCAAAGCGATGTAATGTAGCTTCTTGCATTGACCTAGCCATTTGTTCCCGTTTTTCCGCCCACTCATTAAAAGCTCTTTGGGCTATTACCCATCTATCTCTATGGTCCCTATCAGGATGCTTTTGAAAAGAAGTATATGCTTCCCTCAATTTATGGGAGGTTTCAGTAAATTTAAGATGAGCCTTTTTCTTCAAGTAGGAAACATGTGCTATCGTTCTGCCCCGTAATACTGCCTTCGCCGTATCCCATAATAACATAGGTGTGTCTTTATGTTGATCATTATGTACCATAAATTCCGTCCACCATCCCTTTAATTTCAAGGAAAAATCTTCGTTATCTTTAAGGAAGGAAGGATATCGCCACAGATAGTCCGTTCCTCTGGGATAAATGTTTGCTAGGTCTAGCACCACCGGGGCATGGTCAGAAATCACCAAATCCTGGATAGTAGCTGAGTGGAGCGCACGTACCAGGTTCCCTGAAATAAGGAAGTAGTCAATGCGAGACCAGGAGCTATTAGCATGTGAATAGTGCGTAAATTCCCTATCCTGAGGGTGCAGTAGTCTCCACGCATCCCATAAGGCCGTGGCATTTAACAGAGGACGCATAACTTTATCATGGCCGCGCGGTACATTTGGGGGGCCTTTAGCATTTTTCCTGTCCTCTAGCACAGATACCACCGAGTTGAAATCCCCCCCAATTATTAGATTAAAATGGGCATGTTCTAAAATTTTGGCCTCAAGTCGTTGAAAGAATGATTTGTTGTTTTCGTTCGGGGCATAAATATTAAAGATTTTATAAATTCCTCCAGGTATCTCCACTGAGACCATCTGAACCCTACCTTCCGTGTCCGCATATGTTTCCAGGACTTGATGTTGTAATCTCCTACTGACTAATGTAATAACCCCTGCTTTCCTTTTAACTGAAGATGACCCATAGACTCCTCCAACCCACAATTTCCCCATCCTCTGCATGTCTGAACCTTCCAGATGAGTTTCCTGAAGGAGCGCAATGTCCGGTTTGAGGCGATTAAGGTGGCGTAATATCTTAATTCTTTTTTGGGGGGAACGTAACCCCTTAACATTCCAGGTGACTATTCTCATAAAGTGCATGTAATAAATGGAAATCCTGCCTTTCGTTTACCATGTTTTTGCTGCCCTCCTTTGCCAAAAAAAAATTCAACCAATTAGACAATTGAACATAGTGCTCACTTGCAATAACGAGAGTAGTAGTAATAATAATAACTCTGTGTAAAATCTTTGCTACTTCACTTGAATCCAAAATCCCCAAACATTTCAAACATCTCCCTCCCCCCCCCCAACTATACCATAATACTCAGACTTCACTTTTTTCTGATCATCTTCCAAGCTCAGTCAACCTTATACTTGTATAGCATTTAACCAATATAAAGGAGTGTCCCACCTACAAAGAAAGAGAGAAGGAAAAAAACAAAAAAAAAAAAAAAAAAAAAAAAGGTTCTCTTTCCTTTCCTCCGCCTCAGGTTTCTTGAACTTTTTCCACTGCGGCTTCTCCAGCCTAAATCAAAAACAGGTGCTTGAACTTCATACCTCCGACATTTGTCTATTTGTCTCAGGTTCCCTTAAGTTCCTTGTTTTGTTGTCTCCGGTCCTTCGGGGAAGCTGTAGCGAGCTTCACAGAGCTCCCTTTGGTCACTCTCTGGTTCGGTGAGTCGTTGCGCCCTTGTCCTGGAGAATTCCTGAGGTCACGAGGACTGTTGATCCGCTCAATAAAGGCCTCTGCCTCCTTTGGACTTGAGAAAGTATTGTAGGATCCATCCTGATGTCTGATAATCAACGTTGCCGGGTACTTTAACTGGAAGCGTATATTTCTCTTAAATAAGGCAGAGCATATGTATGAGAATGCCCTCCGCTGCCGTGTGACCTCCGCAGAAAAATCCTCGAAGAGCAAGATGCGCGAGCCTTTCACCTCCAAGGGATGTTTCAATTTCTTGTATGCCTGTAATATTTCCTGTTTATCGGAGAAGTCCAAGTATTTCATTATGACTTGTCTTGGGCGTCTGTTATTTTCACTCTCATCACCTCTCCTTGGCGGACCAATGCGGTGCACCCTTTCCACTTTTCTCCTTCCTGCTACTCCCAGGGTTGTAGGAATAGTGGATTCACACAATGTACGTAGCTCACCAACCGGGTATGTTTCAGGCAGGCCGACAATGCGCAAATTGCTTCTTCTGGAGCGGTTCTCCAGATCGTCCACACGGTCCCTCAGGATCAGATTCTCCTTGGCCAGACGCATGACTGTAGTGTGGTCAGAGCTGAAGTCCTCCTCTAACGTCGACATTTTGGTTTCCATAGCCGCAACCTGTTCCACCGTCTCATCAAGTTGGTTCTGTATGGCACTGAGAGCTTTTGCTATTGATGCTTTAATTGTAGCGGAGATGTCAGGTAGCAAACGATTGGCGACTTCATCAGCCAGACGCTTATAATCCATACCCTCCACTGTTTTGAATACATCCGGGGTCCCCGTGGAATCCTCCATCTCCATCTGATGAGTATTCTCAGGTGACCGAGGGACACTTAATTCTGTATGGGCAGTCACAATCTTTTTTTCACACTGTACGCTGGATGTATGAGGATTTTGTGTTTTGGAGCTGCTACGCAGCAGGTATCTTTCCATCAAATAGTGAATGAAGGGACGCAAGTTTTGACACTGATTTAGTGTGGGTTGTCAGACAAACCTTGATTCTGCTCCCCCTTTTGTTTATTCTTACTTTCACCCCTTTCTCCCCCCTGCCAGAGTTATATGAATTCTCACTGTCCTGAAACTTTGCAGGGATGTATGTTTAAACTTCCCTCCTTCAGCTTCCTTCACTTTCTCCAGAGCTTTGCACTGATTCTGTATGCCTAGAGATTCAGCACCTGCTTGTTAAGCACAGGTCTGGACAAGATGGGGGAAGGGCCCAGGGATTCCCGGCGTTTTAACTCTGCTCTTTGCAGAACTTGTCAGTAGCGTTGTTTGCAGCTGATATCTTATCAGGACTCCAGGAGATTTATTATTCTGCTGCCGGTTAACTGTTTAGTGCTGGGGGAGTGAGTGCAAGGTAAGCTGTGTCCTGCTCTCTGTGTACAGATCTGATGTTAGTGCAGGGCAGGCTCCGGCGCCATCTTTATCATGCTGCCAGATCTTGAGAGGGAGGGGGAGAGCGAAGTTCACCTCGCTGTTTAAAGTGATTATCTCCACGGCTCCCCATGAACATCCCTGCATTCAGCAACTTCACTCACCGGTGGAATGGAGCGGGGGAGGCTGGTGGGATGTCCGGTATATATGTCAGAGCTGCAGGGAATGACAGAGCTCAGGCGTCCTGTGTCCTACATGATCAGCGCAGGAGCCGGAAGTGTTATTTCTTTTTTATTTATTTTTTTTTTTTTTAAATTGTGAAAAGTTTATTCAGAGGGTCATTTATTATTCAACCCCTCAAACCACCAGAATTCTGTTTGGTTCCCCTAAAGTATTAAGAAGTATTTCAGGCACAAAGAACAATGAGCTTCACATGTTTGGATTAATTATCCCTTTTTCCAGCATTTTCTGACTAATTAAGACCCTCCCCAAACTTGTGAACAGCGCTCATACTTGGTCAACATGGGAAAGACAAAGGAGCATTCCAAGGCCATCAGAGACAAGATCGTGGAGGGTCACAAGGCTGGCAAGGGGTACAAAACCCTTTCCAAGGAGTTGGGCCTACCTGTCTCCACTGTTGGGAGCATCATCCGGAAGTGGAAGGCTTATGGAACTACTGTTAGCCTTCCACGGCCTGGACAGCCTTTGAAAGTTTCCACCCGTGCCGAGGCCAGGCTTGTCCGAAGAGTCAAGGCTAACCCAAGGACAACAAGGAAGGAGCTCCGGGAAGATCTCATGGCAGTGGGGACATTGGTTTCAGTCAATACCATAAGTAACGTACTCCACCGCAATGGTCTCCGTTCCAGACGAGCCCGTAAGGTACCTTTACTTTCAAAGCGTCATGTCAAGGCTCGTCTACAGTTTGCTCATGATCACTTGGAGGACTCTGAGACAGACTGGTTCAAGGTTCTCTGGTCTGATGAGACCAAGATCGAGATCTTTGGTGCCAACCACACACGTGACGTTTGGAGACTGGATGGCACTGCTTACGACCCCAAGAATACCATCCCTACAGTCAAGCATGGCGGTGGCAGCATCATGCTGTGGGGCTGTTTCTCAGCCAAGGGGCCTGGCCATCTGGTCCGCATCCATGGGAAGATGGATAGCACGGCCTACCTGGAGATTTTGGCCAAGAACCTCCGCTCCTCCATCAAGGATCTTAAGATGGGTCGTCATTTCATCTTCCAACAAGACAACGACCCAAAGCACACAGCCAAGAAAACCAAGGCCTGGTTCAAGAGGGAAAAAATCAAGGTGTTGCAGTGGCCTAGTCAGTCTCCTGACCTTAACCCAATTGAAAACTTGTGGAAGGAGCTCAAGATTAAAGTCCACATGAGACACCCAAAGAACCTAGATAACTTGGAGAAGATCTGCATGGAGGAGTGGGCCAATATAACTCCAGAGACCTGTGCCGGCCTGATCAGGTCTTATAAAAGACGATTATTAGCTGTAATTGCAAACAAGGGTTATTCCACAAAATATTAAACCTAGGGGTTGAATAATAATTGACCCACACTTTTATGTTGAAAATTTATTAAAATTTAACTGAGCAACATAGCTTGTTGGTTTGTAAGATTTATGCATCTGTTAATAAATCCTGCTCTTGTTTGAAGTTTGCAGGCTCTAACTTATTTGCATCTTATCAAACCTGCTAAATCTGCAGGGGGTTGAATACTACTTGTAGGCACTGTAGCTAGAGTAATTGAACTTAGAACTCACTCCCCAACAAAACTATGAATGACTCTAGATATCAATGACCTAGATGCAGGGCTCCAACACTATCTTTGGCCTACCCCACATCACAAATTCAAATATAATAGCATCTCAAACCTCTATACTATGACAACTCTTAAGCTATGGCACAGAACGAATAAAAAAAATGAGCATCATACCAAGGATATGTAAAGCCACCCCTATTCTCTATTTAATACCAAACAAATATAGAACACTTAAAAAAAGATTGGTCTTTCGAAAGCATCTAGAGATGCACCACTATATTCATTGATGGACAAAAATGACTCCCCAACATCTGATAAAATCAACTTATGTGGGCTTTACATTCTACGACTTCGCTAATGCGAAGTCGTTGGGGTCACGGAATTTGTGATGCACATCCGGCCACATTAGCGATGCCGTTGCGTGTGACACCTATGAGCAATTTTGCATCGTCGCAAAAACGTGCAAAATCGCTCATCGGTGACATGGGGGTCCATTCGTTGGAGCTGCAGGTACGAAGTAGTTTGTCGCTCCTGCGGCAGCACACATCGCTCCGTGTGACGCCGCAGGAACGAGAAACCTCTCCTTACCTGCCGCCGGCCCCAATGCAGAAGGAAGGAGGTGGGCGGGATGTTACGTCTCGCTCATCTCCGCCCCTCCGCTTCTATTGGGCGGCCGCTCAGTGACGTCGCTGTGACGCCGCACGGAACGCCCCCTTAGAAAGGAGGCGGTTCGCCGGTCACAGTGACGTCGCAGGGAAGGTAAGTATGTGTGACGGGTCCGGCCGATGCTGTGCGACACGGGCAGCGATTTGCCCGTGTCGCACAACCGATGAGGGCGGGAACGCACGCTAGCGATATCGGTACCGATATCGCAGCGTCTAAAGTAGCCTTTACTCATCTCCTCCTTCCAACTAGATAACGCTGATGCACAAATCCTTGGAGACATAATAAAACATCACTTTCCAGACATTTCAACTTGTACACCAGACCCCCCAATACTCAAGCTATTTTTAAACAAATTGAGAAATGACAAAATAATAGCTAAAATAAATAAAAATTTAAAACTAAGAGAAATTATCCCAAATTTTATAAGCAAATGGGAAACCGAACTGAACATAAAATTTCTTCCAAACGAAATTCAAGCAATAATGAGAAATATTCATTACCTTACATTCTCAGTGAGATATCAAGAATTAAATTATAAAATAATCTCAAGGTGGTACAAAACCCCAGTAATATTAAACAAAATAAATAGCACAATATCACCACTATGCTGGAGATGTGAGATGGAGTTGGGCACTTTGACTCACATCTGATTGAAATGTCCTAAAATTCAAGAATACTGGGAAAAGATAAGAGAACACATTAAGAGAGTGGCTAAAATAGAAATACATTTAACACCAAAATTCATCCTATTAAATCTAGACCCTACAAATACACTATTAAAAAAAAATTCCATGCTACCTCAATTACTCAATGCTGCAAAACTGATGATAGCCAGACATTGGAAGAGTGAAGACCCGCCCTCCATCAAAGAATGGATCGAGGAGACAACACGAGTAGGCATATGCGGAAAAATTAGATTGCCAAAAATTAAAGATGAGAAAATATCAACGAACTGGAGCGTTTGGCTAAATGCTCTTACATGATGATAGTAGCTTAGCCTTCGTCAATATTGATGAAACGATTCTCTTCATATGTTTCATGTTTTTTTTTTATTACTCCTTGCTCTAAAAAGAACGGGATAATCTTAGCAGGACTTCAGTTTTGTTTACTCTGTTCACCATAACACCCTCTCTCCTCTAGATATCATTAATCCATCTTCTCCCTGCATTCTGCCTTATCCTAAACTTAATACTCCTCCTCCCTCCTTTTCTTCTTCTTACTCCCATATCTTCTCAGGCATCAAAGCTTCTCTCTTTTGTACTCTATTGATATAGGATCATATATGTCGCAATGTGTATTACACTCCGTGTATGTATATTATGTCATGTCCTGTAAAGATTTGTTAAGATGCCATTCCCCCCCTTTTTTTTTTTGTCCTATACCTTGTTATGACTTAAAAAATTTAAATAAAGAATTTTATAAAAAAAAAAAAAATGCAGCCAAAACTGCACGTTGTCAGAGAGAGCCTACAAATGTCACAAAAAATGCTTGTAATTGTAGGTGCGTTTTTCACAACATGCATTTTTGCTACGTTTTTGTGACAAATGTTGACAAAAACACAGGAAGGATTAACATGCTGCATTTTTTTTGTCACAAATATTTGACAAATAAAACGCTGACAAACTGCAATGTGCGCATAGCAAATCTGACCTCATGGACTTTGCTGGGAAGTCAACTGTCACAAAGTTCTGACAACAAAACTGCAGCCAAAAGAGCAGCAAAAACGCAGCAAAAAACGCAGCATGCGCATGTAGTGAAGTCTGAAATGTTGGAAAAGGTTGAAAAATTCAAGGTGGCCGAATACTTTCGCAAGGCACTGTAGAATAGATAGAACTTATAGAATAGATTATGATAAAGAACACAATAGATAGAAACAAATAACAAAATAGCTTGATAGAGTGATAGCTAGCTTGGCCAGCTGTTTTTTTTAATTATTTTTTGGTAAAAAAAATGATGTGGGGTCCACCCATTTTTCATATCAGGAACAGGAGCAGCTGCGGGCTGCAACCCTCAGCTGTCTGCTGTACCTTGGCTGGTTATGAAAAATAGAGGGGATCGCACACTTTTTTTTTAACTAGTTTATTTAAAAAAAAAAGTGGGATTCCCCCCATTTTCAAAAACCAGCCAAGGTACAGCAGACAACTGGGGGCTGATATTATTAGGGTGGGAAGGGCCATGGTTATTTGGCCCTTTCCAGCATAACAATAGCAGCCCGCAGCTTCCTCAGAAGTGGCGCATCAATTAGATGATGCTGGGCCCAGCTCTTCAACTTGCCCTGGTGTGGTGGCAATTGGGATAATAAGGAGTTAATAACAGCCCACAGCTGCAGTTTAGCTTAGTGATGGCAGGCATCTATGAGACTCCCTCACCATCACTAATCTGTAAATGAAAGTAAATAAGCACAAACACCCAAAAATCCTTTACTGGAAAGAAAAGACAAAAAAGCCTCCCTCTTTCACCATTTTATTAACCCAAAACCATCCTGCAGGTCTGACATAATCATCACAAGGTCTCACGATGCTTGCAGCACTGCTACATCTGACGCTCATAGCGGGCGGCATAGAACATGACTGAGAGAGCAGCACGATCAGTGATATAGATCTGCCCACCGCGCCTGTGATTGGAAGCTTCAGACATGCTGTCAATCAGTGTGGGGGCTCCTCTGACTTCAACCAATCACAGAAGCCGGTGGTCGGGGGAAGCAGTGCATTTGTAATGAGGCTGATGAGCGGCCTGAGAAGGAGAGGCTGCGGGAGCAGTGTGACAGCCACGCCTCATGATCGGTAAGTATGAAGCGCTTGCTCCTACCCCTTTTTCGTCAGATTATAGTCCCCATAGATTATTTTTACTAGGTATCAATCCCCCGCCGACCCAGAGTCGGCGGAGGATTAATCTGTGTGTCCTCCCATCACTAGTGAGAAACACAGGGACAAAATGCAAAAAGAATTGACATGCTGCATCTTTGTGGTCACCACAGAGATGCAGCCAAAAGAAACTGCAATGTGCGGACAGCAAAAATTAAATCTCATAGACTTTGCTGAAGGACGAAACACATGAAGTTTTGGGACCAAAATGGCACTCGAAAAAAGCGGCAAAAAAAAAAATGCAGTGTGCGCACAGGGCCTTAACAATGCAATGTGGTGCACCCTCTAAATAACTAACCGTGCAACTATTATTTTCTAAACCTCTGACACCAAAGGTGTGTACATCCCTTAAAGGTAGGGTGTCGCGTTTTTCTATTTCTGTATTAATAATGGTGATTATGAAATCAAGTATTTTTAATACAAAATTTAATTCACTGTTTATTTAGTTTTTATTTACTTCTCGTTTTAATGAAGCACTGGGGGCTGCCATCATGGATTTGGTGTTTGTAACGACAGTTACCTCCTTTATGGCAGCCCCATGGGAATAGAGGACAGTGGTCGGAATTCAACCCCATTTAGTTACATACAGAAGGCGTCTGCTGTAAAATGGACGTGCCCCGGGGCTGTCCAGATCACAGCAGAGGGAAGAGATCAGCACCATCTTTGAGGACACACAGTGTGTGCACTTTCCCCATGTCACCCGCCGAGATGGATGGGGTGAGTATTGGTGTCTGGCAATGGTGATTGCACTGTTACTGATCCTGGCGCGCTGCTTCCCATTCTGTCGCGACCCACCCCCCGCACTGTGCCGTGACCCCCCCTGCACTCCGCTGTGGACCCCCCTCCGCCCGCACTCTGCCATGGACATCCCCCCCCTGCACTCTGCCGCGGGACCCCCCCAGCACTATGCCGCAGACTCCCCTTCCCCGCACTATGCCGCAGGCTCCCCTCCCCTCGTGTACTCACCTCGGGCCTCCGCTGCTCGTACTGTGATGTCTGACAGGACAGTCTGCCAAGGCATATGTCTTAGGTGAATGAATGCAGCATTGGGAGACAGCCAGTAGGCAGTGTGGTGGCATTGGGATACAGTGCGGCGCGAGATACAGCGGAGCACTATGCAGCTGGCCTTAGTGACACTTTAGACATATTAGGATCACTCTGTGACCAGCCAAAAAATGGCTCCGCACTGTGATCCTAAATTTCATGTTCTGTTATCCTTTTGGAAACACCCAGATTGGGAGGGGGAGCTGTAATATCACACACAGGAGAGCAGATTCTGCCCACTTTTGCTGCAGCTGTAATGTGAGATTTCTACAGTACCTCTACAGTCTGATTTCGGCAGCTGCTCCCCCTAGTGTTTAAGAGCGGAAAATATCAAACTTTATTTTTTTTTTTAATATTTTTCTCAATTAAAAACAAACAATTTTATTTAAACATAACATTACAACATTAATACTTTACATTTTTTCAGTTATTGAAATTTTTTTTTTTTTTTTTTACACCTTCCCTTTAAGGAAAATAGCCAAATTGTACCCAGTTATCCATTTTTCCCTCCTTGGTGTCATATGACAGAATAGTGTTAGGCTGCTTTCACACATCCGGTTTTTGCTCTGCGGCACAATCCGGCGCTCTGCAGAAAAAAACGCAACCGTTTTTTTTTGCCGCCGGTTGCGTTTTTTCCCCGCATAAACTTGCATTAGCCCCGTATTGTGCCGCATGGCCTTGCGTTGCGTCCGTTTTTTGCCGGATGCGGCATATTTAGCCGATGCGGCGGCCGGATGGAACGTTGCCTGGTACGTTTTTTTTGTGCGGCGAAATAACCACATCGCGCTGGATCCGGCGCGATGCGACGCGATTTACAATGCAAGCCTATGGACGCCGTATGCGGCGTCCTGTGGCAAAAAATGCATCCGACCGCCGGATGTGGTTTTTTGCACTGCGCATGCTCAGTATCAAGCCGCATCCGTGAAAAAACGGATGGGCCGCATGGAAAAACTTATGCAATGGATCCATTTTTTTCACCGCATCCGTTGCATAGGTTTTTGAGACGGATTGAGCTGCACTGCTCAAACCGGATGTGTGAAAGTAGCCTTAGAAGGTTTCAGGTGTGGGTGGGCAGCAAGTGTGTTGAATTTGGTGTTCTCGCTCACACAATCTCTCACACTGGTCACTGGAAGTTCGACATGGCACCTCACGGCAAAGAATTCTCTGAGGATCTGAAAAAAAAATTGTTGCTTTACATAAAAATGACCCAAGTATTAAGAAAATTGCCAGCACCTTGAAACTGAGCTGCAGCATGCTAGCCAAGACCATACAGCAGTTTAGCAAGACAGGTTCCACTGAAAACAGGCCTCACCATGGTGGCAACCAGGTGAAGAGTACAAAGACAAGTGTGTCTTGGCTACAATCATGCATGGTGGTGGGAGTGCTGGAGGCTGTGAGGAGCTACATAACTCATTGAGGGAAACATGAATGGCAACTTGTACTGTGACATAACGAAGCAGAACATAATCCCATCCATTTTCAACTGTGCCTGAGGGCAGTATTCCAACATAATGATGTCAAACACACCTCCAAGACAACCACTGTCCTGCTAAATGAACTGAGGGTAAAGGTGCTGGACTGGCCAAGTATGTTTCCAGATTTATACCCTATTGACCATCTGTGAGGCATCCTCAAACAGAAGGTGGAGGAGCGCAAGGTCTCTAACATCTATCAGCTCCATGATGTCATCATGGAGGATGGAAGAGGATTCCAGTGGCTCCTGTGAAGGTCTAGTTAACTTTTTGTCCAAGAGAGTTAAGGCCTTGTCTGAAAATAATGGTGGTCACACAAAATATTGACCCTTTGGGCATAATTCTGCCATTTCAATTAGTGGTCCAGTCATTATTGTTGCCAGCAATTTTGACATTAATAGCTGTATGCAGAGTTATTTAAGTGATTTAGAGGCCACACCAAATTTACCCTGTTATACAAGCTGTACACTGACTATTTTACATTGTATCAAAGTGTCACATTTCAGCGTTCTCCTATGAAAAGATATCTTTTTGGAATAGCCTATTGAATACAAAACCACAGTTTTAACCCAATTTTAGTGAAATATTGCACAGCCCATCTTAAACATCAGACTAAAAATACTGCATCATTTAAATTTGAAATCTCTCACTGTTCATGAGTTTTGGCTTCCCAAATTTAGGCTCTATATGGTGTAATATGAACCCAGAACCACGAGCAGTTGTGGGTGCATATTGCTAATCCCTGTATCTAGTAGCATACATGAAGATATCTTTAGAAAAAGTATTTCTAAAGATTCTTTATAATATGCTAATGAGGCCAGGGACTAGTCGCAAAGGCGTTATTTTCCTCGGTTAGTTGGCCTCCTTAGCATGCTAGCATGATCCTGTAGGTTTGCTAACATGCTAATGCATGCGCAGCGTCAGAAGCATAGGCGCTCTCTCTTCTGCTGCCACCGCAGGTTTTCGGCTTAGTGCGCACAATCAGAACGTCCCCGTACTTATGGTCATGCGCACCACAGCGGTTTGAAGCCGGGACGCATACACCCAGTTTCATAGTACGCATGACTGAAAGTCCGGTACTTCTGATCATGCGCACTGAGCTGAAATCCAGTGCGGTGGCACCCGAGAGCAGGGAGATCGACAATGCCTCTGATGCTACGCATCATTAGCATGTTAGCACACCCATAGAGGCGTGCTACCATGCTAAGAGGGCCGACTAGCCAGGGGAAGTAAAGCCCTTGTGACTAGTCGCTGACCTCATTAACATATTATAAAAGATTTTTAGGAATACTTTTTCTAAAGATCTCTTTATCTATGCTACTAGATACAGGGACAGTTAGACAGAGGTTAGCAATATGCACCCAGATCTGCTCATGGTTCTGGGTGCATATTGCACCTGACAGGTTCCCTTTAAAGTGTTGCCGCCGAGAGCTGTTCTTAGGCCTGTTTCACACGTCAGTAAAAAACAGACTTTTTTCACTGACGTGTTAAAAACGCCTCCGTCCCTCCGTGTGCCGTGATTATTGGCACACGTGGGTTGTCCAGGTGCAATCCGTGATATGTGATCCATACTCTTTGATTGCACATGGACGTATACTCGCCTGTCCCCGCTCCTGCTGTCTGTAGTGCTGAAGTCTCCAGCTCTGCAGCACCCGGCCCCCGCTGTGTCTCACTTTTGCAGCTACTTCCGGGTTGGCTCTGGCTGCATTCATGAGTATGCATGCCATAATGAGTCGGCCAGGAAGCTGCAGAGAGCAGCTTCCGAACACAGCGTCACTGGAGAGGGGTGAGTTGAAAATGTTTTTTATTTTCATTGTACGGTTTTTTCCTGTTATGTGTTTTATGGACCACACCGTAGTGTGGTCCATGGAATATCAGTAATGCCAGAAAAAACTGACATGTCTCAGTGCGGCAATCACGGACACGTGTGTACGCACCACGGAGACAAGGTCAGTGAGAAATCACTGATGTGTGAGCAAACCCATTGATTTTAATGGGTCTGCGTATGTCAATGATTCTGATACGTATAAAAACTATTAAATAGCAAGGTGAGATATTAACAAATTATGATGCCTAAAATATAACATTTAATAATTCGTAATTAAAAAAGGTCACCGTGATAGTAACCTAAATAAAAGCAGACAATGACAAACATATAAAATTGTGCCAAGATGTCCAGAAAATCATCCACTGCAACAAGATCCCCAAAGTGACGGATCTTCCAATGTGTTCAACAATATGTGGCCATAGGCATGTGTGTACATAAATAAACTCCAATTTATAAAAGGGAAGAAAAGCAGGGAACGGTCTCACCACTCAGCCGCAAAATCCCCTTTCTTTTCTGCCCGAATAAGCGCCGTTGCCAGCTATGCTGGTAGTCTAGGGTCTCATAACCCGGTCCTCATCCGTCTGACACAGGGTCCTAAATTGTGAAATACCAGCCTATGGCGACAGCAATGACCTCCTAACGCGTTTCAAATGACTCATCAGGGGAGTGGAAAATCAGTATTCTTGGTCCATAACGACCAAATGGAGCACACACATACTGCAGAAAAAGTAGGATAATAAGCATACACACAATAAGTCAAAAGTCCGTTAAAGTTGGAACAATAGTAAACAATGAAATGCAGCCAAAACTTACTTTAAGATCACCGTGGGCATACTTTGGGCACAGCGCGCCTGTACCACCGCATAGTGAAGTTTAAATGTGCCGCCTGCTAAGAGTGGCGTCTGACGTCATGTTCGCCCACCGCGGTAAGCCCACCTCCGGGTCTCATGATCGCGGTTGGGACGTGCACATAATGCAGACAACATCTCCGTGCATGTAGGACTGCGCTTGCGCAGACCCATTATGTTGTCTATAAACAAATGGCAGCATGGAATAAGGTTACAGAGTACACATAATATAGCGCCATTAGAACAGCACCACCAGACAATGATGGGCCACAGACCGTCACACAAACGAAGTGTGTGTTGTCCAAATTAGATATGCAGTACAAAAACTGGCAACAAGGTAAACAAGTAGGGCATATATATACAGGCTGGAAGAAGGGAATCACGCAAGGGAGTCCATAACAGACGAATGGATGAGAATCTGTAACAGGATAGAACACAATCCTGCACTGTAAAAACATATTTATTATTCCCTCAAGATGCTGGTCAAAAAGAACCATGATAGGAACGGACCTAGGGATTTTTAGCCCAGCGATAGTAATTCCAAATAGATCTCCTCTCTCCTTTGCCCTGGACCGTTTATTACCGATATTGATTTTTTGCCCCCCACACCCCTCAATCCCTGTTTGGATGTGGGAGGTTCCCTTGTTTTTGGCATTGTCCTCTTCCTAGATCCGTTGCTGAATTACAACATTAGCTTTCTTTTGAGATATTAAGCGTGTTTTTATTATTTACCGTTCTGGAGTTATGGCTCCATATGTCAGCTTTTTGGCCAAAAATTTGGATTTTTTTAAACTTTGAGCAACGAGCGGCACGGGTTAACGTCGTTTGATCGAGCTCAAATTTTGGCTATCTCAATATCTGGAAAGGTGAATCGTTTTGTGGGGTCCAGGCGAACAAGATTCCGACATTTCCCCCCCCCACCCCATGAGATCCGGTCACCCTAATGTGTACTTTGTAACCCTATTCCATGCTTCCATTTGTTTATAGACAACATAATGGGTCTGCGCAAGCGCAGTCCTACATGCACGGAGATGTTGTCTGCATGACGTGCACGTCCCAACCGCGATCATGTGATCCGGAGGTGGGCTTAGCGCGGTGGGCAGACATGACGTCAGACACCACTCTTAGCAGCCGGCACATTTAAACTTCACTATGCGGTGGTAAGGGCGCGCTGTGCCCAAAGTATGCCCGCGGTGATTTTAAAGTAAGTTTTGGCTGCATTTCATTGTTTACTATTGTTCCAACTTTAACGGACTTTTGACTTATTGTGTGTATGCTTATTATCCTACTTTTTTCTGCAGTATGTGTGTACTCCATTTGGTCGTTATGGACCAAGAATACTGATTTTCCACTCCACTGATAAGTTGCTTGAAACGCGTTGGAAGGTCATTGCTGTCGCCATAGGCTGGTATTTCACAATTGGGGACCCTGTGTCAGACGGATGAGGACCGGGTTATGAGACCCTAGACTACCAGCATAGCTGGCAACGGCGCTTATTGGGGAAGAAAAGAAAGGGGATTTTGCGGCTGAGTGGTGAAGACCGTTCCCTGCTTTTCTTCCCTTTTATAAATTGGAGTTTATTTATGTACACACATGCCTATGGCCACATATTGCTGAACACATTGGCAGATCCGTCACTTTGGGGATCTTGTTGCCGTGGATGTTTTTCTGGCCATCTTGGCACTATTTTATATGTTTGTCGTTGTCTGCTTTTATTTAGGTTACTATCACGGGGACCTTTTTTAATTACGAATTATTAAACATTATATTTTAGGCGTCATAATTTGTTGATATCTCACCTTGCTATTTAATTGCTCTCATTGGTGGATAACTGTCCAATAGCTTTTCATATACGTATAAAAACTAGCACATACGTACCAGAATCACTGACGTCTGAAACAGGCCTTAAAGGGACAGCAACCATGTAGTTGCTAAGGTGGGGCCACGTGGTAACTTGCTCTGAAGTTTATAACTATAGCATTGGCTGTCAACAACCAGTGAATTAGTAAATGGGGCCTAATTTATGAGAATTGCCTCACAGTAAGATCGTTCTGGTTACCTATAGTCACTCCAGAAGTAACTGAGGCCTCATTTATGAAATCTGCCTCACAGTAAAATCGCTCTTGTTTCCTGTAGCAACTAGAGTGCAGCTTCCAGCATTGATGCTGCTGAGGTAAAGTGAATGCTGAGCTTTGGTTGCTATGGACAACTAAAACAGTCTGACTGTGAGGCAGTTTTCATAACTGAGATTTGAGATCCTTCAGGACAGATATTCTGATTTTTTTTTATATATATATATATATTACTAGCTGTAGTACCCGTGCGTTGCCCGGGATAGTGACTGTGTCTCTCCCAGTCTCTGTCTGTGTGTCGTTGTCTCTGTCTCTTTCCTTGTCTGTCTGTTTCTATCTCTCTGTCTGTATTTGCATCAGTCTATCTGTCTCTCTCTGTCTCTTTGCCCGTCTGTCTCTCTCTCTGTCTCTTTGCCCGTCTGTCTCTTTGCCCAGCTGTCTCTTTGCCCGGCTGTCTCTTTGCCCGGCTGTCTCTGTCTCTCTCTCTCTCTCTATCCATCTCACCACGGACATCTTTTTACCTCACACATAAGCTTGTTATAGTAACAGTTTTTGTTCCTATAGCAACCACTGACAGTTGCTATTTATAGCCTGCAGCTCCCAGCTCCATTCAGTTTAATGGCTGCAGGATTTTTGTAGAGGAACTGGAAAGCACAGAGTTAAATTTTCCCGCCCAAACATAGTCTATGACGTTCCCTGAGTCACATGAAGGGTCTGTGCAAAATTTCGTGATTGTAAATGCGACGGTGTGGATTCCTTTAGCGGACATACACACACACAGACACATATACACACATACATACACTGAGCTTTATATATTCGATATAATATGTATATCTAATATAGAAAGCTGAGTGTATGTATGTGTGTATGTCCGCTAAAAGAATCTGCACCGTCGCATTTACAATCACGAAATTTTGCACCGACGCCTCATGTGACTCAGGGAATGTCATAGACTATGTTTTGACGGGAAAATTTAACCCCGCGCTTTACAGTTACACTCTAAAATCCTGCCTCCATTAAACTGAATGGAGGTGGGAGATACGGGCTATTAATACCAACTGCCAGTGGTTGCTATAGGAACAAAGGACAGTGTTAGTATAAGAAGCTTATGTGTGAGGTAATATGATGTCGGTGGGGAGACTGACAGAGAGAGACATAAAGAGACAGACAGACAGACAGACGTGGAAAAGAGACAGACGTGGAAAAGAGACAGACGTGGAAAAGAGACAGACGTGGAAAAGAGACAGACGTGGAAAAGAGACAGACGTGGAAAAGAGACAGACGTGGAAAAGAGACAGACGTGGAAAAGAGACAGACGTGGAAAAGAGACAGACGTGGAAAAGAGACAGACGTGGAAAAGAGACAGACGTGGAAAAGAGACAGACGTGGAAAAGAGACAGACGTGGAAAAGAGACAGACGTGGAAAAGAGACAGACGTGGAAAAGAGACAGACGTGGAAAAGAGACAGACGTGGAAAAGAGACAGACGTGGAAAAGAGACAGACGTGGAAAAGAGACAGACGTGGAAAAGAGACAGCCCGGGCAAAGTGAGACCTGGAAAAGAGACAGAGACATAGAGACAGACAGAGACATAGAGACAGACAGAGACATAGAGACAGACAGAGACATAGAGACAGACAGAGACATAGAGACAGACAGAGACATAGAGACAGACAGAGACATAGAGACAGACAGAGACATAGAGACAGACAGAGACATAGAGACAGACAGAGACAGACAGAGACATAGAGACAGACAGAGACAGACAGAGACAGACAGAGACAGACAGAGACAGACAGAGACAGACAGAGACAGACAGAGACAGACAGAGACAGAGACATAGAGACATAGAGACAGACAGAGACAGAGACATAGAGACATAGAGACAGACAGAGACATAGAGACAGACAGACATAGAGACAGACAGACATAGAGACAGACAGACATAGAGACATAGAGACAGACAGAGACATAGAGACAGACAGAGACATAGAGACAGACAGAGACATAGAGACATAGAGACAGACAGAGACATAGAGACAGACAGAGACATAGAGACAGAGACATAGAGACAGAGACATAGAGACAGACAGAGACATAGAGACAGAGACATAGAGACAGACAGAGACATAGAGACATAGAGACAGACAGAGACATAGAGACATAGAGACAGACAGAGACATAGAGACATAGAGACAGACAGAGACATAGAGACATAGAGACAGACAGAGACATAGAGACATAGAGACAGACAGAGACATAGAGACATAGAGACAGACAGAGACATAGAGACATAGAGACAGACAGAGAGAGAGACAGTTACTATCCCGGGCGATGCCCAGGTACTACAACTAGTATATCTAATATATAAAGCTGAGTGTATGTGTGTGTATGTATGTCTGCTAAAGGATTCCGCACCATCGCATTTACAATCACGAAATTTTGCACAGACTCCTCATGTGACTCAGGGAACGTCATAGACTATGTTTGGACGGGAAAATGTAACCCCGCGCTTTACAGTTAGTCTCTAAAATTTTGCCTCCATTAATCTGAATGGAGGTGGGAGATACGGGCTATTAATAGCAACTGTCAGTGGTTGCTATAGGAACAAAATAAACTGTTAGTATAAGAAGCTTATGTGTGAGGTAATAAGATGTCGGTGGTGAGACAGATAGAGAGAGACAGAAAAAGACAGACAGACAGTCGGGGAAAGAGACAGCCCTGGAAAGAGAAACATAAATTTATTCTGCACACAAAAACCACAAAACAAAGATAGAAATGTAATTATTAAAAGGCACAAAACTAAGCTAATAGAAGCATTTCACAACATATATTTCAACACCACAGATATTCCACACAGATTTAACTAAATTGGCCAAGTAATGTGCTCCGTCTGTCTCTTTCCCAGGTCTGTCTCTTTCCCAGGTCTGTCTCTTTCCCAGGTCTGTCTCTTTCCCAGGTCTGTCTCTTTCCCAGGTCTGTCTCTTTCCCAGGTCTGTCTCTTTCCCAGGTCTGTCTCTTTCCCAGGTCTGTCTCTTTCCCAGGTCTGTCTCTTTCCCAGGTCTGTCTCTTTCCCAGGTCTGTCTCTTTCCCAGGTCTGTCTCTTTCCCAGGTCTGTCTCTTTCCCAGGTCTGTCTCTTTCCCAGGTCTGTCTCTTTCCCAGGTCTGTCTCTTTCCCAGGTCTGTCTCTTTCCCAGGTCTGTCTCTTTCCCAGGTCTGTCTCTTTCCCAGGTCTGTCTCTTTCCCAGGTCTGTCTCTTTCCCAGGTCTGTCTCTTTCCCAGGTCTGTCTCTGTCTCTCTGTCTGTCTCTCTCTATCCGTCTCCCTACCGACATCTTATTACCTAACTTATAAGCTTCTTATACTATGAATGTCTTTTGTTCCTATAGCAACAAATCATAGCTCCTACTAATAACCTGTAGTTCCAGTCTCCATTTACTTTAATGTAGGCATGTTTTTTGGAGAGTAACTGTAAAGCGCGGGGTTACATTTTCCTGTCAAAACATAGTCTATGATGTCCTCTGGGTCACATGAGCTGTCTGTGCAATATTTCGTGATTGTAAGTGCGATGGTGCGGATACACTTTTCGTTTCACTTTTTCCCCATTATGTAGATAGGGGAAAAATTGATTGGTAAATTGGAACGTGCGGGGTTAAAATTTTGCCTCAAAACATAGCCTATGACGCTCTCGGGGTCCAGACGTGTGTGAGTGCAAAATGTTGTGGCTGTAGCTGCAACGGTGCAGATGCCAATACCGGACACACACACACACACACACACACACACACACACACACACACACACACACACACACACACACACACACACACACACACACACACCTTTATATATTAGATATATATAAACAAACACACGCACACATCTATACAGATTTACCTATTAGATCACTAATCAGTGTGAGCTAATTGATTTGGCAAGTTAATCTAAAAGCTAAGAAAGCATAGCTGTCTCAAACATGACTCCCGGCTTGAAAAGAAACTGATGAGAGAGGCGGAATCAAAGGCAGCTGAAACTACTAACACAAAAGAGCAGTTGAAAAAAATTAATTTTAAGCTTTAGTTTAATTTTAACCTGAAGTCAACTACAGGGTGAAACTGAAAAGTAGTTAAACTTTGCAAGCAAAACCAACAATTTAAAATCTCACATTTCACGAGTGACGCAACGGGTATATTGCTATTAAAAAAAATAATTGCAAAAATAAGAGGGGTGTAAACACTTTTCTGTTTATACTGGATATCCTTGTCTTATCTTAAATGATAAATAATTAATTATTTCTACAGAGTGCTGGGCCATGAACATTGTGCAGTACACTAACCCCCTGAGACCAGAATATGTCCCGGGTGCTGGGATTGTTGGAGTCTGCCATTGTCTTTACACCTGACAGTAATACTTAAGATTTGCCTTGCAAACTAAAGGTGGCTTTACACGCTATGATATCGCTAAAGCGATGTTGTTGGGGTCACTGAATTTGTGACGCACATCCGGCCGCTTTAGCGATGTCGTTGTGTGTGACACCTATGAGCAATTTTGAATCGTCGCAAAAACGTTCAAAATCGCTCATCGGTGACATCACCCTCTATTCCCAATTATAGTTGCTGGTGCTTGGACGATGTAGTTCGTCGTTCCTGCGGCAGCACACGTCGCTACGCGTGACACCGCAGGAGTGAGGAACCTCCCCTTACCTGCGGCCACCGGCAATGAGGAAGGAGGTGGGCGGTATGTTACGTTCCACTCATCTCCACCCCTCCGCTTTGATTGGGCAGCCACTTAGTGACGTCGCTGTGACACCGAACGAAACGCCTGCTTAGAAAGGAGGCGGTTCGCCGGTCACAGCGACGTCGCTAGGCAGGTAAGTGTGTGTGACGGGTCCGTGCGATTTTGTGCGCCACGGGCAACAATTTGGCTGTGTCGCACAAACGATGGGGGCGGGTACGCACGCAGCGTGTAAAGCGGCCCTTAGGCAGAGTTCAGAATACATCTATTTTCACTGTTATGTCTCTGCCAGGCAGGGCTGTGGAGTCAGTAAGCCAAACCTGCGACTCCGATTCCTCAATTTCCCTTGCATCGACTCCCACATATATTGCTTATATTTAAGTGAAACATTTATTGTAGTACAATGTGAACATCAGACATTTAAGCATTTTCATGATACAATAATCAAGATATTTAGAACACAAAAGATGTTCGTTGGAATACATAGAACACAAAAAAACTGTATTAAATGGTAAATATGTAATACACTATGTAATATAGATTACACATATATATATATATATATATATATATATATAAAATTATATTTTGTGTGTATAATAAATATATACATACATATATATATATATATATATATATATATATATATATATTATACACACACGCAATATTATATAATATTATACATATATACGTGTGTGTGTGTAATATATGTATATATAGATAGATAGATAGGTAGAGACAAGCTTTTGTTTTTGTTTGGGACCGTGAAGAAGATGGTTACTACCGCCGAAACGCGTGGGCCGCTACTGCATGTATATTACACTTAACTATCTATCTGTCAAGAGCTCTGGAATTTTTAACTAGTGCACAATAAAGTTGAGAAAATCTTTTTACTGCCACCTGGAGTTGCCTTGTATTTGTTGGATCGACTTATTTGTCTCATATTTCCCTGGATGTTCTCCCAGTCCGGATCCGTGCAACAAGGAAGAAACATGCATGCAATTGGGCATGAGCTCTGACAGGTGAGCCGGTCTACAACTTTTCTTGGTTGAAAATATAAAATATATATATATATATATATATATATATATATATATATATATATATATATATATATATATATATGAAGAAAAAATAAAAAGCCAGCACTAAATGTGCACTTCAGCACTAAACATTCCAAACTGTACTTATTATAAAAATTTGGAGATTTTTGGCAAAAAATTGCAATTTCTTGAGCTGCCTCGCCACGTCACGGCAAATCTCATTTGAAGCAGTCCTACACTAAAATATTTTTATAAAATGTGCCATACGGCCTCACATATGAATAGTAGAACTGCTCTTAGCAGCACTCACCTGGTCTATTTCAATCCCGTACCCATGACTGAGTCATGGCTGTGGGCGGGACAGGTCCAAGCAAATGCTGCATGAAGTAAATAGCCTGTGGACAAGGCCTGATGACTTAATGTGAACAGTCACCAACCGCCAAAATCTAGACAGATGGAATACATCCCAAATTGGGGTGCATAGCAAGGTGGAGGTCAACCACCGACCAATTCAATGAAGAAAAAACAAAAAGCAAGCACTAAATGTGCACTTCAGCATTGGAATGTTTAGTGCTGAAGTGCACATTTAGTGCTGGCTTTTTGTTTTTTCTTTATATATATATATATATATATATGTATGTATATATATAATATAAATATTTATATATATATATATATATGTATATATGTATGTATATGTATATATGTATGTATATGTATATATGTATGTATATATGTATGTATATGTGTGTGTATATATATATATATATATATATATATATATATATATATATATATATATATATATATATATATATATATATATATATATGCACACATACATATATTTGTGAGGCAGTGACAGGGGTAATATTTAAAGACCGCTATGTGTCCCACAGAATGTGTCTGAAACCCTCTGAGTTTGCTATAGCTATTACGGGGAGTATAGCACAAAGGGTAACAGGGAGACAGATCCCTCCTCCCAGTCCAGATTTTATAGCAATCCTCATGTCCAGCATTTTTGGTTTAAATCTTGCAGAGCACATCAGGGTGTGTCTCAGTTGAGAGCCAGGCTTGCGGAAGCAAACACATGCTGTGTGAGCTGGCTCTGTGTGCAGTGAACACTGGCCAGGAGTATGAGCCTAGGAGAACCTAAACAGATCCCTGCAGTTAACGGGGTCCTAAGGTAACAAGACTTTTGATAAAATGTCTATATGCACCGGCTGTGATCCGGAAGAGACTTTATTTGACTGTGGGAAATTGGATCTATTTATGCTGCAACAATAAATAGACTGTGTTGTATATATATTACACTATGCAATAAACTATGTAAGTAGCAAAAAACCGTTTTCAACAAAAACATACTAAATAACATTTGTTTAGTGACAGTCTATGAATTTGTTCTAAGAAAATAGAATTGCCTCCATCAGATCCTCCTTCATAGATGACCTCAAATCTGACCTAGAATTTTAACCCCTTTTCGACCTTTGACGCACCATATGCGTCATGAAACCTTGTGCCTTCCTGACCTTTGACGCACCGTATGCGTCATGGCGGGTTTCCGTTCCTGCAGCGCTGGTGACCGGGTTTACTGAAATGTCACCAGCGCTGCAGGTACATAAGGACTTGTAGTTGAGCCCAGGGGGGGTGGCTTTGCCCCCCCGTGGCTACGATCGCTCTGATTGGCTGTTGAAAGTGTCACTTTCACATTCAATCTGAACGATTGTAATATTTCACCAATCAAACTTGGTGAAATATTACAATCCAGCCATGGCTGATGATGCAATATCGGCCATTAGCTGGAGCAGGGAGAGCTCCGTGTAATGCCCCCCCCCCATCTGATTGGAGGTAGCGTCCATGTGACGCTATCCCTCCAATCAGATGTGGAGGAGCGATGTGACCGGTGGGTGTCCTCCCCCTTCAGCTTCATCCTGACCGTGGACTGCGACGCTGAAGAGGAGGGTCACCTGCTGCCGCTGCCACCGCGATCTGCCACCACCGATCACCATCCGGTAAGTTTTTCTCCCCTCTTTGCTGTCTTTCCCTTCGTTTCTATGCTGTCTTCCCCCTCCCTTCTGTGCTGTTCCGCGCTCCCCTCTGCTGTCTTCCATTCCCCTCCCCCGCTGTCTTCCGTTCCCCCTCCAATTGTCCGATCCCACCCCCACCCCGACCTCCGCTCCCCCCGCCGTCCGATTCTACCCCCCCCAACCCACACTGACCTCCACTGCCTTCCCTGACCTCCGCTCCCTGTGATCACTCACCGCCGGTGTCCTGCTTCTGACACCCGGCTGGTGTGAGTGACTGCTGCTGCTGCCAGTGATCAATCCCTCGCCCTGGTGATCACTGGGCAGCAGGTGGGTGATCACTGGGCAGCAGGGGGCTGATCACTGGGCAGCAGGGGGGTGATCACCCGGACCCCCCTGCGGCCCTGCGATCTGCGCCCCTGCGATCTGCGCCCCTGTGATCGCCCGATCTGCGCCCCTGCGATCTGCGCCCCTGCGATCTGCGCCCCTGCGATCTGCGCCCCTGCGATCTGCGCCCCTGCGATCTGCGCCCCTGCGATCGCCCCACCTGCGCCCCTTCGATCGCCCCACCTGCGCCCCTGCGATCGCGCCACCTGCGCCCCTGCGATCGCGTTCCCCTGCTATTGCGTCCCCCTGCGGCCCCGGTGATTACGCCCCTGTGATTATGCATCCCTGCGACTACGCCCCTGTGATTATGCGTCCCCCTGCGCCCCGGTAATTTCACCCCTGCGATTGCGTCGCTGTGATTGCGTCCCCCTGTGATTGCGTCCCCCTGCGCCCCGGTGATTGCGCCCCAGTGATTACGGCTCCTGCATCTCCTCAGCCCTCTCCTGCAGTAGAAAGTTTCACCAAACACTTGCACATACACATGCACACTAAAAAAAAGTTTAGGGTTTGGGGGTTGATTTTGCACACGCGCACACAAATGTCCTGCTCGTCCCTCCGTAGCTGATAGTGAGGGAGAGGGTCCCACTTTTCTCTATTTCTCCCACTCTTCCTCCAGTGACACAGACTTGACGTCGCAGGATAAGAAATCGTCCGGAGGCCGGGAGGAGACGAGCCGGAGGCCGGGAGGAGAAGAGGCCGGAAGCCATTGAGGAAGACCCACAGTAAAGTGTGAGTAACCCCCAACCTAGCGCTAGTGCACTCAACCACACACACCAAACTGAAGTACATTACACCACACTAACCTGAAATACACTACGTCAGGTTGGTATGCGGTGTGGTATTGTGTACGTCAGGTTAGTGTGTGTGTTGTAGTGTACATCAGGTAGTGTGTAGCGTGTGTGTGTGTGTGGTGTATACTACACCACACATCAACCTGACACACACCAACCTGAGGTACACTACCCTATACCACACTGCACACCAACCTTACTTAGTGTATGTTAGGTTGGTGTGTGGTGCATGTCAGGATGGTGTGTGTGGTGTATACTACACCACACATACCAACCTGACGTACACTAAACCACACACACACACACACACACACACATCAACCTGACCTACACTACACCACATACCAACTTGACATACACTACATCAGGTTGGTATGTGGTGTAGTGTAGGTCAGGTTGATGTGTGTGTGTGTGTGTGTGTGTGTGTGTGTGGTGTAGTGTACGTCAGGTTGGTATGTGTGATGTAGTATACACCACACACACCATCCTGACATACACCACACACCAACCTAACATACACTAAGTCAGGTTGGTGTGTAGTGTGGGGTGTAGTGTATGTTAGTTTGGTGTGGGGTGTAGTGTACGTCAGGTTGATGTGTGTGTGGTAAACACCACACACACCAACCTGATGTATACTACACTACACACACACACACACACCAACCTGACGTATACTACACTACACACACACACACACACACACACACCCCAACCTGACATACACTACATATTCTCCATACGCCACATGGTGTCCGTAAATAATTGGAGCTAATTTTCCATTCAAATTGCTAGCAGACACCATGTCGTGTATGGAGAGCCCCTGTGTGCCTACACATTGGTGCTCCCCCAAAAGTGACCCCCATTTTGGAAACTAGACCTCCCAAGGAACTTATCTAGATGCATAGTGAGTACTTTGAACCTCCAGGTGCTTCACAAATTGATCCGTAAAAATGAAAAAGTACTTTTTTTTTTTTCACAAATTGTCTTTTAGCCTCAATTTTTTTCGTTTTCACATGGGCAACAGGATAAAATGGATCCTAAAATTTGTTGGGCAATTTCTCCTGAGTACATAGTACCTCATATGTGGTCATAGACCACTGTTTGGGTGCACGGCAGGGCTCGGAAGAGAAGGAGCGCCATTTGACTTTTTGAATGGAAAAGTAGCTTCAAAAATCAAATAGCGCTCCTTGCCTTCCGAGCCTTGCTATGCACCCAAACACTTGATTTCCACCACATATGAGGTATCTGTGTACTCAGGAGAAATTGCACAATAAATTTTATGGTGTAATTTTTCCTGATACCCTTGTGAAAAAAAAGCTACCTGGTTGAAGTAACAATTTTGTGGTAAAAAAAATATAAATATTTTCACGGCTCAACGTTATAAACTTCTGTGAAGCCCCTAGAGGTTCAAAGGGCTCACTAAACCTCTAAAAAAAAAATTCCATGATGGGTCTAGTTTCCAAAATGGGGTCACTTGTGCAGGAGTTCCATTGTTTAGGTACCTCAGGGGGTCTCCAAACGCAACATGGCGTCCCCATACGATTCCAGACAATTTTGCGTTTGAAAAGTTAAATGGCGCTTCTTGCCTTCTGAGCCCTGCCGTGCACCCAAACATTTGATTTCCGCCACATATGAGGTATCTGTGTACTCAGGAGAAATTGCACAATAAATTTTATGGTGTAATTTTTCCTGATACCCTTTGTGAAATGCTACATTTTATGGCTAAAGTAACATTTTTGTGTAAAAAAATTTAATTTTCATTTTTTCCTTCCACATTACTTTGATTCTTGTGAAGCACCTAAAGGGGTAATAAACTTCTTGGATGTGGTTTTGAGTAGCCTGAGCGGTACAGTTTTTAGAATGGGGTCACTTTTGGGTATTTTCTGTCTCTTAGGCCTCTCAAAGTCTCTTCAAATGTGATGTGGTCCCTAAAAAAAGTTTTTTGTAAATTTTGTTGTAAAAATGAGAAATTGCTGATGAACTTTGACCCCTTCTAACTTCCTAACAAAAAAAAAAATTTTGTTTTGAAAATTGCGCTGGTGTAAAGTAGACACGTGGGAAATTTTATTTAGTAACTATTTTGTGTGACATATTTCTCAGATTTACGGGCATAAAATTACAAATTTTGAAAATTGCGCAATTTTCTAAATTTTCGCCAAATTTCTGAAATTTTCAAAAATGAACGCAAAAAATATCGGCCTAAATCTACCACTTTCATGAAGTGCAATATGTCACAAAAAACAATGTCAGAATCGCCAGGATCCGTTGAAGCGTTCCAGAGTTATAACCTCATAAAGGGACACTGGTCAGAATTGCGCAAAATGGCGAGGTCAGTAAAGTCAAAATAGGCTGGGGGCTGAAGGGGTTAAAGCTAGAGAACAAACTCTCTACACTAACTTAGGTTGGAGGCAAAGCCGTAACCACATGGGCATCATCTCTAACAATTTCCGGGTATAATTGAATTGCCTCATGCATAGTTTTGATGAACGGTTGAATTTTTGTATTTCTTTGAGAGCAAGTAATAACGATTGCTGAAATATGGTCAATCTGCTGCTATAGGAGACAGAGTGAAATATTTTTCCTTGCGGCAACACTTTGCCTGCTCCATGTCATCCAAATACTTGTCAATTTTACGGGTTCTGGTGGCAATAAACAAATTTCTCACTTTTGCAATCTGATTTCCAACATGTCCCTCTTGCAGACTATCTCTTATTGCCAGCTGCAGCGTGTGCATAACACAGCATAAGTGATGAATATGAAAGTGTTTTGAAGCAGCTTCAACAAGATCATCTAATTCTAAAGTATCATTTTGCTGTTCTTCTGTTGTAATATCTGTTTGTTCCTCAGTTACATGAACAGTGCTGTGGCCTTCCATCTCAAACATACTGAATCCTAAATTTTCTTCTAGCTGTTGTTCATTACTCTCATTTATCAGTTTAATTGTAATCATGTTTGAAGCATTGTCCGTTACAATAGCAAGAACCTGTTGATTTTTGAGTTCACTCTGTGACATGTGCAGGCATCCATTTTAAGAAACTTGAAGCGTCTTTTGGGAGTCTTTTTAAGATCTTCCTTTTGTTTAAGGGCTTCTTCAATCACTAATTTTCTAATACTTTCTCTTTCCAGAGAAACAGAAAGTTTGTGGGCCATTTCTCTATTTAGAGCTGATAATGGTACACTGTTCTTCACAACAAGCTGTATGAACTGTCTTTTAAACAGGTCTGCTGACATTGTTACAGTAACTTTGTCACTTACAAAATATCTTGTTAATGATGTTTGAGATGCTCTTTCCTCCACCTTTGTCTGGCAGGAAGTTCTGGGCACTGGTTTCTT
Source organism: Anomaloglossus baeobatrachus (assembly GCF_048569485.1). Classification (NCBI taxonomy): domain Eukaryota; kingdom Metazoa; phylum Chordata; class Amphibia; order Anura; family Aromobatidae; genus Anomaloglossus; species Anomaloglossus baeobatrachus. The sequence continues at coordinate 214,109,580 of NC_134357.1, read as the reverse complement.
GCTGCTGCTGTGATCTTTTTCAGTCACAGCTTTGAAAACTTCTGGGTGGAAGAAAAACATAACTTAATATTTGGTACAGAAACCTTTGTTTGCAATTACAGAGTTCAGACATGTCCTGTAGATTTTGTTTCAGTTGAAGTGTACCTATGATAAAAAATGTCAGACTTCTCCATTCTTTGTAGATGGGAATCAACAGTGTATCAAATACTTATTTTCCCCACTGTATAATTTTAGAGAGAAATAAAATAAACTTTGCATAAATCAATAGTACAGATGACAAATATAAAGTTTGTAAAATATGTCATTAGATAGCTTTACTTTGAATTTCCAATCTCAGGCTTTTCTTAGGTACAGCTTCAGTCTATGAAGAGGGGAGGAGGGAGGGAGCAAGTTTGTTGTGTATCATACTCCAGGAACAAAGAAACTGATAACAGAGCTATTCACTTGATGTTTTGGCTTCTATACCTATACAAGTCCTCATATAAGGGTACCGTTACACTAAACGACGTACCAGCGATTCCAACCACGATGCGACCTGGTCAGGATCACTGGTACGTCGCTACAGGGTCGCTACTGAGCTGTCAAACAGTCAGATCTTCCCAACAACGCAGCAACAATATGGCGACCCATAACGACCTGTACAACGATATCGGCGATCGCTGGGACCCTGTCACATAGCACGATTCAAATCTTGATTAATAACATAGGCGTGCATCTACATTGCCTTTTCCGCGCCCCCTCTGCTCCGATTGGTGGCCGTAACTGCGTTGTGACTGGGCGGCCTTGCCTTTAGAGAAGGCAACATAATAACGCTTCCATCCTTCTCCATCCTTGTCCATCCTACAGTCCCAATGCAGAATGGACTGTATTACGATCTGCTGCTACACGCGGTCCGGGACAAGTGAATTCAGCCCTCTGAAATGTACTGCGACCTACAAGCCAGAACAGAGGATGGAAGTGGCCAATCCGAACTCAGTAGCGATCATCAATCGAAACAGAGAGGGTGCGGAAAACAATGAAGATGCACGCCTATGTGAGTCGCGAACGAGGTTGTTGGGTAAGGTGTCAAACACACTGATGCGTGCTGCCCTGCGGGAGCCCGACGTCCAAAAAATGAACCAGAACAGTGTAACAATCAGCGATTTCACAGCAGGGGCTAGGTTGCTGCTTAGTGTCCCACACCGCGAGATCGCTGATGAGGTCACTGGTACGTCACAAAACCTGTGACTCAGCAGCGATCTCGCTAGCGATCTTGCTATGTGAGAAGTACCCTTAAGTCCTCATCAATCCTGTTTCTGTATTTTCCCTGTATATTGTATGCATATTGTATAGAAGTTATCCTCCCAAAAGTACATGAGCTGAAAGAAAAAACAAACAAGCATCAAGTATACAGAGAGAACATACAGTATTCTGGACTATTGATTTATGCACAGTTTATTGAAAGTTTAAATATCCTTTAAGAAGTAAGTACCTTAATCTTGTTATCCTGTTCACTCTAGTAATTCTGAGATGAGTGCAGGCCTTCCTTCTTTCTGAGTGTGTTTACTTTTTACCGTTGCCTGTAGAGGAGGAGCTTCACTGGTGCTTAAGTGCAGCACAGACTTATCTCAGCTAAGACAAAGCCTAGATCCTCAGGCTACATACATTCACACACAGCGTTTTTGCAGATCTGTTTTTTGCAGTGACTGTGGGCATCCCAGCAAAGTCAATAGGTTTCAAGATCTGATATTCAGACACATCGCTTTGTGAGGCTCAAAAACGGATCCTCACAAAGAATGAGAATGTCAGTTTGTGTGGCATTTTTCTAATCTCCTTTTGCTATTAAAAACATCTATGAGCTCAAAAACCTTTCAGGTGATGCGGTTTTTTAAAAAGCTGATCTGCTTTTGCAGCTGAAAAATGCATCCTCAAAAAATGCATCAAAAAACGTTGTGTGTGAATTTAGCCTTAGATCAGGAATAGAACAGCTATTTATAGGACATTTCATAACTTTCCCAAATTCCTATGAAAAAATATTCAGCACATTCTGCATTGAACTACTGTACCCAATTTATTATACAGTATATTTTCACTTTATACCAACTCCGACTCCACCAAAATGAACACCGACTCCGACTCCACAGCCCTGCTGCCAGGGTCTTTTTTCCATCACCAAAAAATGGAATTCAAACATGTCAGGAGAGCAATTCACTTCAAATTGACAGTGTCCAAAACTTTGGAGTCAGTTTGATTGATGGTGTTAGTCCTTTTCCCTTATTTTTGTGTGGTGTTAACTCCGGTGTATGCACGTATTCTGAACCCAGCCTAAATGATGATCACAGGTGTCAAGTGTGCTAAATATGTTTGTAACTTACAAAAATCGCTGCATATAAATGTGATTGCTTAGGGCCGTTTCACACATCCGGCATTTCGCCGCACTACCGGATCCGGCACACTCCATTACAGTGTAATACAGTACAATGGCATTGCGGCAACCTCCGGTCACATGCTGTTATGTGACCGGAGCAGGTCACTGGAGGTTGCCGTGATGCCATTGTACAGTATTAATACTGTACTGGAGTGTGTCGGATCCGGTAATCCATCAAAATGCCGGATGTGTGAAACGGCCCTTAGTAGTCTGGTCTGCTGCCTCAAACGACAGTTTCATTAAGTAAAAAAATTGTCAGAACTAATCATGTCATTACAATTTTAATTCAAGACCAGTAGAGAATGATCATGCAAGGGTGAAATAACAAAATCCAAAGTATTATTGAATATTATGAAATTGTAACTCTATGCGCACCGCATGCCGCCACGATTCTGCCGTCACATATGGGCACTTTTGGCCCTAGCCTGGACATGCTTTAAATCTTTAATGTCTTAGTTTTTATTGAAAGGTAATCTTTCTCTTACACACATGACTACATTTTTTATGAGTGAATACATGAATGTTACATAAGACCTTGCAACACTTTAGCATAAGAAGCTGAAAATCGTAAAAGTTCATTGATTGCATAGGATATTATCCTCATGGTCTTCCTAGTAAAAAAGAAAAGGTGAACAGTTGGGCAACCTCCCAGACGTATGGATAGTGAAGCAGTGACGTTTGCTCATGAGATACATTAATATTATCTGCATTGTCTAACCTTCGCCTTTCAATCTTTTTTTTTTAGATATGAAGGCTTGGGTCCCAGCATCATTGTGTGTCCTGCTACTGTCATGCACCAGTGGGTGAAAGAATTTCATACATGGTGGCCTAAAATTCGTGTTGCTATTCTGCATGAGACTGGAAGCTTTGCGGGTAAAAAGGTGACCAGACTTCAATATTTCATTACATTGATTTTTTTACTTTATTTCTGTTAATTTTAAACTTTTCTATGTATGTAATAAAATATATTTTTAGACTATTAGGCCTCTTTCACACGTACGTGCCTCCGGTACGTGTTTGGCAGTTTTCTCACGTACCGGAGACACATACACACGTACACCAATGTTACCCTATGGTAACCGTCACATTAACGTAAATCCACACGGAACGTGTGTCCGTGTGGATTGTACGTTTGTGCGTGTTCAAAAACGTCCGACATGTCCACGTTTCCTCCGGCATCACGGGTGTCACATGGCCCGCACCCGTACCACACGGATGTAGTATGGATGCGGTCCTGTGTGACACGCGCCGGAGAAACATGTCATTATTTAAAAAAAAAACAAAAAAAACAAAAACACATACTCACCTCCATAAGCCCTGCAGAATCTTCCGCTGCAAACAGTTGCTGCCGACCGCCGCACATTATGAGCGTGTTAAGGAGGTGGGCGTGATGTCACCGCCGCTGATCTCCGCTCGGCCGGAAGCAGCATCAGCGGGGAGTGTGGGGCTGGAGCCGAAGATCAGTACCCTGGACAGCAGCAAGGACCATGTGAGTATTAAAATTACCGGTTCTCCATATGTTATCGCGGATAGCACACGCAGAACACACGTGGCCCGCACGTACCGGAGACACGTACTTACCAAACGCAACACGCAAGGAAAATACGTGTCTCGCGGCACGTGCGTGATTTTCACGGGAGTGTGAGAGAGGCCTTAGACAGACTTTGGGAAATAACGAATTGTGCTATAAAAAAAGCGTTACTCTTAGGCCCTGTGCGCACTAGAAAAGGATTTTTCTCAAGAAATTTCTTGAGTCTGAAAGATTAGCGCACTTGCGTTCAAAAAACGCACCAATAACGCACCAATAAAGGCATGCGTTTTTACCACGTTTTTGATGCGTTATTTTTCCGCAGGTTGGTCCCTGCATTTTTTTACCATTATCTATGGCAAAAAAAAAAGCAGGTACCTGCAGAAAAGAAGTGACATGCGCATTCTTTTTCTCAAGAAATTCTGCAGAAAGAATGTTCTTGAGAAAAAAAACGCAGTGTGCGCACAGCTATTTTTCTTTTCCATAGATTTTGTGGGTTACTATTGTTTTTCCATGTCACAAACGTGTCAATAACTCGTTAATGAATAAAGTTACGTTAAAAATGAGCACACCATTGTTATTCTTGTGCAGTTCTCTTTGTTTGATGTCACATGACCCCCTTCCCATTGAAAAAAGTAAGGTTGAATTAAAAATGATTCTCCCCTAATTTGCATTTGCTGGTGAAAACAGGATCCAAGATTGGATTCCTATTTTATCCCTTTTGTTTTGATCAACTGGATGCTAATAGTATGTCCTGTAACCTGGCAAAAAGAATTTAGAGTCCCTGATATATAAATAATCAAATAGTATAATAAAAACTACCAAATGGGGTCCAGGCACACACTTGGGGGTAGAGCAAAAAGACCAGTGAGGAATGCATTTATAAATGGTGGAATTTCACCATCAATGATGCGGACTGGGTCTAAACACAGGAGGACATGTGTATCAGTTATCTTAAATAAAATAGCGCTGAGTCATAAAGATAGGTACAATGAGCTGGAGAGATGCAATACTTGCCGTCCTGCTTTGTGTCTCTGACGATCCTCTGGGGCTATGGCTGTGTGTGACCTGCGTCTGACTGGACCTTGTTTACACATCAGTAGAGATGGCGCCCGGGTTACTTCTGGAACGCTGGCGCATGCGCGGTAACTGCCGTTTCCGCGCAAGCACTCTGAGTTACTGTATGAAACAAGAGTGGGGTTCTGCAGCGCATGCGTGAAGCTCCCTGCCGTAAATGCTTTAATATAGGTGAAGTCACTTGTTTTCTCATATAGAATCTATTCTGATCATCAGTAGGCGTAAATAAAGAGAGCGGATCATGGCTAATAAAAAAAAAGTTCGGAAAAAGGAATAGGGCAAAAAACTATATAGACATAAATATTCTGCATGTTAAGCATAGAAGCCAATTTTTTAGGATGGGGTAGACAATCAGATTGCAGAACAAGATGCCAGGAGAGTGTTTCGGTATAGAACACATAATTGTTAATCGAAGATTAAAGCGGGCTTTACACACTACAATATATCTAACGATGTGTCGGTGGGGTCATGTCGTAAGTGACGCACATCCGGCATCGTTAGTGATATTGTAGTGTGTGACACCTACGTGCGATCATGATTGTACGTTAAAACGTTGATCGCATACACGTCGTTCAATTTCTAAAAATTGAACGTCCGGTTGTTCAATGTTCCCGAGGCATCACACGTCGCTCCATGTGACACCCCGGGAACAATGAACTGCAGCTTACCTGCGTCCCGCGGCACCCGCCGGCTATGCGGAAGGAAGGAGGTGGGCGGGATGTTTACGTCCCGCTCATCTCCGCCCCTCCGCTTCTATTGGCCGGCCGCTGTGTGACGTCGCTGTGACGCCGAACGTCCCTTCCACTTCAGGAAGTCGATGTTCACCGCCCACAGCGAGGTCGTATGGCAGGTAAGTACATGTGACGGGGGTTAATCGTTTGTGCGACACTGGCAACAAATTGCCCGTGCCGCTCATGCGATGGTGGCGTGTGCAATCGCATACGAGATCGCATATGTGATTGCAACGTGTAAAGCAGCCTTTATACAGGTAAATTGCGCAATCATATAAACCGACACAAAAGCAAGGGTCCCAACAGGCAACCTCCATTATACCTAAAAGGTAAATTCATATTAGAACATACAGTGCTGGCCAAAAGTATTGGCACCCCTGCAATTCTGTCAGATAATACTCCGTTTCTTCTTCAAAATGATTGCAATCACAAATTCTTTGGTATTATTATCTTCATTTATTTTGCTTGCAATGAATAAAGACAAAAGAGAATGAAACAAAAACCAAATCATTGATCATTTCACACAAAACTCCAAAAATGGCCAGACAAAAGTATTGGCACCCTTAGGCTCTGTGCGCACTAGTGCGTTTTACCCGCGGATTTGCCGCGGAAATTTCGAGAAATGTCTGCAATCTTTGTGCAGACATTTCTCAGCAAATTCTATGAGAAAAAAATATAGCTGTGCGCACTGTGTGGATTTTTCTCAAGAAATTTCCTTGAGAAGAATTTCTCGAGAAAAATTCTTGAGAAAATGAGCATGTCAATTCTTTTCCGCAGGTACCCTGCGGATTTCGGCAGTACAGCCTGCAAAATCCGCAGGGAACCACCCGCGGGAAAATTGCAGTAAATTCGCGGCAAATCCGCAAGCGGATTTGGTGCGGATTTTTTCCGGAGGTCCGGAAATCTTTCACTCCCAGAACTTTCTCAAGAAATTTTCTTGAGAAACTTCACATTTCTAGTGCACACATAGCCTTAGCCTAATACTTGGTTGCACAACCTTTAGCCAAAATAACTGCGAACAACCGCTTCCGGTAACCATCAATGAGTTTCTTACAATGCTCTGCTGGAATTTTAGACCATTCTTCTTTGGCAAACTGCTCTAGGTCCCTGAGATTTGAAGGGTACCTTCTCCAAACTGCCATTTTGAGATCTCTCCACAGGTGTTCTATGGGATTCAGGTCTGGACTCATTGCTGGCCACTTTAGTAGTCTCCAGTGCTTTCTATCAGACCATTTTCTAGTGCTTTTTGAAGTGTGTTTTGGGTCATTGTCCTGCTGGAAGACCCATGACCTCTGAAGAAGACCCAGCTTTTTCTTACAGGGCCCTACATTATGCTGCAAAATTTGTTGGTAGTCTTCAAACTTCATAATGCCATTCACACGGTCAAGCAGTCCAGTGCCAGAGGCAGCAAAGCAATCCCAAAGCATCAGGGAACCTCCGCCATATTTGACTGTTCTTTTCTTTGAATGCCTCTTTATTTTTCCTGTAAACTCTATGTTCATGGCTTTTCCCAAAAAGCTCTACTTTTGTCTCCTCTGACAATCTCATTCTTCCAAAACGTTTTAGGCTTTCTCAGGTAAGTTTTGGCAAACTCCAGCCTGTTTTTTTTTATGTCTCGGGGTAAGAAGTGGGGTCTTCCTGGGTATCCTACCATACAGTCCATTTTCATTCAGACGCCGACGGATAGTACGAGTTGACACTGTTGTACCCTTGGACTGCAGGGCAGCTTGAACTTGTTTGGATGTTAGTCGAGGTTCTTTATCCACCATCCGCACAATCTTGCGTTGAAATTTTTCTTTTCCTTCCACATCTAGGGAGGTTAGCCACAGTGCCATGGGCTTTAAACTTCTTGATGACACTGCGCACCATAGACACAGGACCTTTCATGTCTTTGGAGATGGACTTGTAGCCTTGAGATTGCTCATGCTTCCTCACAATTTGGATTCTCAAGTCCTCAGACAGTTCTTTGGTCTTCTTTCTCTTCTCCATGCTCAATGTGGTACACACAAGGACACAGGACAGAGGTTGAGTCAACTTTAATCCACGTCAACTGGCTGCAAGTGTGATTTAGTTATTGCCAACACCTGTTAGGTGCCACAGGTAAGTTACAGGTGCTGTTAATTACACAAATAAGAGAAGCATCACATGATTTTTCAAACCGTGCCAATACTTTTGTCCACTCCCTTTTTTATGTTTGGTGTGGAATTATATCCAATTTGGCTTTGACAATTTTTTTTTTTTTCATTGAAGACAAATTAAATGAAGATAATACCAAAGAGTATGTGATTGCAATCATTTTCAAGAAGAAACTGAGTATTATCTGACAGAATTGCAGGGGTGCCAATACTTTTGGCCAGCCCTGTATAACACTGAAAGATATTAAAATAAATAGTCTTACGAAGTTGGAGGTGAAAGGGAGGATGGGATGGGATAATAGAAATGGAGGATTAGGGAGGATGTCCGTTCTGTAAGAATAATGGGAATAAATTAGAACCAATCTGTTTCCCTGTTCAGTCCCCTGGTGTGCTTGTTAGGTAGAAGATTATCACGTGTGTGTGTATATACATCAGAGCTAAGTGTGCATTTACTGTGCATGCAGTAGTTTTGTGTATGTGTTCTGCAGAAAGCTTTACTGCTCACACATCATGTACACTATCTATATATACCATATTTTTCGTTTTATAAGACGCACCGGATTATAAGACGCACCCCAAATTATAAGATTATAAGACGCCCACCACATCAGCTCCGCCAGCCGCCGCTGACCACAGCATCTGCTCCGGCCTCCGCCGCACAAAGCAGCTCCGCCGGCCGCCGCTGACCACAGCATCTGCTCCGGCCGCCGCCGCACAAAGCAGCTCCGCTGGCCGCCGCTGACAACCGCATCTGCTCCTGCCACCGCCACACAAAGCAGCTCTGCCGGCCGCCGCTGACCACAGCATCTGCTCCCTCTGCCACCGCACAAAGCAGTTCTGCCACTGACCACAGCATCTGCTCCTGCCGGCGCCGCACAAAGCAGCTCCGCCGGCCGCCGCTGCACAAAGCAGCTCCTCTGGCCGCCGCAGCACACAGCAGCTCCGCCGGCCGCCGCCACACACAGCCCCTGCACTGAGCCCCTTCCTCCTGTGACCACTCTTAATCACCACCTGGTATGCTACATTCAGATTTTAAGATGCACCCCTCATTTTCCTGCCAAATTTTTGTGAGGAAAAGTGCGTCTTATAATCCGAAAAATACAGTAATTGCCCTATTCTGTCTCTGTCTGTCGAGAAATGACGTCATACGCTGAAACCGCCTAACACATGCCCACACAGCTCCAACAGGCCGAACACCCCCCCACACACACACCCACCCCTCACTCCACCCTCACCCAATCAGCAGCGGCCCTGCATCACACACCCCCACACACCCACACCTTACTCTACCCACACCGAATCAGCAGCGATGACCGCTCAATTAGGACACACCCACTCGCCGAAAACCCTGAGAACGCCATGACGCAGCCGGCGGACAGATACAAGGGACACCGCCATGGAAGCTCCCTACACCCGACGCGACGGTCCTCTGCCATGGACCGTGTGTCCGTGTGGAGCATACGTGTGCCCACACATAGGCATGTCCGGTTTTTGTCCGGCATCACAGGTGTCACGGAATGCAAACGGACCACACAGAGGTGGTTCCATGTGACACGCACCGGAGAAAACACGTGTTTGAGAAAAAAATAAAAAAGCTTTACTCCCCTTCTTCAGCACTACTGTATCTGCCGTTGCTGTCACTTGCTTCCGTCCGCCGCTCATTATGCTCATTGCATATTCACTTCACTGCGGGCCGGAAGCAACAGCAGCGGGGAGTCTCCAGGACCGGAGACCGAAGATCAGCACCACGGACAGCGAAGCCAGGGACAGGTGAGCAGAAAGTTCCCGTTTTCCGTGTGTTATCATGGATAACACACGGAGAACACACATGTGCCATAAACACAGCTCACGGAGGGCAATACACACCTTTGACACGTCCGTGAAAAAGAGGCCTTACAGTAAGAAAAATATAGTGGTTTGTTGTAATTCAGTGACTTTCCCTATTGCTAGATGTCAAAGAGTGGAAGAATTGATTTATTAGAACTATCAGATTGAAAATACATACAAAATTTCTCATTATCATTAGCGATCTGTCCTCACATAGCCCTTTTACGTTTCATTATTACAATGTAACTGCCTTGATTCATCAGGGGCCCAGCAGATGATCAAGATGATGGTACATTGGTGCACATAATGGCAGGATTATTATTAATGAATCTTACTAGTTACTATTAGCTAATAGAAACAGGAATGTTCTATGCATCGGAGTGAGCTATATTTGCACTACTACTATTGTCAGAAATGCATTTTTTTATCTTACAATATTTTCTTTCATATATAATAATAGTAAATTATATTTGTGAAATACCCCTAATTCATTTATATGGTGATTTTTTTTTTATAAAAATCCAACAAAAACTATCCAGGTAAATGGAAATTAGATCTTTACTATTTATTTAGAGACATTAAAAATATGGTCTAGGAAAATAGTGAGTGCACAGCTTGTCCATGTAACCACTAGAGATGAGCGAACCGGTCGCGGTTCGGCTCGAGGTCGGTTCGCAGAACGGAGGTCTCGTTCGAGTTCGGTTCGTCGAACGTTCGACGAACCGAACTCGAACTGCATAGGAAACAATGGCAGGCATTCACAAACACATAAAAACACCTAGAAAACACCCTCAAAGGTGTCCAAAAGGTGATAAACAACTCACAACACAAACGCATGGGAAAGTGACAAGGACATATACTCATGCGAAAACAAAAGAGCTGGACAAGGAAAAAGAGGAGGACACAGATATGAGTATATGCAAGGAAACATCGATGCCATTACTGTGCAACTTGAGCCCTGCTCATTTTAGGCTTCCAATCTGGATAAATTGCCTGAGCTTGCCACGTACGCCTTGGGGATCTTGTCGTGTCCTGCAGCCAGCGTTCTCTCAGAACCTGTCTTCAGTTCTGCTGGGGGTCTGCTGGCAGATAAGCACACGCGTCTGTCCACTGACAATGTGGACATGGCTCTCAAAGGACTTTTCTTCCCCTGGGTCAGCCAGGGGACGGGAAAGGCACGCATATTTTTGAGAGTGCTTCATGCAAAGCATCTTTTTCATCTTGAAAATTGGGTCATCTGATGCCAGTCAAGTGGGGTGTGTGTGGCCCAATTAGTGGCAACGAGGGAGACTGTGGTTGGAGTCCCCTCGCTGTGTTTCTAAAAGAACCAAGATGAACAAGTCATGGCTCTCAGAGGACTTTTCTTCCCCTGGGTCAGCCAGGGGACGGGAAAGGCACGCGTATTTCTTTGTCGCTCCATTGGGAGACCCAGACAATTGGGAGACCCAGACAATTGGGTGTATAGCTTCTGCCTCTGGAGGCCACACAAAGTATTACACTTTAAAAAGTGTAACCCCTCCCCTCTGCCTATACACCCTCCCGTGCATCACGGGCCCATCAGTTTTATGCTTTGTGTTGAAGGAGGCATACATTCACGCAAGCTCCACATTTTAGTCAGCAGCAGCTGCTGATTTTATCGGATGGAAGAAAAGAGGGCCCCCCACAGGGCCCCCGGCATGCTCCCTTCTCACCCCACTAAGGTCGGCGGTGCTGTTAAGGTTGAGGTACCCATTGCGGGTACACAGGCTGGAGCCACATGCCGCTTTCCTTCCCCATTCCTTAGAGGCTCTGGGAGAAGTGGGATCCAAACCGGTCACCAGACACTGGAACCGGGCTCCCTCCGCAGCCCCTGGGGGAATCTGACGGACAGGAGACTGGGTATCATCAGGGACAGGCCCTGCATCTAAATAGGTACTCTGTGTCCCCTTGGGGACGGCGCTGGAGCGCCTGTGTAACAAACGCTGCAGCGGCTGCTGTGTTTTGTTGTGACGCCGGGACTACCGCGCCGACCGCGCCTGTTTGCCGGCCGCGCTATTAAATTTAGTCCCCGGCTTCTGAGGCCTAGTACTATAACTCCCGCCCCCGGGTCTGCCAGTCAGGGGTAAGGGCGGGACGCTCGACTAGATGTCGGGAGTGAGGGCTGGAGCATACATAGGTATCCTCCTCCCCCCTCACTGAGCACTGAGGGGCACCAGATTCCCGCACTTTATTAGGCACGCCCACGGCTCCCTCCTCCTCTCAGAACGCTGGCAGCCATTGTTATAAGCACTTCTGCCGGTGGAGGAATACAGAACGAGCTCTGTAGCGTTGGGAGGCCCAGGCAGGGAATCTGGTGGACACACAACCGCTTGGGGCGGTCGGTAAGCAGCACCGTTAGGTGCTGGCCCCTTGGGTGCCGAAGTGTGTATACATATATATTTATACTGTATATATTTTCTCTGTTCGGCCGCATTATTTGACTGTGGCTATATACCCTCACTGATTACTCTGAGAGGAGACAACAGCATGTCGTCCGCAAAGAGCAAGGGTGCCAAGGCACAGGCTTATTTTGCAACCTGTACCTCTTGTGCGGCTATGTTACCTGCAGGTTCCACCTACCCTCATTGTGTGCAATGCTCGGCCCCTGTGGCACTCACTCAGCCGGAGCCTCGGGCACTGGTGGGACCCTCGGCTCAGGTAGAACAGATGGCTTCCACTGGCCAGGTGACAGGGACAGAGTTTGCAGCTTTGGCTGAGAAACTCTCTGCGTCACTTTCACAATCCATGGCTCAGTCTATGGATAAATGGTCTGCTAAGATATTAGAAGCCTTGCAGTCCAGACCGGTAACACAGGCCCAGGACGCTGTGCGTTCATCGCCCCCAGGCCCATCTCGGTCGGCGCAGCAAAGTGCTCCTGAGGTAACACCTAGGTCCCACGGTGAGGACTCCGACTCGGACCACAGTCCCAGACCGGCTAAGCGGGCTCGCTGGGGTCCTTCCTCTACTTCGTCACGCTGCTCAGGGTCTCAGCATGAGGACTCTCTGGAGGATGAAGCGGAGGTCGCAGCTCAGGGCTCTGACCCTGACGTTGCTCTCAATCTTGATACACCTGAAGGGGACGCCATAGTAAATGACCTTATAGCGTCCATCAACCAGGTGCTAGAACTTTCTCCTCCAACTCCACCTGTAGAGGAGTCGGCTTCACAGCAGGAGAAACACCAGTTTAGGTTTCCCAAACGTTCAAGGAGTGCGTTTTTCGATCACTCGAACTTCAGAGATGCTGTCCAGAAGCACAGAGCATTTCCGGACAAGCGCTTTACTAAGCGCCTTAATGACACACGTTACCCCTTCCCCCCTGACGTAGTTAAGGGGTGGGCTCAGTGTCCCAAAGTGGATCCTCCAGTCTCTAGACTGGCGGCTAGATCCGTAGTATCAGTGGCAGATGGCTCATCGCTCAAGGATGCCACTGACAGGCAAATAGAGCTCCTGATGAAATCCATCTACGAAGCCATAGGCGCGTCTTTTGCTCCGGCATTCGCAGCCGTGTGGGCACTCCAAGCTATCTCAGCTTGTCTGTCTGAGATTAATGCGGTCACACGTACCTCGACTCCGCAGGTCGTGTCTTTGACTTCTCAGGCGTCGGTTTTTTCGTCCTACGCCATGAACGCCGTCCTGGACTCTGCGAGCCGTACAGCGGTAGCATCCGCCAATTCGGTGGCAGTCCGCAGGGCCATGTGGCTACGGGAATGGAAGGCAGACTCTGCTTCCAAAAAATTCTTAACCGGGCTGCCATTTTCTGGCGACCGGTTGTTTGGCGAGCAATTGGACGAAATTATTAAACAATCCAAGGGAAAGGACTCGTCCTTACCCCAGTCCAAACCAAACAGACCTCAGCAGCGAAAGATTCAACCGAGGTTTCGGTCCTTTCGGCCCTCAGCCGGATCCCATTCCTCCACGCCCAACAGGTCACAGAAGGGCCAGAGGAACTCTTCTGCATGGCGGTCTAAGTCACGTCCTAAAAAGACCGCCGGAGGAACCGCCCCCAAGGCGGCATCCTCATGACTTTCGGCCTCCCCAAACCGCTTCCTCGGTCGGTGGCAGGCTCTCCCGCTTTTGCGACGCCTGGTGGCCACATGTCCAAGACCGATGGGTGAGAGACATTCTGTCTCACGGTTACAGGATAGAGCTCAGTTCTCGTCCTCCGACTCGTTTCTTCAGAACATCTCCGCCCCCCGAGCGAGCCGATGCACTGTTTCAGGCGGTGAACACTCTGAAGGCAGAAGGAGTGGTGATTCCCGTTCCCCCTCAGGAACATGGTCACGGCTTCTACTCCAACTTGTTCGTGGTGCCAAAAAAGGACGGATCATTCCGTCCCGTTCTGGACCTCAAACTCCTCAACAGACACGTCAGAACCAGACGGTTCCGGATGGAATCTCTCCGCTCTGTCATCGCCTCAATGTCACAAGGAGACTTCCTAGCATCAATCGACATCAGGGATGCCTATCTCCATGTGCCGATTGCACCAGAGTATCAACGCTTCCTGCGTTTCGTCATCAAAGACGAACACCTTCAATTCGTAGCACTGCCTTTCGGACTGGCGACAGCCCCACGGGTCTTCACCAAGGTCATGGCAGCAGTAGTGGCGGTACTGCACTCTCAGGGCCACTCGGTGATCCCTTACTTAGACGATCTTCTAGTCAAGGCACCCTCCCGGGTGGCATGCCAACACAGCCTGACCATTGCTCTGGAGACTCTCCAGAGGTTTGGGTGGATCATCAATTTCCAAAAGTCACAATTGACGCCGACCCAAACGCTGACTTACCTCGGGATGGAGTTTCATACTCTCTCGGCGATAGTGAAGCTACCGCTGGACAAACAGCGTTCACTACAAACAGGGGTGCACTCTCTCCTTCGAGCCCAGTCACACCCCTTGAGGCGCCTCATGCACTTCCTAGGGAAAATGGTGGCAGCAATGGAGGCGGTTCCCTTTGCGCAGTTTCATCTGCGTCCACTTCAATGGGACATTCTCCGCAAATGGGACAGGAGGTCGACGTCCCTAGACAGGAGCGTCTCCCTTTCACGGGCAGCCAAAACCTCGCTTCAGTGGTGGCTTCTTCCCACTTCTTTGTCGAAGGGAAAATCATTCTTGCCCCCATCCTGGGCTGTGGTCACGACGGACGCGAGTCTGTCAGGGTGGGGAGCGGTCTTCCTCCACCACAGGGCTCAGGGAACCTGGACTCCGACAGAGTCCTCCCTTCAGATCAATGTTCTGGAGATAAGGGCAGTGTATCTAGCCCTAAAGGCGTTCCAGCGGTGGCTGGAGGGCAGGCAGATCCGAATACAGTCGGACAACGCCACGGCGGTTGCGTACATCAACCACCAGGGAGGCACACGCAGTCGTCAAGCCTTCCAAGAAGTTCGGCGGATTCTGCTGTGGGCGGAGGCCACAGCCTCCACCATTTCCGCGGTTCACATCCCGGGCGTAGAAAACTGGGAAGCAGACTTTCTCAGTCGCCAGGGCATGGACGCAGGGGAATGGTCTCTTCACCCGGACGTGTTTCAAGAGATCTGTTGCCGCTGGGGAACGCCGGACGTCGATCTAATGGCGTCTCGGCACAACAACAAAGTCCCGGCATTCATGGCATGATCTCAAGATCACAGAGCTCTGGCGGCAGACGCATTAGTTCAGGATTGGTCGCAGTTTCGACTGCCTTATGTATTTCCTCCTCTGGCACTGCTGCCCAGAGTGTTACGCAAGATCAGGTCCGACTGCCGCCGCGCCATCCTCATTGCTCCAGACTGGCCGAGGAGGTCGTGGTACCCGGATCTGTGGCATCTCACGGTGGGTCAACCGTGGGTACTCCCAGACCGGCCAGACTTGCTGTCTCAAGGGCCTTTTTTCCATCTGAATTCTGCGGCCCTCAACCTGACTGTGTGGCCATTGAGTCCTGGCTCCTAGCGTCCTCAGGGTTATCTCAAGATGTCATTGCCACTATGAGACAGGCCAGGAAACCAACGTCTATCAAGATCTACCACAGGACTTGGAGGATCTTCTTATCCTGGTGCTCTGATCAGGGTTTTACTCCCTGGCCGTTTACCTTGCCCACGTTTCTTTCCTTCCTTCAATCCGGAATGGACAAGGGTTTGTCTCTCGGCTCTCTCAAGGGACAAGTATCGGCGCTTTCCGTGTTTTTTCAAAAGCGTCTAGCCAGGCTTCCGCAGGTCCGCACGTTCCTGCAGGGGGTCGGGCACATAGTCCCACCTTACAAGCGTCCGCTAGAACCCTGGGATCTTAACAGGGTGCTCACGGCTCTCCAGAAGCCACCTTTCGAGCCGATGCGGGATGTCTCTCTCTCACGCCTTTCGCAGAAGGTGGCCTTCCTAGTGGCAGTCACTTCACTTAGGAGAGTGTCTGAGCTAGCAGCGCTGTCATGCAAAGCCCCCTTCCTGGTGTTTCACCAGGATAAGGTGGTTCTGCGTCCGGTCCCGGAATTTCTCCCTAAGGTGGTATCCCCTTTTCATCTCAATCAGGATATCTCCTTACCTTCCTTTTGCCCTCATCCAGTTCACCAATGTGAAAAGGATTTGCACTTGTTAGATCTCGTGAGAGCACTCAGGCTCTACATTTCTCGCACGGCGCCCCTGCGCCGTTCTGATGCGCTCTTTGTCCTGGTCGCTGGCCAGCGTAAGGGGTCGCAGGCTTCCAAGTCAACCTTGGCGCGGTGGATCAAGGAACCGATTCTTGAAGCCTACCGTTCATCGGGGCTTACGATTCCTTCAGGGCTGAAAGCCCATTCTACCAGAGGCGTAGGTGCGTCCTGGGCATTGCGGCACCAGGCTACGGCTCAGCAGGTGTGTCAGGCGGCTACCTGGTCGAGTCTGCACACTTTCACAAAACACTATCAGGTGCATGCCTATGCTTCGGCAGATGCCAGCCTAGGTAGGCGAGTCCTTCAGGCGGCGATTGCCCACCTGTAAGAAGGGGCCGTTTTTCGGCTCTTTTTATCGAGGTATTCTTTTACCCACCCAGGGACTGCTTTTGGACATCCCAATTGTCTGGGTCTCCCAATGGAGCGACAAAGAAGAAGGGAATTTTGTTTACTTACCGTAAATTCCTTTTCTTCTAGCTCCAATTGGGAAACCCAGCACCCGCCCCTGTTCCCTTCGGGCTTTTGTTCTTTTGTGTACACATGTTGTTCATGTTGAATTGTTCTTTTGGTTCATGGTTTTAGTTCTCCGAACATCCTTCGGATTGAATTTACCTTAGACCAATTTATAAGTTTCCTCCTTCCTGCTTTGGCACCAAAACTGATGGGCCCGTGATGCATGGGAGGGTGTATAGGCAGAGGGGAGGGGTTACACTTTTTAAAGTGTAATACTTTGTGTGGCCTCCGGAGGCAGAAGCTATACACCCAATTGTCTGGGTCTCCCAATTGTCTGGGTCTCCCAATTGGAGCTAGAAGAAAAGGAATTTACGGTAAGTAAACAAAATTCCCTTCTTTTGAGAGTGCTTCATGCAAAGCATCTTTTTCATCTTGAAAAGGGGGATCAAGTGATGCCAGTCAAGTGGGGTGTGTGTGGCCCAATTAGTGGAAACGAGGGAGACTGTGGTTGGAGTCCCCTCGCTGTGTTTCTAAAAGAACCAAAATGAACAAATCATGGCTCTCAGAGGACTTTTCTTCCCCTGGGTCAGCCAGGGGACGGGAAAGGCACGCGTATTTTTGAGAGTGCTTCATGCAAAGCATCTTTTTCATCTTGAAAAGGGGGATCAAGTGATGCCAGTCAAGTGGGGTGTGTGTGGCCCAATTAGTGGAAACGAGGGAGACTGTGGTTGGAGTCCCCTCGCTGTGTTTCTAAAAGAACCAAAATGAACAAATCATGGCTCTCAGAGGACTTTTCTTCCCCTGGGTCAGCCAGGGGACGGGAAAGGCACGCGTATTTTTGAGAGTGCTTCATGCAAAGCATCTTTTTCTTTTTCAAAAGGGGGTCAACTGATGCCAGTCAAGTGGGGTGTATGTGGCCCAATTAGTGGAAACGAGGGAGACTGTGGTTGGAGTCCCCTCGCTGTGTTTTACATGCTTTTAGAAGGGCATGACATGGCTTGGAGGTTGACTTTCAGCATCTGCAAACTGTTGGCTACCAAAATGCTGCCTTTCCAACCTTTTTAACCGAGGATTTTCGAGACCTTATGCCCATCGCAGTGCCCCAAGAGCCGATGCCCAGGCGCCACTCCTTCTCCAACAAAGGCGTGCACGCGCTACACCAGCATGTCGCACTAAACATCACTGATTCCTTGAGAAACTCTGTGTGACAGGGTGCATTTCACCACAGATAATTGGCCCAGTAAGCATGGACAGGGGCGTTACATGTCGCTGACTGGGCAATGGGTTACTGTGGGGAGAGATGGAGAAGGGTCTGCTGTACAAGTCTTGCCGTCCCCACGAGTTGTGTCAATCCTTCTGCTGTATGTAGAAGTTAATACACTGCTTCTGCCTCTTCAACCTCGTGTGGGTCCTCCACCTTGGCCCAAACCCTGTGTGGTCAGGCCACCCTTCCTTGTAACTGCGCACAAGGAATACCACACACCTCCTTACTATGCTGGCAGCAGAGATCAATGCCATCAGGCGGTCAAAGGTTTACTTTGAAATGTATGGGAAATGTGAGTCACACCGCTGAGAAGTTGTGGACGGTTAGCTCTGGAGACAGAGTTTCATCAATGGTTGTCTCCACTCAACCAGCAGCCAGGGAAGGCCGGGTGCGACAATGATGCAAACATGGGTGCGGCCCTTCGCTGTGACAATGTGACACACGTGCCTTGTGTGGCTCACGTGTTGAACCTGGTTGTCCAGCAATTTTTAAAGCACTATCCTGGCCCACATGGCCTTCTGCAGAGAGCACGGTGTAACGCCTTCCTTGATCCACACACTCAGATGGGCTGTAAATGATAGGCTAGAGGGAAGCCACTCACCAAGCAGGACCCCTAGAACCCTGAAACCCTTTAACCCCTATACAGGGATTAGGAATTACACAGGGCCCAAGGTGATCAATACCTGTGGAAGGCTGCAGTTCCAGAGAATAGTAGTCAGGCAGGGTCAAAACATTAATTGAGGAACAGGAACAGAATGGGACGGCCAGGAGTTAATCAGAAAACAAGCAGAGGTGAAATGCGGATCGGCCAACAAGGTACATAAACAGCAAGCAGGAAAAGTAGTCAGGTAACAAGCACACAAAATCATAAAACTGAACTGGGGGTAAAAGTAACCAGAGGTTCATAGCTATGTCTGGCAGTGGTCTGCAGACAGGATGGGCATAAAAAAGGGTGTGGTGTCTTCCCATTGGTTGTAGCTGAATGATGGTACTTCATCTGTGAGATACCCACCAGCTACATTCAGCCAGAGATTCTGCATCTGTCAAGGTAATGCAGCCCAGTGGGTGAGCATAACCTGCGTCCACCTGCGCCCCTGGCATCGACTCCTCTCCCATCATCAGCACTATGCATGAAAGGAACACGTTGTCACCTGGCGACCGGAGTACAAATTGACGGAGCGGACTCCGTTGGTGACTTAACAGCAGTGTGCGGCAATGATGCAAACCTGGCTGCGGGCCATCGTCAGGGCAATGTGACACACGTGCCTTGTATGGCTCACGTGTTGAACCTAATTCTCCAGCAATTTTTAAAACACCATCCCGGCCTACATGGCCTTGTGCAGCGGGCACGCTCAATATGTGCTCACTTCCATCGTGCGCACACAGCAGCTCAACAACTTTCGTCGCTACAGAAGTCTTTAGGTCTGGTGGTTAAACGCCTGAAATGCGATGTGCCGACACGCAGGAATTTGAATCTGCACATGTTGCAGCGTTTGTGGCAGCACCGCCGAACCCTGCTGCAATACGTTATGACATATAGCCTGGGATAACTTGATCCAGAGGTGGTGCAGATCACGCTGCTGGAGTGGTGTCAGATCAAGGACCTATGCACCCTTCTACACAGTTTACAAATGTCGACGAAGATGTTTAGCACTGGCAATGCCATTCTCAGCATGACAATTCTGGTCATCTACATGATGGAGCACACTGTAATTATTATTCGGAGTCAGGTGTTGGGACAAGAGGAAGGGGAGGAAGTACAGGAGGAGTCATATGCGGAAGGGATAACAAGATCTACGAGGTCCAGATGGTCAGTGGCACCTAGGCGGCAGTCATGGTGAGGGAGAGGGATTAACAAGGGCGCATAGTATCAGCAAAAAGTGTTGAGGAAGGTGCAGGAGCCCATGAAGAAATGGAGGACGAACTGGCGATGGGCATGGAAGACTCAGCAGATGAGTGAGAGCTTGCTCACATTTCGGTTGTGCGAGGTTGTGGGGAGAGGGCAGAGGAAGGAGGCACGATTCTCACCTCTCTGCCACCAACACACCAAGGACTTGGTCCTCCTGGATGCACAAGACACATGAGCGCCTTCTTGCTGCACTACCTACAACATGACCCTCGGATTGTACGAATTCGAAGTAATCCTGACTACTGGGTTGCCACACTGTTAGATCCCCGGTACAAGACAAAATTTGGCGAAATAATTCCTGCCATAGAAATGGACGCACGTATACAGGAGTATCTGCAGAAGGTGGTACGCAATATTAGATCTGCTTTTCCACTAAACACCAGTGCTGCACAGAGTGAATCTCAACGCTTTTTCATCGATAGGAGGAAATGGTCTTTTACTTGTCCACATCTGAGGGACCGAGGGCTGGCTGCTGTGCTGAGATGGCGTTGAGTACGGTGTCCCTGCAGAGTTGCACTTTTGGTCATATACCAAAATGAGTTGAAAAAGGACAGATGCTGGTGGAAAGGGGAACAGGTGTGTTGGAAAGGGGAAAAAAGTTTTTGTCCGTGGGTTTGGTGGTTAAGCAAAAGTAACATTTGCTGAAGAAACACCATCTGTTACGGTGGGACTGGCAGATTTGGATAGGGTGGTATATACTATGTTACCGCTATATAAAGAAAATTAATAAGAAAAGAAAGAGAAAGGTATATATCCCCATCAGCAGTCAGTGTCCACCGTGCTCCCAGATGGAAAAGGAGAGGTTGGCAACTGGAAGGTTAGGTGGAGGATACAGAGCTGTGTGGCTATGAAACTAATAGTAGCCTGAACCGAGTTAGACGCCACTCAGATCTTGAGACTGGGAGCCCTGTTAGCGTCACAGGGTCCACATGCCCACCCAGCCCAGGAGCTCCCTGTTAACAACACAGGGGCCATTGAGTACGCTGACCGTGTGCGTAGGGGCCACACCTGTGGACAGCAGGCGCATCAGCATCAGCAGGCCTGTTAATGCCACTGGGCTGCACAAGCAGGACTGGTAGGACAGGAGCTGGTCTTAACCGTTCTGCGTTACCAACTGTGGTGGTGGCCTGCATCGACACCCTATCCCTGCCTACCTCTGGCCTAAAGCCGCAATGGGTTCAACACATGGAGGTGTGCTCTTTCGAAGCATAATAGAAGACTGCGCACCTCCTTGTTGGCTCCAGCCCCTTTTATAACCTGGGTCCGCCACAAACCAGGGTGAACCACAATGCACCTCCTGGAGACAAAAGCAGAGTGACACGTCATGAGTGGCATAACTAGCGTCCTATTTGGAACCGCAACTTCAATGATGACCTCATGGCTGCCATGACCCAAACACCTCACCAGTCGTCGTCTGACCATCAATAATGCGGTAACAAGTCATAGGGGCGGGCCTCTGCAAGCCATTTGGGAGTGGCCTGGTCACATCGTCAGGACACCTGATGCCCTGTGGTCTGTATGGGCCCCCCACATCAGGGGCAGGGCCAAAGAGTTCATTACCGGACCTAGTCTCTGATGCAGTAAGTGCCTGAGCATGCTCAGTAGCATGAAATACAGTCTCTGAAAAAAGACTATCATCTTTAGCATGGTGTCTAGGCACAAAACAGGACTTAGACCCGGCACGGAATGCAAGTACCTGTGCAAAGAGGCTTTTCGCACTAAGTGTGGGAGCATGCGCTGTATCCCGAAATGAAGACTTAGCCTCAGCAATGACACAGTCAGGCAGAGCATACTCACTAGGCGAAACACTGTAGTTAGGCTGCGGCTGGGGTAAATCGGCACACGCATGCGCACTAGCTGCCTCTCCACACTTAGACGTGGAGGAGAAAGTAGCCAGCTGGACAACCCAAGGCACAGCCCTAAATGGCAGCTGACGCCTGTGCGCAAATGAAACCGCAGCAGGCTTCAGGTTACAGGGTTTTGTAACAACAAATACCATCCAAAAGAACAGGTGTACTTCTTCCCATGGATAATCTGATATGATCATTTTTTTCACGGACACAACCATCGCTAACAAATGTAGATGAGGCCAAAACAGCAGCTGCTTCAATGGATCTCAAGTGCTCCATAAAGTGGCCTCTCCTCCACCCCAATTTCAAGATCCCAAATACTCCATTCCTCTGTGGTGTCAATCCAATCGCACTTGCTTCCTAACAGCTTTCAAGTTTCCACCAGCCCTGCTGAGTATGGGGTAACATAGATGGTTGAGTTTGCATAGCTGTTCAGTCGCACTATAGCCTGGGAATCAGAGGTCTGCTCCAAAGCTGCAATGAGTACAGACAAGGAAGTTATTATTATTTTTATTATTATTGATTTATAGAGCACCATTGATTCCATGGTGCTGTACATGAGAAGGGGATTACATACAGAATACATATACAAGTAACTATAGACAGACTGGTACAGAGGGAAGAGGGCCCTGCCCTTGCGGGATTACATTCTAAAGGATTTTTGGGAGGAGACAGTAGGAGTGGTGTAGGTTGAGCGTCAAGTACGTATGGTGGTGGTGTCATTGAAGGTTATAGTCATTTCTGAACAGATGAGTTTTCAGATTCAGTTTGAAGCTTGCGGGTGTAGCAGATAATCTGACGTGTTGAGGTAGCGAGTTCCATGAGACAGGGGAAATGATCTGCGCAGATGGCCAGAAGCTTTGAGAGTGGGATCCAGGCCCCGATGAAGAAGGTGCTGAGCCTAATCTACACCCTCATTTCAAAAAAGTAAATCCTCCTGGTGGAGACAATGGGGAACATGATGAGGAGCACAGATACCTGATTGGAAGGACAACTTTACTATTCGGTCAGGGCAGGAAGAGGTTGTCTCGGAGGACTCAGGACGAGGGGAATGAAAACACACAGGGTTATTGATGAGGTTGGAGACCACACTTACTGTCAAACCAAAGTCAGCCAGTCGATGAGGTCAGCAGAGGAGGTGGAGGAGGATGCTACTGACGTCGAGGTTACGTTGCGTCTTCCTGGCCAGAGACAAAGTACTGGAAGCACATCAACAACTGAATCCTGGACCACAACTTTGACTCTGAGCAGAAGTCGTGTTGGCTATGCAGGTCGCATGGGCTGTAAGCCTTGCCTAGCCTGTGAATTTTTGGACATCGCAAAGGATCACCCAAGTCATGGAATCTGTAAGATTTGTCAACAATCTGTAAGTAGAAGGCAAAAACTCACACCTATGAGTAGTTCCTCCATGAAGTGTCACATGGATATGAATTGATAGCGTGAAGGTGTATTGCTCAGCTTTAGCCACTGTCAATGCAACATGCTAATTTGCCATTGCATGCATTGTTGCAGACTACCCACAAGGGGCTGCTGTTATTTTGGATCTGCCTTTGTTTGGTCACTATAGCAATATCAAATTGCTCTTCGGGTGTGGACTTGGAGATGCAGTCTATGAACAGAAGGAAAAGCTAAAGGTGTGTGTTACAGCAAGGAGCCACCGCGGAAACACTTCGTTCAATTGTGAGGGGAGTCATGTTGTACTTTGATGATGAGCCCCGTAATGCCAGTGAGCAGCATCCTGTGCCACAGACCAACATTTTTACAGTGCTGTCTATACGGTTTACCATGAGAGGAGCGTAAAGTCTGTATTTCTGGCAACTGGACATCACAGTACCCGGGTACGGTAGGCTGTGCCCAGACAATAATGCGGGCACGCAACACTTTGTTTTATTAGCAAAACACATATCTGTTCTGGGTAGGCCGACTATATAGACAATAAAACTTGCTGCCTCTGCATTGTAAAATTGTCACGTACAGTTTAAATCATAGAGGGACAGCGATACATGTTTGCATTGACTGTTGCTTTTCAAGATTTCCATGACTGTGTTGCAGAGCTGTGTGGTTTGCATTCACACTGTTATCATCTGCATTATCTGTGAGGCTTCAGCTAACAAGGGTATTCAGGGGGGGTAATGTGTTTTGTCTATGTTTAGGTAGGTAACTTGGAAGCTCTTGTGATGCGCCACTGGTAAGTCGTGTTCGCACACACACACACACACACACACGCACAAACACACAATTACTGCTACACAGAGGGATTAGCAGGTAGTAGGCAACAGAATAGATTGTTCAATTATTTAAATTGTATGCATGGTTCTTATTGTTTGTTTTGGTAAAGTTAAACAATCATTTATCAACCCAACTGCCTAGAGTCCTTTTCCTGTTGCCTGGTTTTGCTGCATACTGGGGAGCCCACCCTGTACACGACTTAAAATGAAGCATAAGTCGCAATGTGAATTTCACTGTGCTACAATGCGGCCTAGCGTGCCTGTGCAACCACCGCCTGCCCCATCAAGTGCATCTGCGTGCTCTTCATCCTCTGTGACTGTGGGGACAGCAGTCACACATGGTTTTTCACACTGAACTTCCACTCCTTTACCCGCAACAGGGAGTGTGATTGGCAGGTCATCACTTATTTTGGAAGTGGAAACAGAAGGTATTGTTAAGCTGTCAGACATCGAGAGAACGATCATTGGATGCAGGCTACATTATATCCACGCCTGCACCTTCGTCACAGATTGGCTGGACTACCTGCAGTTAATAATTGCATTCCAGAAATGGAAAGGAGTTTAGAATGCACATGTGTTGTACCTTGCTTTGCAGCAAAGGAACACTAACTTAGTATTCCAGACAATTTTAGGATGGCAGAAAAAGAGTCAGCTCTTTGGGCAAATTAAATAGCGTGGCAAAAGTGGACAGATGGGTACAGGGGCCGTGTTCTGTGGGTACCAGGACAGTAAAAGAAGCCTCACTTTCTATCCCTCCTAATGATCAAATGCAGCAAGGAATTCCCTGAGTTTGCTATAAAATTAGCATAGCTAAATGTGCATGAGGGTAGAATGCAGAGGTGCTTGAGATTGCTTGGCACAAGTGGCACAATAAAGCAGTCCAACAGCCAGTTCTATGATGCCACTAAATGGCAGTATTTTTTGCTATCATTATAGCTTATTAAAAACAGAGCAGGAGGGTGTCCTGCACAGGTGCTGCACATAGATTTGCACCAGTGGGGCACTAATGAAGTACAACAGCCACTTCTTGTATGCCACTAAGTTTAGTCAATTTTTGGTATTATAATGTCTTAGTAAGTAACAATGAGTTTGAGTGTGCAATGCAGGCAGACGTGCTGCAAATATCTTTGCACTAGTGGGACAATACAGAAGTCCAACAGCCACGTTTAGGATGCCACTAAGTTCACTCAGTGTTTGCTAGTATAATGGCTTAGTAACAATGAGTTGGAGTGTGCTATGCAGGCAGACGTGCTGCAAATATCTGTGCACTACTGGGACTATACAGAAGTCCAATAGCCACGTTTAGGATGCCACTAGGTACACTCAGTGTTTGCTAGTATAATGGCTTAGTTATAATGAGTTGGAGTGTGCAGAGGACAGGAGGGTACAGTGCCAGGGTTGTGGGGCTCTGGGTAGAGGAATGGAAGCCTGCCTTTCTATTCCCTCCTAATGGGGAAATGCAGCGAGGAAATCCCTGACCTTAGCTACACAGACGCTGTCTCTGTTTTCAGGACCTGTCACCTATGGCTCTGACCCTGCCGGTACCAGCCCTTAAAAGGACTGATAGAAAGTGCTCTCCCTAAGCTGTCCAGCGCTGTGTATGGAGCGCATACAGCAGTATCGGCGATAGGACTCAGGACGGAGCTGCGCCAGTGATGTCTGACACCAAGGACGCAGAAGGCAGATAATGGCGTGCTGGAGGAAAATGTCCGGTTTTATAATGCAGGGACATGTGACATGGACATCCTATCACACATGCCGTTGCTTCTCTGGCTAAAAGTCCACTTAGCTGTGTGTGTGTCTGGGATTGGCTGACATGCTGGCCCTCCCCACTACACGCGCGCGCTTAGGGAAGGAAGACAAGGGAAAAAAAAAAAATGGCGATCGCCATTATCCATACAGCAGTGATCTGAATGCGCTGTTCCCGCACACTATACACTGAAATGTCATAATAGTGTGAGTCACAGAGTGACTTACACTATTACAGCGGAAAGGCAGCTAGGAATTAGCTGTTTTTTTGCTGCTAGAACCGTTCTCGAACGTATCTAGAACTATCGAGCTTTTGCAAAAAAGCTCGAGTTCTAGTTCGATCTAGAACAGACCCCAAAATCACTCGAGCCGCGAACTGGAGAACCACGAACCTAGAACCGCTCTCAACTCTAGTAACCACCAACGTGTCTGTAGTGAGTCATGGCTCATTGCTCTCAGTGAGAGAAACCAAAATTAAAATTTTGTAGTTGTGATACCTTTTTAATGGCTAACTAAAATAAAATATGTTATAAAGCAAGCTTTCGAGACATCTCAGGTCTCTTCCTCAGGCATGGTATGACAAAATATCTGAAGAAACACAAATATATACAGAAATAGGGCAAAGGGATGGCATAATAAAAGGACATTTAAATAAACAAACACAGAGCTTAGAAAGTGAATCCTGAATTAGCTTTGATTAGTGGTGTGAGTTTTATTGTCCCAATATCCATGTAGGATCAGAGGCCTGATGCTTTAAAGGCCCCTTTACACACTGAAACTTTCTAGCGATCCCACCAGCGATCCCAACCTGGCCGGGATCGCTACAAAGTCTCTGGTGAGCTGTCAAACAGGCAAACCTGGCCAACGACGCAACAGCGATCCGGACCTGCAGAGCGACCTAGCTAATCATTAGGGACGTTGTAAAGCAGCTTTTTCAAAGGGAAGTCGCTAACTAAGTCGCTGTAAAGTCCCCTTTACACACTAAAACTTTGCTGCACAGCGGGAAACAAAGGACCAAAAATGATTTGTAGCTATCACAACTTCACAGCAGGGGCCAGGTCGCTGATGTGTTTCACACACTGCAATGTCGCTGGGGAGGTCGCTATAACGTCACAAAACCGGTGACGTTACAGCGATGTCGTTTGCGATGTTGCAGTGTGTAAAGCCACCTTAAGTCTCTGGAGCAGACCTCTCAGATTTTGTAATGAGTCATAAATCCTTCTGTCAGATTGAGTCCTGTGTGAACAGAGTTAAACATTGTGATGAATTTGTATTCCTAGACCCTGCGATGGCTCTGTGATCTGAAGTTGCCTTTTAATATGACAACTTTCATGTGGTTTATCTTGTGTCCTGGAGCACAGAAATGTTTGGCCACAGGTAAATGGGGTTTTTTTGTCTGTAATTGTGTGGCGGTGAGATCTCATTCTTACTCTTAAGCGGGCTTTACATGCTACAATATATCGAACGATGTGTCGGCGGGGTCACGTCATAAGTGATGCACATCCGGCATCGTTAGTGATATCGTAGTGTGTGACACCTACGTGTGACCCTGATTGTGCGTTAAAACGTTGATCGCATACACGTCGTTCATTTTCTAAAAATTGAACGTCCGGTTGTTCAATGTTCCCGAGGCAGCACACGTCGCTCCGTGTGACACCCCGGGAACGATGAACACAGCTTGCCTGCGTCCCGCCGGCTATGCGGAAGGAAGGAGGTGGGCGGGATGTTTACATCCCGCTCATCTACACCCCTCCGCTTCTATTGGCCGGCCGCTGTGTGACGTCGCTGTGACGCCGAACGTCCCTCCCACTTCTGGAAGAGGATGTTCACCGCCCACAGTGAGGTCATTAGGAAGGTGAGTACGTGTGATGGGGGTTTACTCGTTTGTGCGACACGTGGCAACAAATTGCCCGCATCGCACAAACGATGGAGGCGTGTGCGATCGCATACGAGATCGCATATGACATTGTAACGTGTAAAGCAGCCTTTAGTCTCTGTTCTGTTTCGCCAACATAGAGACCCCCAATAGGACATATAGTGCACAAGATTAAGTACACCACGTTGGAAAAGGGACATGTGAATGTCCCAGGAATCTTATAGTCCTTCTGTGCGTTAGGGATCTGTATCCAGTCTTTGATCTCTAAATGATAGCAGGTTTTGCAGCTCTTTACACTGCAAGGATAAGTTCCTCTTCGTGTGTCTGAGGGCATTGAGCATCAAATCACGATTAATTAGAATGAATTGAACACTGGATACTTTTTTTTTTTTTTTTCCAGTTTGAGTAACTATGCCAGGCAGGGGTGATCATTCAACCTTAGGAAGTCATCGTTAAAAGGAAGGTGTCGTCCAAAAAAAAAAAAAATTCAATAACTGAAAACATGTAAAGTATTAATGTTTTAATATTTTGTTTAAATATTATCTGTTTTTAATTGAGAAAAATAAAAAAAAATATTCAAAGTTTGATATTTTCCACTTTGAAACACTAGGGGGAGCAGCTGCTGAAATCCGACTGTAGAAGTACTGTAGAACTAGCTAAAATTACAACTGTGGTAAAAGTGGGCAGAATCTGCTCTCCTGTTTGTGATGTTACAGCTCCCCCTCCCAATCTGGGTGTTTCCAAAAGGATAAGGGAAGATGAAGTTTAGGATCACAGTGTGGAGCCATTTTGATGGTGACCGCAAAGTGATCCTAATCTCTAAAGTGTCACTAAGGACAGCTGCATAGTGCTGCACTGTATCCCGCGCCACATCCCGCGCCGCACTGTCTCCCGCGCCGCACTGTCTCCCGCTCCCCCATGTCCAGTTCATAGCTGGGAGCTCTCTATGTTAGAAAATATGGTCGCTTCCCGACAATCGGTCAATGCACAGAGGGCTGCCATAAATTAGGTGAGTAACTGTCGTTACACACAGCAGATCCAAGATGGCAGCGCCCTGTGTTTCAGTAAAAATAGAATTTAAATAAAAATTAAATAAACAGTGAGTTTAATTTTGTATTAAAAACACATGATTCCATAATACTATTTTTAATGCAAAAATAAAAAAGCACGACACCTTACCTTTAAAGCATGAGCTAGCTTGTGTGTTACACAGGTGAATTTTATGTCCTATGTAAAGCTGCTAAATTTTGATTATGGGGCAAGCCCTTTAAGGAACCCATAAACATTAGTCAAAGTGCGACTGTACCTTCAGAGTTTGGCAAGATTTGTTTTGAGTTCCCCTGACTGTGCGCTGACATTAGATGTCGGTTGGCTGACATCTATAAAGGTCTAAGAGGCGTGGGAAAAATTAAGAAGGAAATGAGGTTATTGGTCAATAGTACTCTGTATTTGTGTGATTATTGTGCTCTTGAATGGCTGTGAAAAATATTGATAGATTTTTTTTTTTTTCCCTTTCCCCGACCGCACCACCAGAGAGGTGTCTACCCATCTTAGGACAGGAAACCCACTGAAATTAAAGGGCAGCACCTATCTTTCACACCTGTTTGGTTTCCTATCCTAGGATGGGAGACCCAGAAAAGCTGTGGCGCTGCCACAGTGATGGCGGCCATCCCAAGGCTGAACCGGCAGGTGGAAGAATGGCGTACCTCCCGTGGCGCCGGAGCTCCGTCTCGGAAGTGTCTCCCAGGGGCTGTGGTTACCTTCGGTAACAGGGCGTAGGCATCGAGTGGTGGATTCCCAGAGGGACACACATCCTCTGCCCTGCATGGTCCGGGTCTGAGTTCCTGATCAGCGGCCTGTGGGTGTTCCTGCAGTGAATGCGCCGGGTGAAGGTCCTGGTCCGTGTACCTGCTTGGCGGCCTGAGGCTGTCCCTGCGGTGTGCGTGCCGGGCGAAGATCCTAAGTGAAGGACACGGTGCATGCGTGGTGCTCGCAAAATGGTGCTGCCCACTGCTGCATGGCTGCCTGAGGACTGGAGCCATAAAAGGAGCGCAGGCTGGGGTAACGGACGTTCACGCCTTCCTCATCAGCCGATCCAGCAAGAGTGCCAAGCAAAGGCAGCATCATGCAGTGGGCTAGACCCTGACGTCCCTCCAGACAGCACCACAGGAGGTAATCACCCTTAAACCTATACAGGGAGAGGATCACAGTGAGGTAAGGCCTTCTGGGGCCTCGGGCTTTCTCGGGCCTTCTGGGGCCTCGGGCCTTCTGGGGCCTCGGGCCTTCTGGGGCCTGGGCCTTGGAACCTCTGGGGCCTGAGCCTCGTGCCTTTGGCTGAACGCCTTTGGAATTGTGCAGTTAGCATTGCGCCTTTGGTCTTGTAACTCGCGCCCTTGGCATTGTGCATCGCGGCTTTGGTCCCGCGCTCTTGGCATTGTGCATCGCACCTTTTGGTCTCGTGCCCTTGGCAATGTACATCACGCATTTGGTTTCGTACCTCGCGCTCTTGGCATCTTGCATCGCGCCTTGGGCCTCTCGTGCCTTTGGTCTTCTGCCTCTGGCCTGGCATCTTGGGCTGCATGTCTCACATCTTGGGTCTTTAGCCTCGATTCCTGTTAGAGGGGCCTTTTACTTCTTGACCTGGGCTTAGCTTAGCCTGATATGCACCATACTCTGATTGACCTAGTAATTCCCTTTACTACTGTTTCAGAACAGGAGTCTAGGTTCATCTACAGTCCATACTCTGGCTAGTCGGGAGTATTCGGCGGTGCTTTAGTTGCTTATGTCCGGCCTCTCATTTTCATCCTATAACATGACATACTATTGATCCCAAGAGGGAAGAAGTAAATTAAGCCGATTAATAGTAATAGCCTCATATTAAGGGGAAGGGTCCCTTTCTGACCACATATGGCAATGGGACTACTTTCTGGACCAATGGCCTATTAACAGAATCTAGTGTGAATAATCTGTGAGGTTTCTGAGAATAAGACAATGCTGCATCTGTCATAGTCTCATTATAGGCGCACTACTCTCACAAGATAAAATACATGGTTACTATTAAACATGGAATGTTAGGTCAGCACTAGACTGGTATAGTGGCAATATCACGCTAATGGAGTATAGTCAATTCTTATATAGGCAGTCTGCTAAGGTCCCGTGTTAGAGGCCTTGGATATAACAAGTCAATTCTTTCCTTTCATATGCATATATAGATATATGTATATATAGAGAAAAAGATCTCTATCTATGTATACACAAACACAAGGGGCTTCTGCTAAGTTTTTAGCTTTGTGATCTTTTTTTTGTTTCTATGGTAACGAATGTTACATCACATGAAAGCCTTATGTGTTTAATATATCTTTTTAAAATTTTGTGTTTGTTGCTTATGGCAACAGTGTTCTACGCACGTGGAAAAACGGTGGAGTCTAATGCGATATTCACAGCAACTGAGAGCAGAGGAGTGATAAAATTCTTGTTTCTGCAAGGTGAGTCCGCAAGGGATATTTATGATGATATGTTGCAGACATTGGGGGTTCAATGCCCTTCATATTCCACAGTTAAGAACTGGCATGCCAAATTTTAAAACTGGCCACTTCGGCACCAATGATGAGGAATGTCCTGGACGACCAAGAATGGTTGTTGTTCCGGATATCATCGATGCTATGCACAACCTCATACTGGAGAATTGACGAATTTCAGCTAAAGCAATAGCAGACATCATGGGCATTTCCTGTGAACGTGTTTGTGTCATGATCCATGAACATTTGGACATGAGGAAGCTATCTGCAAAGTGGGTCCCCAAATGTTTGACAACAGATCAGAGAAGCATCCGAGTGAAAGTTCCCGGTCCATTTGTCAGCGTTTCCGGACAGATAAGAACTTCCGGGATCGACTGGTCACTATGGATATGATCTAGATTTATTTGTATGACCCTTAAAACATGGAGCAGTCAAAAGAGTGGAGGCACAGTTGTTCAACTTGTCCAAAGAAGTTCAGGGTGCAAAAAGCCACTAAGGTTATGGCGTCTGTGTTCTGGGATAGGGAGGGCATGCTGCTAGTCGACTACCTTCAAAAGGGTTCCACCATCAATGCAAGGTATTACATTGAACTTTTGAACCAATTGAAGGCAGCTCTGAAAGCCAAAAGGCGCAGCAAGCTGTCCAAATGAATCTTGTTCCTGCAAGATAATGCCTCTGCTCTCACTGCACAAGCGACCATGGC
Source organism: Anomaloglossus baeobatrachus (assembly GCF_048569485.1). Classification (NCBI taxonomy): domain Eukaryota; kingdom Metazoa; phylum Chordata; class Amphibia; order Anura; family Aromobatidae; genus Anomaloglossus; species Anomaloglossus baeobatrachus. The sequence continues at coordinate 214,077,696 of NC_134357.1, read as the reverse complement.
AAAACTGGCAGAGCTGGGGGCTTCCAGCTGGTTGACCACCCACCTTATTCACCATATCTAGCTCCCTCTGACTGTCATCTGTTTCCAAACCTGAAGAAATATCTCAAGGGTACCAAATTTCACTCTATTTTTGATGCCATGGCTGTTACAGATAGGAACAACCAAAATCCTTCTTTCCAGATTGCCACCTGACGTCACCACAGGCGTTGTCCTTTGACACCTACAGGGACAGGAAAACACAAAAGGTTAAAAGCCCCTCCCACCCCAACCTCCTATGTGTTTTTATTGTCTCTGTAGGGGACGGACGCAAGAGGAATCTTACCGTCGGGATAGAAGGGGTCCAGGCGGATCAAGGGGGGCCTCACTCTCTCCTTCCGGCCTGACAAGCAGCCCCGGGCAGACACCTCTCGAGGAGAGGTCCCTCAGTCTTGCCGGTGGATCAGGAGCTCCCGGCGTCAGACACTTCCCTCGGAGTGAGGGATCTCTTCATCCTGCGTGTAAGCTGCGGCCACTTCTGGTCTTGCACATGGCGTGCGTTCCACGCTGGGCAGAAGGAATTCAGTCACCACAAGGAATTCAGAACGACATCCGGAAGGCGGCTTGGGTTCCGGCATGGAACTCAGAAGGCAGGACCAGGAGGCAACCCGGACCAGGTAATATAAACCTGTGGGCAAGGGACGCTGTAAGTGTCTTTCGTTGTAGTCTGTGTGCACTCCGACAGCCTAGTTATAGAGGAGAGTGCCTGCTGAGACGTTTCCCCTGATGTGCCTCAGGTTCAAATGAGTACCAGTCAGTAGGTTCAGCCCGGAGGAGGGATTTGTCGTTTTAAATAGTCTGAGCCCTTGTATGTTTTAGTTTGCGGGTTTCTCGACGTGCTCTGGTACTATTCCTAAGGCCTCTTTCACACGTTCGTGAAAAACCACGCACATTTTTCACGGACGTGTCAGAGGTGCGTTTTGCCCTCTGTGAGCTGTGTTTATGGCCTACGTGTGTTCTCAGTGTGTTATCCGTGATAAGACACGGAGAACGGGAACTTTCTGCTCACCTGTACTTGGCGTCGCTGTCCGTGGTGCTGATCTTTGGTCTCCGGTCCTGCCGACTCCCCGCTGCTGCTGCTTCCGGCCGCAGTGAAGTGAATATTCAATGAGCATAATGAGCGGCGGTTGGAAGCAAGTGACAGGAGGGCTGGAGAAGGTGAGCAAAGTTTTTTGGTTTTTTTTTTGTTGTTTTTTTTTTCCTTTTCTTTAACACGTGTGTTTTCTCCGGCGCGTGTCACACGGAACACCTCCGTTTGGTCCGTTTGCGTTCCGTGTGACACCCGTGATGCCGGAGAAAAATGGACATGTTGATGTGTGAAGCACACGGACACACGTATGCTCCACGCGTAAACACGGTCCATGGTACAACACGCACGTGAGCGCAGACCCATTTATTTTAATGGGTCTACGTGTGCCCGTGTCTCCGGTACGTGAGGAAAAGTACCAAACACGTACCGGAGACAAGGACGTGTGAAAGAGGCCTAAGAAGGAGTCTGCTAAAAAAGCAACAGGGAAGTCTAGACGGTGTGCTGTATGCAGTGGGAAGTTGGCCGACAACTATGTCAAAAAACTGTGTGAGGCCTGTATCGCCAAACTGGTGTCAGAAGAACAAAAGTCCTTTTTGACAGATATGAGAGCGATGATTTTGAGGAGGTGCAGACCACAATGTCTAGAATGATACCCCAACAGGAGCCCTGAGGAATTTCCCAAAAAGACAGTGCTGGGAAGTAGAGGAGTCATCTGAGGATTAAGATCCCTCTTTTGATCCAGGAAGAAGGGAAAAGATACCTTTTCTCATCAGAGAATACGGATGAACTCCTGCAAGCAGTCCGAAGGACTAAGATGGTGGAGATGGAGAAACCTCGATCAATCCAGGACGACATGTTTGGGGGCCTCAGATCCCAAAGAAACAGAGTCTTCCCTGTTAACCAACACGTCCGAGCCATGCCATGATCATGGAGGAATGGGAAGAGGCTGAGAAAAAGCTGGTGATTCCCCGGGACTTTAGGGCTCGTCTTCCTTTTGAACCCGAAGACTTCAAGGCGTGGGAAGATGTTCCTAGGATTGATGTTCCCATAGAAAAAGTGGCTAAGAAGACATCCATACCCTTTGAGGACTCCTCTGGTCTTCATGACCCAATGGACAGAAAGGCAGATGGTCTTCTAAAGAAGGCATGAGAGGCTTCAGCGGCCACTATTAAAGTTAATATTGCAGCTACTTTGGTAGCTAGATCTATGTCTAGGTGGTTGGATGTCTTGGAATCTCAGATCAGGAGTAAGACCCCTAGGAAAGCGGTATTAGATTCTGTTCCCTTTCTAAAGATGGCCACGGGGTTTATAGCGAATACCTCAACAGAATCTGTAAGGTTTTCTGTTAGGAATGATGCTTTAACAAACCCGGCCCGCCGTGCTATATGGCTTAAGACCTGGTCAGGAGAGAGACCCTCAAAAAACAAACTTTGTTCCATCCCTTTTCAGGGCTCCGGGTATTTGTTCCATGCTAGATGGCGTCCTGGAAAAGGCTTCAGATATAAAACGGGGATTCTCAGAAGAGAAATCCCATAGGCCGGTGCCCTCTCGTAGGTTTCGGTCCTTAGAGGGACAAGTCTACAAAGGGAAAGGGAAATCTGGGAGATGGAACTACCCAAAATGGAGGAAGGATAGGAACCCCCAATTTGATTCCCGGAGAAGACCAGATAGATCCTAACGCCAAGTACATAGGCGGAAGACTGGTTGATTTTCTAAGGGAGTGGGAAAATGTATACTCCAATCCATGGGTTCTCCACACCATAGCTCATGGACTCCAGATCGAGTTTTCACAATGCCCTACAGATTAATTCTCACACAATCCCGTTCTCAGTCCATTGGCAACAGTCTTTGGACTGATGAAATGCAAAAACCTTGTTGAGTATGCAGGCGGTAATTCCTTTTCCAGCCCCAGAACAATTTCAGGGTCATTATTCAACCTTTTTTTTCTGTAAAAAAAAAAAAATGTTGGGCGATTTCGGCACCATAAAAAATTTAAAACCAGTGGGTCAGATACAATAAATTTCGAATGGACTCCTTCAAGACAACTATTCCCCTTATCAACACAGATTGTCATGGCCACTATAGATCTAAAAGAGGCCTATTATCACATACATCCAGACTCACAAAACCTCCTAAGGTTTGTCTTTGAAAGTATTGTGGAAAGGTTCTCCACTTTCAGTTCCGGTGCCTCCCCTTTGGCCTGTCCTCTGCTCCCCGGACGTTCACAAAGGTGATGGCAGAAGTGGTCGCTCATCTCAGGCAAGAGGACGTGGCAATTGTACCTTACCTGGACGATCTTCTACTAATAGCAGACTCTCAGAAGAGTTGTCCCATAAGGTAACCATTACCTTACAGCAACTGCGATCTCTAGGGTGGATAATAAATATTTGCAAATCAAACCTCCAGGCATACACCAGAAAGGTCTTTCTGGGAATTTTGCTGGATTCCAGTTTGAGAACCACCTTTTTGCCAGTGCAGAAGGCAGAAGTGATCAGGAACAGAATCCAGGTCTTGAGACAGAAGCAAAGAAGCACGATCAGGGAAGCCATGAGCATTCACGGTCTGATGACATCATGTATCCAAACCGTCCAAATGGAGCCAATTTCCCTCCAGGGATCGGTTTGCCTTACCATCTTAAGGAGACGCTGGGATTGTCAACGGATCGGAATAACGTACAGGTCGGAGTTCCCTGGGATTACTTTCCTTGTGACACGCTTACTACCGTCAGTCAGTTGGGTTGGGGTGCCCACGTAGGCTCCAGATGCTTCCAGGGAGAGTGGCCCATACAGATGAAGAGCAGGTCTTCAAATTTCAGAGAGCTAAACGCCATCTGGCAGGCCCTCAGGAGGAATCGGGAACTTTTCCGGAATCAGCATGTCAGAATTCTATCCGACAACATCACGGCGGTGTCTTTTCTTCTTTTCTCTGTCATCAGAGAGGTTTGAGGCATCCCGCTCTACAATCTCTAGCGACGGAAATCTTTTGTTGGGCCGAAAGGTCAGTGCTTTCCAACTCAGCAGTACATCTGAAGGGATCAGAAAACTGCCTTGCACACTATCTCAGCAGGTGCAGGATAGATCCCTCAGAAAGGGAAATGGAAGAGACGGTGTTCCAGAGTCTAGTCAACACATGGGGTGTCCCGCAAGTGGACCTATTAAATTCCAGAAAGAATGCAAAAAGACGGATACTCTTCTACCAGAATCCAAAAGACAATTTAACCACGGTAGATGCCATGTCCCAGACTTTGGGACATGAGTCCTGCATATGCATTTCCTGCACTGCCACTGATTCCCAGAGTCCTCAGGAAGATCCAGCAGGACAGAGCCAAAGTGATACTGAGAGCGCCTTATTGAACGAAAAGGAGCTGGTTCGCGTTGCTAAAGAACCTCGCCCTAGAAGACCCTATTTTTCTTCCCCTGATGGAGAATCTTCTCAGCCAGGGACCAGTGCTTCACCAGGGAATACAACGGCTACACTTAGTCCCTTATTCTTCAGGATCCAGGCCAATATCAGAGGAAGTTATTTCCTCCCTCCAGGCGAGCAGGAAGCCAATAATAAGGACCATATACAGGAAGGTCTGGAAAAAGTTCTACTCATTCCTGGGCAAGAAACCGTTGGACAGCGCATGTCCAGGTATTCCGAAGATTTTGTAATTCCTTCAGATAGATTTCAATATGGGTCTAAAACAGAGTACGTGGAAGGTTCAGATTTCGGTCCTTAGCATCTTCTTTGATGCCCCGCTAGTTTCCCATCCATGGGTCTTAAGATAGTTTCCCATCCATGGGTCTTAAGATTTGTGAAAGGTACTCAGAGGTTGAGACCCATTGTGAGATCTTTAGTAACTCCTTGGGACCTGGGTTTGGCTCTGAACGTACTATGCGAACCCCCTATTTGAGCCTACTGATCAAATCTCTATCGACAAGTTATCCGTCAAAACTGTGTTCCTAGTGGCCGGGTCGACAGCCAAAAGTATTGGGGAGATACAAGCCTTATCCATCAGAGATCCTTATCTTCAAATCGTAGACGATCTGATAATTCTGAAATTGGATTCAGCTTTTCGTCCCAAGGTTGTCTTAAATCTGGAACAAGAAATCATCCTATCCTTCTGCAAAGACTACAAAACCCAGAAGGCGCGTCAACTGCATTCCTTGGATGTCAGATGGACGGTGCTATCTTTTAGAGGCCACCCAGAACTGGAAATTGGACTCTAGCCTGTTTGTACAATTTCGGGGGCAAAAATATAGCTAGGAAGGCCACAAAGCTATTAATTCCACTTTTATATGTTGGTAGGTGAGGACCCCTCGCTAAACTTTAGGGCCCACTCTACTAGGGCATTATCCATCTTGTGACAGAAAAAGCAGGCGCCTCTGTCGAGCAAACCTGTAGAACAGCCACCTGGTCAGGACGCAATACCTTCTGCAGGCATTACAAATTGATGTCCTTTCCAACCAACAGACCTCGTTTGGTAGGAAGGTGCTGCAGGCTGTATTCCCCCCCCCCCCCCCCCCCCCCCCCCCCCCCCCCCCCCCCACACACACACACACACACACACACACACACACACAAATTTTGAGTTTTTCTTTGGTATTTTCCTGTGGGGCTTTCATGTGGCGACCTGGAAAATAGGAATTACAACCTACCGGAGCCCATCATGATAGCACCCTTATTTCCCTACTTACATTTTTTATACACTGTGTGCATAATTATTAGGCAAATGAGTATTTTGATCACATGATATTTTTAATACGTTGTCCTACTCCAAGCTGTATAGGCTTGAGAGCCAACTACCAATTAAGTAAATCAGGTGATGTGCATCTCTGTAATGAGGAGGGGTGTGGCATGTAGGGTGTTGTGACATCAACACCCTATATAAGGTGTGCTTAATTATTAGGCAACTTCCTTTCCTTTGGCCAAATGGGTCAGAAGAGAGATTTGACGGGCTCTGAAAAGTCCAAAATTGTGAGATGTCTTGCAGAGAGATGCAGCAGTCTTGAAATTGCCAAACTTTTGAAGCGTGATCACCGAACAATCAAGCGTTTCATGGCAAATAGCCAACAGGGTCGCAAGAAGCATGTTGGGCAAAAAAGGCGCAAAATAACTGCCCATGAATTGAAAATCAAGCGTGAAGCTGCCAAGATGCCATTTGCCACCAGTTTGGCCATATTTCAAAGCTGCAACGTTACTGGAGTATCAAAAAGCACAAGGTGTGCCATACTCAGGGACATGGCCAAGGTAAGGAAGGCTGAAAAATGACCACCTTTAACAAGAAACATAAGATAAAACGTCAAGACTGGGCCAAGAAATATCTTAAGACTGATTTTTCAAAGGTTTTATGGACTGATGAAATGAGAGTGATTCTTGATGGGCCAGATGGATGTTCCAGAGGCTGGATCAGTAAAGGGCAGACAGTTCCACTCAGACGCCAGCAAGGTGGAGGTGGGGTACTGGTATGAGCTGGTATCATCAAAGATGAACTTGTGGGACCTTTTTGGGTTGAGGATGGAGTGAAGATCAACTCCCAGACCTACTGCCAGTTTCTGGAAGACAACTTCTTCAAGCAGTGGTACAGGAAGAAGTCAGTATCGTTCAAGAAAACATGATTTTCATGCAGGACAGTGCTCCATCACCTGCATCCAACTACTCCACAGCTTGGCTGGCCAGTAAGGTCTAAAAGATGAAAAAATGACAGAGTCCCCTTGTTCACCTGATCTGAACCCCATAGAGAACCTATGGTCCCCTCATAAAATGTAAAATCTACAGGGAGGGAAAACAGTACACCTCTCGGAACAGTGTCTGGGAGGCTGTGGTGGCTGCTGCATGCAATGTTGATCATAAACAGATCAAGCAACTGACAGAATCTATAGATGGTAGGCAGTTGAGTGTCATCATAAAGTTAGGTGGCTATATTGGTCACTAATTTTTTGGGGTTTTGTTTTTGCATGTCAGAAATGTTTATTTCTAAATTTTGTGCAGTTATATTGGTTTACCTGGTGAAAATAAACAAGTGAGATGGGAATATATTTGTTTTTTATTAAGTTGCCTAATAATTCTGCAAAGTAAGAGTTACCTGCACAAACAGATATCCTCCTAAGATAGCCAAATCTATAAAAAAAAAACACTCCAACTTACAAAAATATTAAGCTTTGATATTTGAGTCTTTTGGGTTGATTTGAGAACATAGTTGTTGATCAATAATAAAAAAAAATCCTCTAAAATACAACTTGCCTAATAATTCTGCACACAGTGTACTTAATGTGAATTAAACGTATGAAGGAAGCAATAATAAAATTGTGTTGTACCCCATCCTGGTGTAGTACTTGGGAAAAGTCACTGAGAGGAGGTCGGGGTGGGAGGGGCTTTTAACCTCTTCAACTCCTGTGGTGCTGTCATGATGTGCTCCTGGAAACCTCATTACCGGCAGGTTGTAATTCTATTTTTTGCTAGAATATTCAAGCAAATAAAGAGGCATAAAATGTAACTTTTAATCTAGTTTATATTTAAAAGCTTTTTTGATAAGCTAGTAACCCAAAGCTCACTGGACTGCTGATAACAACCGCTTCAAGTACAACGTCCAGGGAGCCTATGATATATAACAAAAGAAACAAAAAAACAACATACATAAAGAAAAGTGAGTATGATAATCTCACTCAAGAGGAGACAGTGGTCCCAATTGATGAGTGCCAAAAAAATTATCAAACTTAACTCAATATAAGAAAAATCATATAGTGTGAGGTGGTCTCAAAGAGGAATCCACCAATATAGCAGCTTATTAACAGAATGAGTTATAAACGGTCTCACCCATTCATCGCAGCTTGGGGTATACAGAACTTCCTCTGTGGGTCCTCACAGCATCCAGCTGACCCTATAATATCCCTGAGGAAAACTAATGTCTGTTACCCCAATAGCTTCCGCCCTCACAAGGGCAGACCACATCTAACCCTCTCTTAGTGCCCCTACAATGTTCCTGGCCCTCGTCCCATTGGAGTGCGCAGCATGGGGGATGGAGCACGATGGGGGGTGCGCAGCATGGGGATGGAGCACGATGGGGAGTGCGCAGCATGGGGGATGGAGCACGTTTGGGAGTGCGCAGCATGGGGATAGAGCACGATGCGGAGTGGCGCAGCATGGGGGATGGAGCACGTTTGGGAAGTGCGCAGCATGGGGGATGGAGCACGATCGGGAATGCGCAGCATGGGGGATGGAGCACGATGGGGAGTGCGCAGCATGGGGGATGGAGCACAATGGGAAGTGCGCAGCATGGGGGATGGAGCACAATGGGAAGTGCGCAGCATGGGGATGGAGCACGATGGGGGGTGGGCGCAGCATGGGGGATGGAGCACGATGGGGAGTGTGCAGCATGGGGGATGGAGCACAATGGGGAGTGCGCAGCATGGGGGAATGGAGCACGATGGGGGGGTTCGCAGCATGGGGGGATGGAGCCACGATGGGGGGTGCGCAGCATGGGGGGATGGAGCACGAAGGGGGGTGCGCAGCATGGGGGATGGAGCACGATGGGTGCGCAGCATGGGGGATGGAGCACGATGGGGAGTGCGCAGCATGGAGGATGGAGCACGATGGTGAGTGCGCAGCATGGGGGATGGAGCACGATGGTGAGTGCGCAGCATGGGGGATGGAGCACGATGGGAGTGCGCAGCATGAGGGATGGAGCACGATGGGGAGTGCGCAGGCACGATGGGGGGTGCGCAGCATGGGGGATTGGAGCACGATGGGGGGGTGCGCAGCATGGGGGATGGAGCACGATGGGGAGTGCGCAGCATGGGGCATGGAGCACGATGGGGGGTGGGCAGCATGGGGGATGGAGCACGATGGGGGGTGCACACCTCCCCCCAAAACACACACACACCGCCACACACGCACTGCACAACACACCACACACACACTGGGAACCACTAACACCGCCCTACACAGACACCCACACACACAGACAACGCCGCACACACACAACACACAAACACTGCGGCACACACAAATATACGCACATACCGCACAACACACACACTGCACAAAACATACCTCCCCCCAAAACACACCCCACACCCACACAAACCGCGCAACACACACAACGCTACAGACACACAGCGCTCCACAAACAACGCAACACACGCAACACACAAACACCGCTCTCCCCCCACCACACCCAGACAACACCCAGAACATGTACAGCGCCCCACACAAACACTTGGTAACTACACACAACAACATTATATATATATATATATATATATATATATATATATATTGTGAGACGGTGACCGGGGTTATCTATGACGGCCGGTATGTCTCGCCCCGGTTGTGCTCACTCCATGATAGAAAGCAACTCCACTCCAGGGTTAATGCTGTTTCCCGGCAGGCTGAACGAAGGGTTAATGCTGTTTCCCTACAGGCTGAACGAAGGGTTAAAAAGGAAACAGGACCAAGGGCGGGGTGTGCCTGGTGTGAGGGAGTGAATACAGCTTCCTGAGTTTCTGCCGGAGAGGCACATATGTATTGTAATGGACTCTTGTGTGACTATTAAACCGGCTGTTTTGAACTTTGATGCCTGGATCCCGTGTCTTCTGCTGCGCAGCCGACCGCGTTACCTCACAATATATATATATATATATAACAAAAATCATACATTAACTACACAATACGTAAATTCTAGAATACCCGATGCGTAGAATCGGGCCACCTTCTAGTCTAATATATAAAGCTGTGTGTGTGTGTGTGTGTGTGTGTGTGTGTGTGTGTGTGTGTGTGTGTGTGTGTGTGTCCGGGATTGGCATCCGCACCGTCGCAGCTACAGCTACAAAATTTTGCACACTCACACTTCTGGACCCCGAGAGCGTCATAGGTTATGTTTTGAGGGGAAATTTTAACCCCGCTCTTTAAAGTTATTCGCCAAAAAACCTGCCTCCATTAAAGCGAATGAGCTCGGAGCCACAGTGCAGCCAGAACTTCAGAAGAATGTGCAGCCACGCCCTTATATGGAATGTTGGCGTGTCACAATGCAGCCAGGGAAAGAGACAGACACAGACAGGGAAAGAAACAGACAGACAAGGTAAGAGACCGATACAAAGAGATAGACACAGACAAAGATACAGACTGACAGGGAAAGACAGGGAAAGAGACTGACAGGGAAAGACAGGGAAAGTGACAGACAGGGAAAGGGACAGACAGGGAAAGGGACAGACAGGGAAAGGGACAGACAGGGAAAGGGACAGACAGGGAAAGGGACAGACAGGGAAAGGGACAGAGATAGATAGACAAAGAGAGAGAGAGACAGAGATATATATACAGAGGGGGAGACAGAGAATAGGAGAGAAACAGAGAGACAGTTACTATCCCGGGCAGCGCCGGTTGCTATGTTGTCAGGCGAAATTTTAACCCCGCGCGTTCCAATTTACCAATCAATTTTGCCCCTATCTACATAATGTGGAAAAAGTGAAACGAAAAGTGTTGTGGGCAAATTGACAGCTGCCAGATGTGAACAATGGGGACTTAAAGAATCAGAGCGGTGGCGCCAAAGAGTATATACCGTACAGTTGCTAAGGTGGGAACCCGACATGGGATACTCACCACACTCGGGGATATGAACACACAAACAAAATGCGCCGCACACTACCACGTACTACATATACCACCCTCAGCACACATCTCACCACACATACACCAACCTCGCCACATAATCGCCCTAAACACACACAAGTCTGGTATTATCCTTCAAAAATAAAAATCTGATTAATAAGCAGCCAAACTACAAGAACAACAAATGTACCACATAGGAAATACGGCAGCTGTCAGTCACATGACCTGTCTATATGTGTATGTGTGAGCTAATATATACTGTCAGGGGGAGAGCTTTCTGTTGCCTGGAGATTAATCAGGCTGCCAATAGCAACCAATCACAGCTTAGCTTCTATTTTGCTACAGTTAATTAATCTGAGCTCTGATTGGTTAATATAGGCAACATTTTAATAATTACATTTCTATCTGTTTTGTGGTTTTTGTGTGCAGAATACATTTTTGTTAATACATTCTATTTTGTTAACAGCAGTTATTAAACCGGGTAATACAGCTAGTGTATGTATGTATGTATATATATATATATATATATATATATATATATATATATATATATATATATATTATATATATATATATAATATATATATATATATGTGTACAGTACAGACCGAAGGCTTGGATACACCTTCTCATCAACTATTAAGAGGAGACTTTGTGCAGCAGGTCTTCATGGTACAATAGCTGCTAGGAAACCACTGCTAAGGACAGGCAACAAGCAGAAGAGACTTGTTTGAGCTAAAGAACACAAGGAATGGACATTAGACCAGTGGAAATCTGTGCTTTGGTCTGATGAGTTCAAATTTGAGATCTTTGGATCCAACCACCGTGTCTTTGTAGAAAAGGTGAACGGATGGACTCTACATGGCTGGTTCCCACCGTGAAGCTTGGAGTAGGAGGTGTGATGGTGTGGGGGTGCTTTGCTGGGGACACTGTTGGGGATTTATTCAAAATTGAAGGCATACAGAACCAGCATGGCTACCACAGCATCTTGCAGCGGCGTGCTATTCCATCCGGTTTGCGTTTGGTTGGACCATTATTTATTTTTCAAAAGGACAATGACCCCAAACACACCTCCAGGCTGTGTAAGGGCTATTTGACTAAGAAGGAGAGTGATGGGGTGCTATGCCAGATGACCTGGCCTATACAGTCACCAGACCTGAACCCAATCGAGATGGTTTGGGGTGAGCTGGACCGCAAAGTGAAGGCAAAAGGGCCAACAAGTGCTAAGCATTTCTGGGAACTCCTTCAAGACTGTTGGAAGAACATTTCCGGTGACTACCTCTTGAAGCTCATCAAGAGAATGCCAAGAGTGTGCAAAGCAGTAATCAAAGCAAAAGGTGGCTACTTTGAAGAACCTAGAAGATAAGACATATTTTCAGTTGTTTCACACTTTTTTTTTTAAGTATTTCATTACACATGTTTTCATTCATAGTTTTGATGTCTTCAATGTGAATCTACAATCTACAATTTTTAGAGTCATGAAAATAAAGACAACTCTTTGAATGAGAAGGTGTGTCCAAACTTTTGGTCTGTACTGTATGTATGTGTGTATATATATGTGTGTGTGTGTGTGTGTGTGTGTGTGTGTGTGTGTATATGTATATATAGATATATAATATATACATACACATATATTATATTGTGAGGTTGCACCCCGCAACCTGGGGCTCCACTAGCTTGCAGCGTTGTGAGCCAGCTTCAGCAACACAGGTAAACAGTCTCTTCATAAAAATTCCAGTAGTTTATTTAAAACACTCCCAGCATAAACTGCTCTTAAACATTAAACAATCCACATACCGTGGGCTTCCAGACCATTACAGACCATCACAACTTTCCCCACTCTCTGGCTCCTGCCAGCGTACACCTCTAGCCGAGGTTCCTTCCTAGCATCCAGGGCTCTCTGCAAACTCCGGTCTGTCTCTTCTCCAGGAGAGGTTCGGCCCTGCAGGCACAGCCCCAACCAGCCTGGCTGCAGTCACCTTCCAGTCTCAACCCAGACTGAATTCCAGACTCTGACAGTCTCCCAAATCGGACTGGACACACCCACAGGTGGAGGTCTGTGATTCTCCAGACCTGCACATAACACTGGCATTGTTAAAGGGAACCTAATCCTGAAATGCAGTATCAAGCCTTTTGGAACTACAGGTCCCATAGCAACCTCTTCAGCTTTATATTGCAGGGACCTTCTCCACTGTGACACATAATGACCATTTACCACATTGGTGGTCGCTAACTCACATATCCCCCCCCCCTCAGTTCATACTCGTAGGGTTGAACACTTGATACCCTACAGGGGCCCCGAGACAGGGCATCAGTGTCACCTTGCCCTACCAGTCGAGAGGCCCCTCTTTGTCAACCTTGAGCTTCAGCTCTCGACATACTGTCTGTCACTGTCCCTGGCCTGAAAGCGGTCGCCACCTCACACTAACTTGACAAAGTTTCTCTGCAATTTTCTGTCTTTCAAGACTCAATTGCTTTAGTTCTTCCAGGTATCCCAGGCGGTATTCTAGGAGAACTCGTACATGTTCAACACACTCCTTTGTTCCCATAATGACATATGGAACCATACCTACCTCACAGGGTATCCTGGCTTCATTATAAATATCAAGTCTTAAGGGTACTTTACACACTGCGACATCGCTAGCGATCTTGTTAGCGATGTGAAATTCTAGATCGCAAGTGCGATCTTTCGAGATCGCACATAGGTCATTTTACGCATGTGCGTTCTCGAAAGATCGCACTTGTGATCTAGAATTTCACATCGCTAACGAGATCGCTAGCGATGTCGCAGCATGTAAAGTACCCTTTACTCTCGTCACACCGGACGTATCAACCGTCTCCTGCATGACTTCTTCCATTTCTGCCAATTAACTTCTTGATTAGTTCTCTGGGCACTTGTGTGACTTCTTCCACAAACTCCAACAGCCTTTGAGCTGTCTTCACTGCTTCTGCAGTTTTCCTTTAGACTCAGAATGTTCCACTGTGTTCTTCTACTTTAACAGCTGTAATACCTGGAACCTTCCTGGCTTGCTGAATGTTACTTCTCAGCACTCTTATTGCAACCCCAATTAACGGTTTCTTCACAACCACCACTTCCTGAAACGCTGCGGTGAGCTGCTTCATATGCTCCAATCGTCTGATGTCTTCTTCCATTTTTGTAGAGATGAGCCACTTCGTGCGAAGACACCGTAGGTGCATGCCACTCAGGATAGCCACACTCTCTTCTTTGTGACATCACTTACAGAGCACATCACCAACTGACAAGACTCTGGGGCAAAGTACACTTTATAGGCTCCTACGGCCGTCTTGAATTTTTTCATGTTCCGCCTCACTGGCACAGGCATCTCTCAAGTCTTCTGGCACCTCTACCATGCACTTAAAGACTAGATGGGTTCCTTTATGTTCAGTGACATTAACCTGTTCTTTCTGTCTCTGGCATACATCTTTATTCTTCACCAAAGGCTCCATATCTCGAGTTACACACTCCTCAGGTTCAGCTTCAGCCACAGATCCTTTGGGTTTCTCGCTCTTTTTAACCAAGATAATCTCTGTCTTCCATCTTGAGCTTACCAGGTAGGGTCCTTCATTCAGGCTCTCAGGCTCTGATGAGACCTCTGGTCCAGACTTCACCTCCTCAGAGGCTCTTTTCACTTCTACAGCACCAGCTGTCTCTTGGGTCTTCACTGCATTACCTTTAACTTCTTTGTGGGTCTCTGCAGTGTCACCTTCAGTCTTATCCTCTTTTCTTGCCAGGTGTCACACCCTTCAGCGTGGTACTCTGTTCCTCTTAGAACTGTGGCACCGGTTTCACCATTCATCACCCCAACACTGAGTAGTTTACTGGTCTGCTCACCATGATCTCTGTGGATTTTTACTCCACCAACACTTTCCAGGATTCCTTCTCCTGTATTACTCTCTAGAATGTCATCTCCTACAGCGTTTTCCAGGATTTCACCTCCCATAGCGCTCTCATCCGACAGACCATCTGCTTCATGCTTGGAAATTAAAGGAGACGCCACTGTTACAGATTTGGTTGGCTCCTTTTCTGCACTTTCACCCTGCTGATTTCTGTCGTTACAATGTGTCAGTCCAGTCTCTGATTCCTCATACTTTTGCAGGACCTCGCTGTCTGACTCTACACTAGCGGTTGTTACTAGCAACGAGCCTTCCTCAACCAGGTACTTTGCCTTCTCTGCCCCCTCAGACAGTATACCTTGCGCTACTTCTCGACGCTTATTACGTCTTCGTCTAAGGGTACCATAGCGGGATGGATGAAGGAAGCAGCCTATTTAGCTCAAAATAGGTTAGCGCCAGATGGTCTGCACAGTCCACCAGGTCAGTGGCGACTTCATGGGCTGAGAGGGCGGACGTGCCTCCTGAACAGATTTACAAGGCAGCAACCTGGTCTTCTCCTTCCACCTTCCTTAATCACTACAGATTAGATTTGTCATCCACAGTGGATTTAGCATTCAGTAGAAGGGTTCTACAACCGGTGGTCCCTACCTAGGTGCTATCAGAATCTCTATGGGGGTGCTGTTGTGGGGGAAAGGAAAAATCTAAGTTACCAGTAATGAGTTTTTCCAGAGTCCATGACAGCACCACTGCTTTCCCCCCTCCCACTTTTATTTTCTGAGTTCACACTCGAGTGTTGCAAGCCACAGTTTGCTAGCGGCATGATGTGTGGATGGTGGTATGTATTAATATGCATTTCTGGTATTCCTCTCTGGCTCTATCACCTAACTGATGCGAAGTGCCGCCCTTTTATTTCAGTAGGTGTCCTGTCCTAAGATGGGTGGACCTCTCTGTTGGTGCTGTTGTGGCCTCTGGAAAAACTCATTACCGGTAAGTAACTTAGATTTTGTACATGGCCACTGCTTACTGTGTGCCTAAATGCAAGAATTTAGTCCATTTGCAGCAAATCTGCAACAAAGATTCTATGGTCAGCTCAGGCTCCAACTTGTATTTTGGAGTGGCCTGCACACCGCTGTGGTTTCTG
This sequence comes from Anomaloglossus baeobatrachus, assembly GCF_048569485.1. NCBI lineage: Eukaryota > Metazoa > Chordata > Amphibia > Anura > Aromobatidae > Anomaloglossus > Anomaloglossus baeobatrachus. Next base: position 214,062,046 of record NC_134357.1, on the reverse strand, counting down.
TGTATTAGGGGAAAATTATATAATCTCTCTGTAGGGTGTCTTTCCCAATTGGGTAAGCCGGTTGTACCTTCTCTGTCTTTGGTGCCTTATTCTTAATGATACTAATTATATAATATTTAATGAGTTTTTGCTCTTGGTTATGAACTTCTTTCTTTGTATTACAGGTGAAATTAATTGGGGAAATAGGCAATAGTCATGGTGTTCTCATCACTTCGTATTCCAATGTTCGCCTTATGCAGGAAGAACTGCTAAAGTATCACTGGCACTATCTCATCTTGGATGAGGGGCACAAGATCCGTAATCCTAATGCAGGTGTAACAATGGCGTGCAAACAAGTGGGTATACCCGAAGCTGCTAAGAGCTTAGGCTCATTATTTAGTAATGTTGTGCTGCTGAATAGCTTGGACATCATTTTATTTTTTTCTTTGTAGTCTAAGACAAATGTTCTGTGCTGATACATTTCTTTCTAAAAATTAATATTAGGAAGTGAAGATTAGTTTTTCTGGAGAGTTCCAAATTCTTGCCTAGGTATACAGTTAAAAGGGTTGTCTGGTGAAAACAAATCACCTATCCATAGCTTAGGTGATAACTTATTGATTGGTGGGGGTACAAGGGTTGGGATGCACACAATGCAGCAGAGCACTATTATCCCCATTAGAATGGAGCAGCAGTGTACATGCTCCCCCAATGCATGCATTCGCTATGGGGTAACTGATCCTTTTGTTCTCCTGTACATAGGCTGCTGACGGATGAGTCTCAATAGCAAATCTCTGATAGAGAACAGAGTAGCACCCGGCAGAGTGTCTATTGGGTAATCAGGGACATCTAATTTGTTTGAGGTCTTTGGAAATTATAAAGCAAAAAAATCTGTCTGTTTTACTATTGATTAGCACAGTTCTTTCTTTTCAGTTTCGTACACCACATCGCTTAATTCTGTCTGGTTCTCCAATGCAAAATAACTTGCGGGAGCTATGGTCTCTTTTTGACTTTGTCTTCCCTGGAAAACTTGGTACCCTCCCTGTGTTCATGGAGCAGTTCTCTGTTCCCATCACCATGGGGGGTTACTCAAACGCTTCCCCTGTTCAGGTATGGCTTTTTACACAATGTATTCGTTTATGTCGCCAAAACTTATCCTGCCTTTATTTATATGATAATCTTTCTACGGATTTGTGACATTAATGTTTTGTATGTATGAATATTTTTAGCTAGATTGAGGCAGTATTCTCTGGAGTTAGTGACCTTGTTTATGTACGCTGCAGAGTGACTATTAACCTCTTAACGACACATGACATACTGGGTACGTCATGGGTGATGTTGGGGTAATCACCGCCGGCTATGGTCTCTTTTTGACTTTGTCTTTTCTAGAAAACTTCGTACCGTCCCTGTGTTCATGGAGCAGTTCTCTGTTCCCATCACCATGTGGACGTACTAACATGCTAATGACGCCGCACATAACTCACTGTTCATGGCGGCCGGTGGAGGATGGATGTGCACTGGTCATGATCCGGAGTCTTTAGCACTTTCGGTCATGCGCACTGTACCTCACTGAAGCCAGGAAGATTACACCCGATATCCGTTTAGTGCGCATGATCGGAAGCCTCGGGTACTCGGAATCATGCGCACTGCGCATCCATCCTCCACCGGCCGCCATGAACAGTGAGGTATGTGCGGCGTTGCTGCGTATTTATTACCATGCTAGTACGCCCACAGGGGCGTGCTAGCATGCTATGTGGGCCGACT